>NC_069657.1:147156249-147459280 GCF_027244095.1 Hemicordylus capensis
GGGTGCATTTTCTCGCAGTTGAACTAGTAACTATTTAGTGCTGCTAATGGGAAAACCCAACAGGCTACTCATGAAGCTGCAACCAAGAACTCAAGAAGGGCAATCAGTTAAATCAACAGAAGCATATCTGTTCCAATACTTTGAAATATATATATTTGCGGATGTGTCTTAAATCCTGCTCAAGACACTCTATCACCTCTTTCCCCGACCATGCTGGTCATGCACAAAACACTTCCTCCCCCCTCCCCCTCCCGCAATCTGCTACCATCAAAGGTAAGCATTTTGACTTTGTTCCTATGGGACATCAATCATTTCAATAATCTATTGCATCACCTAAGGAAGATCAAGAGGCACTTACATTGAGCAGAGCACCATCACAATCTCTGGACAAAAGAAAATGGAGACCAAACTCCAGTTAATAGTTGGTGGTGGTTGCTTTTAAAGCAAGCCATTAGTAAGTATTAGCAGCCTGCTGCTTTGCAGGTAAGTGTGGCCTCAGTGGAGGAGCTATTAGGCAGCACATATTTCTGTACTTCTGTATGAGCACACTGTATGGAGCTATGCCAAAGTGCCTTACTGAAGTCAAGGTACATTTATATCAACAGCATCCCCTCCATCTCCCCGCAAAGACCAGACACATTTTCAAAAGAGGAGGGGCGTGCCTGGTTGGCATGAACTGTTCTTGTCAAATGTTGGCTGCTTTTTACTACCACCTTATCCCTCAGAGTTCTATCAGTTCCATCCTCAGACTGACAGTTTTACTCTTTGCTCTAATAAACGGCTGGGACAATTCAAACTAACAGGTTCATGATCTGTTGGATTATTCTTCCCTCCCTTGCCTAAGAATAGAAGAAAGGTTCACTCCTCTCTCTGGTCCCTATGGAATGTCAAGATAGGGATTAAAATTCAAGAATGACCTTGATAAAATTCAAGAGCTGGGCTCTCAAAAGCCAACAAAAATATGATGTACTGGAAGGGAATCTGTCTGCCACCCCTAAGATGGAAAAAGCTGAGATGTATACGCAGGGAAGGCAGGCACTGCTAAGGACCTATAACTTTGGTTGACCACTAGTGTTGGGCAGTACCACTGCTAGGCAACGGGCTATTTAGCCCCTTTCTCACCAGTGTGAGCAGAAATTGAGGCTGTAGCAGAGCTTTCCTGCATACAATTCAGCTGCTTACTCTTACATGGGCAAAAGGCTCTTTTACTGAACCCCACCCCCCAACACACACACAGTGAACAGCAACATCAAGTCTCTCCCATTATGCATCTCATTAGCTCAGTTCTGTTTGCCTGAGGTGTATTCTTGACAATCTCTTTCTGGTCACATCCATGGTGGAAGGGACTGAAAAAACGTTTGGAGAAGTCTTGCACTGGTGGCCTGGAAGAGGAGCAGCTGCAGTGCATTACAATGGAGGGGGGGCACCCTGGGATCAGCAACTATGGTGGGGTCCCATGGGAATGGGCAAGCATTTGATTTTGAGTCATTGGCCACAGGAGAGCCATGTAGCTTTTACACACAGACACGTGTGCGCGCTTTCCAGACTTTGTGTTTCTGAAGTGACATTTTCTTAAATGATCGGAAATGCAATATTTCTAAACATTTATACTGACTAATCAATCAGTATTTTTAAAAGAAAAATGTGCTTAGAAACTCTTCTGATGTGAGCATTGATTCACACACGTGTACATGACTTGATGTCTCACCAGTCAAATATTCAGCAGCCAGTGAATCACAGCAGAATGCCTGAACTGTCTCAGCTGGAGAGTATTAGTATCTTAGTTGATGTCGGGAGATATGAAAGATCTCTCTAGGATGGCTGATCCATGATAGGCGTTTTACAAAGGAAAGTCATCACTTTACATGGTGACTGACAAACATGCCTGAACCCAACCTGTTAACAAACTATACCAACCTCGGTAGTAAAGTGCAAGATATTCTCAGGTGCCCACAATAAGCCCCGTGGATACATTAATCTGTGGCCCGTGTCATTCCCCTCAGTGTACATGTGGAGAAGTGTAAGAACATAAGAACTGCCTGTTAGGTCAAGGTCAGTACTCAGTCAATAAATTTTATTTGCTTGTAACCCCCAAGGCCATTGCAATTCATGGTATAAACTGAAAGAAAATACATGTAACATACACCAGACACTGAAATAAGGTACCATATTAAGTATCAGACACAATCCCTCTTATGGGATCATTCAAAATATTGGAGTTTCTCTTTATATCATAAAGACATGTAAATTAGATACTGACAGGGCATCAAATGTGACAATCATGGCAACTATCATGTCATTTTTTTTTAAGGAGTTGCAGCAGATGTTGCAACACATTTTCAACAGTGGGCAAACAGTACCAGTAGTACCATTTAGATCAGGGCTGCACAACTTCAACCACCCAGCTATTGCTGTACTACAACTCCCATCATCCTGACTACTGGCCACTGTGGCTGAGGATGATGGGAATTGTGGTCCAACAACAGCTGGACAGCTGAAGTGGTGCAGCCCCGATAGAGACACTGCGGCTCTCTTACCTCCCATTTCACATACAAACACAGCATAAAATAATATGTTCATTACCAGGCATCCACCGCCCTTGCCAGTATGTCTCCCGAGCCCCCTGCTCATGCTTTCTGAAGAAGCAATATCCCCTTCTATGGTGGCAAGCAACTTGTTTGCAAGCCAAGATGTCAAACTAGGTGGGGTTCTAGACCTTGCTATTCCACTCCCTGGGGCTCCACCTCCTTCTCATCCATGGGTGAAGATGGAGGCCACCACTCAGCTTCTCAGCAATTCCACACAGGGAGACACCGAAGTGAAATGGAAAGCTTTGGAATGTGTAGACCCGAAGGGTAACAAGTGAATGCATTCATAGCTCAAGACCCGGTGCCAGAAGATGACAGGCAATCTTCCATTTGGCTTAACTGACTGATCCTATTCTCTTCACCACCCCAGCTACAGACACACACACTGCCATACCATAAAAGCATTAGGCGTCATTTGCTCCAGTTCCTCAAGGCAAACAGACAATACAGCACAACACACAGCAGGCAAAGGGAATGATTAACATCAGAGAGAATCCAACCAAACAATGTGCAGGTTCAGTCCATAAAGTTTGCATGGACTTCAAGGTTTCAGAGGACATTAAAGTATTATGCTTGCCAGGGCGGCCTCTGCATCACAGAGATGCAACAAGAAAAAGGAGGGTGTCTGTCTGATTGCAACCTCAGTACAGGCTGACTCTGAATGAACCACCCCAACCAGAAATGGGAGGTCAGAGAGAAGCCGTTTTTTGGAGCTTGACCCAGACGGCTCTGCTCATCTCAAAGAGCTATGGCACAAAGACAGAGGCAGACATCCTCTGTGTCAGCCACTTCCTGCCCACAAACAGCAGGGAAATCACTGTCATAGTCACAGCTCCCTTTGGATTCTCCCATTACCTCTTTCCTTCACACTCATTATCTCCCCCCCCCGCCCCGCTCCCCCTGCACACACTCTGGCTGTACAAGAGTCATCATAGCAAAAGCATGCTGCCATCCACAGAATTACAGCTCTCTTCTGACCCTCCCTGCCTCTTCCCTACTGAGCTGCTTCTGGCGAAAGAGGCGGCAGGGTGACCAGGCTCCATTCTAGCACTCTGCCCCCTGTGGAGGATTTGGCTTCTCAGAGAGCAAAGCAAAGACAGCCAACAGTCCCTCTGGTTTTCAACCTGCAATAGGATTCACCAGTGCTGGCAGGATTCCCTGGAGAGCAGGGCAGTCTGCCTACTGTACGTGCCGAGGCACTAAAGTGCTGGCACAGTGGGCTCTGTGCCACTCAGGACTCCCACAGCACCACAGGGAGGCCCTGGCAAAGAATGCCACCCATTCGGTAGCACTGAGCTGCCCCTTGAAGCCAAGTGCCCAGTCTGAAACCGCAGTGCCAGGAAGGATGAGGAGGGGACAGTCAGCTAAGCAGGAGGGCAAACAAACAGTAAGAACTGCCCTGGGTCCACCCTGTTCTCCCACCCAGCTAGCTCCCTCTCCTCCACCACTACCCACCCATCCTCTTCTGCTCAGTCACATCTTTGACACAATACACTGCTGAGGCAAGGGTTGGTCACTGCTATGGATTCATCCAGCTCTGCAGCAGGACCCAGAACAGCTTTGAAGGGAGGACTATAGCTCCATGGTAAAACATGTCTTGTCCTCTCCATCATGGATGCCAGGTAGTCCACACTCATACCCAACTCACTCACATAATTTCCTTTGGAATCCACAACCTCAGTCATCCCATAGGAGCCTTAAGCACTCAGCTAAGGCCCTGTTCTGCACACCTGCCCAGCTTTGAAGTTTTGGTTAATGAGTTTATGGGATAGAGGGAGCCTTTTCAGCCATTTTGGAACCAGGCTTTGGAACTCCCTTCTCCAGGATGTCCACTTGACTGTCCTGGCCTTCCAGAATTGCTTTAAAAATCTTGTTTTGGAAGGCATCTGGCCTAGGATTTTTATTTTTTAGGTCTGCTCTGCAGTATTTTGATTTTGTTCCTGCTAGTCTTGTTTTTTAATCCAGTGGCCGACATTGTATGCAGTATGCCCCATGTGCAATTTAACTGTTGTGCAAGAGTGCTGTTATTAATTATTATTCATTCAATTTCTATACCGCCCTTCCAAAAATGGCTCAGGGTGGTTTACACAGAGAAATAATAAATAAATGAGATGGATCCCTGTCCCCAAAGGGCTCACAATCTAAAACATTGCGCAAGTGCAAGAATTGTGCAGAAACAATCATGTGATGGCATGGTAACAGCATACAACTGTGTGCATGTTGTGTAGAAATGCATGCAGGATGCTGCACAGAGTGTCTGCCATTATTGTTGTTGTTGTTGTTTTCCTCCTGCATTTGGTTGTTTATGCACAGTATATCTGATATCTTTATTAGACACTTTGGCTCTTTTCCTTTGAACATAAAAGTGGAACAAGAGTTTTTACACCAACAAATTTGTTACTTGATTAGTCTTAATTTGTGCTAGAGCTGTATTTCAGCAGCAAAGCTAAGTCTTGGAATGTGTAAAAGTAAAAAGAGCAAACAGAGGCAACAATTATGAGTGAAAAGGTCCTCTGAGCATGTTCAGAGTGCCTTTCCCTATCCAACAAGTAACCACTTAGGACAAAGGATAAGGGCTCCCACGACAGAAGACATGTTTTCCCACAGGAACTTTGCACTCCTGAGCCTCCAAGAAAGCAAGTGCTGCTTTGGACCACTCTACACCACTCCATATTACAGGGGGAGAGACACACAAAGTGATGCAAAGCCTAAGATCCATTCTCAGGCACTCCAGGGACCATCTTGAGTTGGAGAAATGGATAAGAGTGCAGGAACAGAAGCCGATGTTATTCTAGCATTTTGAGTAGCAAACCTCATTCTGGAGACGAGAGACATGGGAACCTCTTGCCACACCAGACTGCACTTCAAACACACACCAATCTATAAGACCTTGAGCGGAGGCTCCCACAAATCTACCCTTGATTTCTGACTCCTTTCAGCTGCTCCGCCCTCAGATCCCTCAGCTGCTCTGCCCCTTACCCATAAGCGGGAACAGAATCACAGGAGGAAGCTGCAACAAAGATAAAGCTTGGGGGAGAGCCTGCCCTGAAGAATCAGGCTCCTGCAGGGCAGAGTGAGAAAGTGAAGTGCTGCAGTCATGGATACCAAGCAGTGGTACTTATTCTGGAGCCGAGAGACATGGGAACCTCTTGCCACATCAGACTGCATTTCAAGCTCCTTCCTTACTGGGTCAGCTGTTGTGGGGTGGAGGGACATGCTTCCTTGTAAGTCAATGGACTCCCAACAATTACAGCCAGGCACCAGATGCTCTGTGCAGCATTAGGTTAATCAGTTAAAGGGTGCAGCAGCCCCTGGCCACATTCTGTACAAGGAGAATTGGGGGAGGGAGCAGCAGACGCAGGCTGCTGCATGAGGCTGGGGAGATGCTGTCATAAAAACATCTGTTCAGATAAAGAAAACAAAAGAGAGGGTGGGGGCAAGAGCTAGCCCCTCAGATCCATTATCTTCTCCCATTCCCCTTGTGTATGGACAGCTCAGACACTGAGCTTAATGGCCCAGAAACTAACACAGGGTGGGAAACCTCCAGCATCAATCAAGGGCAACCAAAGGCCAAAGCAGCCCAGAGACCCCATCAAACCTCTCCCTCGCAGCCCTCTTGTTCATACAACACTGTAATAGCCCTCTCTCCTCACGGACCCACCAGGAAAAGACTACCATACCTATACATTATTGCCCAGACATCCAGTGTTGCTTCAGGAGAGGGAGGGTCTTCTGATAAGAGGACAGCACAACATCCTACACCACCACAAGGCCACTGCCCTGCTGGGTTTGGTTCACTCTACAGATACTGAGACACTATGAGGGGAGAGAAAGGTCCTCCTGCACACACAATCAGCCACAAGGACAGTAGCCATCTACCTGTCCATGTCTGTTCCTCTTTAGTTTTTAAGAAAAAGGGGGATGCTGGTTACTACGGTCAGGGCAAGCGAAAGCTATGGAGGTGCTCTCGAGTCAGGCCACAAATGGCCAGTGTGCATCCGGGTGCCCTTAGCTGCTAGCATGAAGGAGGCTGAGCAGCAACATAGGAGAGACACTATGTGAAACAGGGTGCTGGACAGGATGGGCCTTGAGCCAGACCCAACAGGGGCGTTTTTATGTCAAGATTGTGTCCAGTGGCATTAGGAGTAATTCTTCTATGTTACAAAGGCCATGGAAATATGACTGGAAAGCCCCAATAGCCCATGCACTCTTTCATGTGTCTAGAATACATTCATGTGCATGTACACCCACCCACTTGCCCACACCTATTCGCTGCTGCTGTAATGATGGGAATTCCTTGGGCACAGAGCCCAAATTTGCTCATAGTGGAGGAGACCAAGATGAACATTTTAACCAGAAATATGCAACAGCAGCTAAGTGCCACTTTCAATACCCTTCTACCCTCCTCTCTCAGGCCAAGTTCAAAGCTTATTCCTCCTTCCATCCATCCACCCACCCACCCACCCCCAGACATCGAAATGGATGCTACATCCACATAAATGGCAAAATCTATCATGTGGAGAAGCAATATAGATACAGAATTCCTAACAGGCTCATACATTTCAGAGTGGCTTTGGGATTTCACTGGGATATAACCCATAACTTATTAATGCAATAAAAGTGTATCCACAGACACATATCAGGAGAGAATCACATGGTCTGCCAAGAGAGGCTCCTAAAGCAGGTCCTCCTTAATGTCCCAGGCCCTAGTGTAATGCGTGGTGCCTGGGCCCATAGGAGGGCCTTCTCTGTGGCCATCCCTCTTCTTTGGAACACTCTTTCCCCACAGATTCATTCAGCCCCCTCCCTAAGTGCTTTTATGGCCCTCCTTAAGACCTACCTGTTTCATCAGGTGTTTGCCCTTTAATTAAAAAAAAAAATTGTTATGGGTATCATTGTTGTTCACTGCCTAGAGTCTTAGGAGGAGGCAGTATATAAGAAAGTTGTAACAAATAAATCAAGCAAGCCAGCAGCCCTGGGGTCCCAAGTCAAGGCTCAAAGCTTCTTTTTTAACACACTGGAGATAGAGTCACTCAACAGAAGAATGAGCCTCCTGAACTAAGGAGGAAGTTCCTGGACCCTGGCCAGCTGCCCGCTGATGTTGAGCTACAGCACAGATTGTCCCACCTGTACTCCTTCCCTTTCCAGAATTAAGCCCTGGCCCAAAGCTTAATTAATGCGATCCCCACATTATATACTTCCCCACCCTCAGGCATGAGCCTGTCAGGCTGCACGTGGTCTTTCGTTTTAGGGCAAAAGGAGTTGACAGGCGTGACTGCGGTCTAGCGTAAAGGTCACTGCTCACCCCGACAATTTACGAGGCGCTCGCCATTGGCCCAGTTTCCGGCGTCCACTTTCCAACCCCGCGCCTGCCATTGGACACCTGGCAGCGTTCCCCTCCCTCTCCTTCCCTGCCTAGTGTTAATGGAAGAACTGGGGCAGGCAGGCTGGCCGCGGCCACAAGGCGCATCCTTGGATGGGCAGGAGTGCCCCCTCGCAATCTAACCTAACTCTTGGCCCCAGGCGCCAGCCTCGTTCTTCAAGGGGCCTCCCTTGGATCAAGAGGAGTCCCCGAGGAAGTCGCCTCCCTCCACCGTCTGGTAGTGACCACGCACCGACCACCGAGTCCAGCAGGGGCGTCTGGGGACCCCCTCCTATTTGGCCAGCCTTAGCAAGGAGAGCCATTCATTCAGCTCACCCATTCATGGCAAAAGAGAAGACGAGCCCCAGCGGCGTGCCTGCAGGGGACCAGAGGCTTCGAGGGGGCGGCACAGCCCGCCGGCGGTCAAGACTATCTCCGCTGCGCTCTCACCTCCTGCAGCTGGAGGTCCATCTGCTTCGAAGGTTCTTGCCCCAGCGGGAGAAGACGCCGTCACTCAGTCCGCCGGCTGGCTGGCCCGCAGATCCAAGGCGAGCTCGTGCGCCTCTCTCATAGGCTCCCCTCTCCGGGCACGAGCGAGAGCTGGCCTGGACAGGCGGCGGCTGCCCTTGGTGCTGCTCCAAATCCTCAGCGCCTGCCCGGCGCGCTCAGTTGCAAAAACCGTAGCACGAGCATCCCGCAGGCAAAGCGAGCCGTGGCCGGCTCCAGCCTCGACTCCGCCCCGACGTCTGATTGGAGCCCCAGCGAGCCTTGGGAGGCGCTTTCCTTGCAGCAGTAGCAAAAGCTCAGGCCTGTTGCCTAGCCTGGCTGGTCTCTGGAAGCGAGGAGGACTCGAGGAGGTGCTACCTACAGAGGGGGACCGACCCAGGCTCCTCTGAGTCGAATCTGCCTGGACGTCACGCGCTCCCTAACAGTGACATCTTTCTCCCTCATCCTAGGTGCGTGCGTCTGCGGGACTGCTGGTGATGAGGGAAAGACTCCACACATGCTCAGAAACACTCTTCATTGTTCTCGCATGTTCTTAAGCATCGGGTTTTAGAGAGCTAAGCCATAGCTCAAGCCTTGAGAGCGCATGTGTCAGCATGCCTCACAATTAAAGGAGTATTAGTGAACATTGGTTGTTTGATTAGATCTGCATATATTTACAAATGAGAAAAATGTAGAAAGCAGGTATACTCTAGATTACATTATATGTACATTTGTCACAGCAGGGAGTATCATCTTAGAAGATGTATTTCCCCTTTGCAAACACATACAAGGAAATGCCTCTTATCAGATTGAGCTTGCCATTTGCAATTTTTATTTATTTTTATTTTATTTTATTTATTTTTACAGTTTATATCCCGCTCTTCCTCCGAGGAGCCCAGAGTGATGTACTACATACTTGAGTTTCTCTTTCACAACAACCCTGTGAAGTAGGTTAGGCTGAGAGAGAAGTGACTGGCCCAGAGTCACCCAGCTAGTATCATGGCTGAATGGGGATTTGAACTCGGGTCTCCCCGGTCCTAGCCCAGCACTCTACTCAAAAGTGCAGTACACACTTTTTGTGTGTACTGGTATTTTAAAATCTGTTGCTCAGTTGATATGGGACACATTTTTAGTTTATCAAAATGCTTTAAATCAATTAATCTGATTAAACAACTAACCATGACTGATATGTACTATGTTGGAGGAGAATCTAACATGTCCCTACTGGAGTAGGCTTTAGTCACTTTATGCTGCAATAAATCGATTGGTTTTTGGAGTACCACAAGGCTCTTTTTTTGCTCTGGCAAAAGAGATCTCATCCCAAGTTGTGATCTGGTAGTAACAAGACCAGCTGAAAATAGATGCAGATTGTTAAAAACAAACTGCCAGCTGTAGCAGCGTAAACACTTCTTTCAGCCAGGAAGTGGTTGTAGTTTTCATGCGGTACATCCATTATTATTATTATTTTATTTTTACATTTATATCCCACTCTTCCTCCAAGGAGTCCAGAGCAGTGTACTACATACTTGAGTTTCTCTTTCACAACAACCTTGTGAGGTAGGTTAGGCTGAGAGAGAAGTGACTGGCCCAGAGTCACCCAGCTAGTTTCATGGCTGAATGGGGATTTGAACTCGGGTCTCCCCGACCGCGCTGGCTCCATTAGCAGCATCCATTGCTGCTTAGAAGTTTAGGGTAAGGGAATAGGTGCATCTGGCATGTAAAGTAAAGGTAAGGTGTGCCATCAAGTCAATTTCAACTCCTGGCGTCCACAGAGCCCTGTGGTTGTCTTTAGTAGGATACAGGAGGGGTTTACCATTGCCTCCTCCCACATTGTATGAGATGATGCCTTTCAGCATCTTCTTATATTGCTGCTGCCCGATATAGTACCAGCAGGGATTCGAACTGGCAACCTTCTGCTTGTAAGTGAAGCATTTCCCCACTGCCATAGACTAAAAGGACCACCTCCATGGCTCCAGATATAGCTGCAGGTGCTGTGACACTGTTCATTAAGGTATCGGGAAAAGGAGCTGTTACCACTAAATAACTGCTGGAGGCAAAATGGAGAAGAAGCCTGGTGTGCACCATATGATGTGGGCCTTCCCTGCTTCAATTAGTTTCTGAGGTGGACATCAGGATCAGCAGTATTCAAGGAGAGCTGAACCTATGTATGAACCTATCCAATCCTACCCATGTTTACTCAGAGGTCCTCCTGATTTCAACGCAACTAACTCCCGGGTAAGTGTGCCAAGGACTGCAGTCTAGGCCCTATAGCCTGTTGAAAAGTGGGAATCGGTATATAAAAGCCAATAGTATGGAACCATGATAACATTACACATTATTTTGTGTTGGAAAATGAATAGAATAAACATTAAAGAAAAAAGCTGCCAGGCAGTAGGCTTTTCATTGGCCATTCACAGAGTTCCTCTCTTTGGCTGTTTTTTTACCTTCTGATGTATGTCTCCTTCTTTCACGCATGTAAGATCTCTTGCAGAGGCACTCGTGCCCCTGGACTTCGGGGCCAAATTCCAGGGCATCCACACCCTCTGGGGACCCCCAAATCCTTTTTAGTCTGTCCCAGGTGCTGTGGTCACGTTAAAAATCTGTTAAAAAAAACATGGTGGAGAGCTCCAAAAGCCTTTAGGTCCAGGCTCCAAAATTACCTAGGTGCACCTCTGGCCTCTTGTATATTCTGCATTCATTAACCCAAAACATCAGATTCCCTATGGTGGATTAGAACCTCCACCAACTCACCCAGACGCTCTCCTCTCCATCTTTGCTTCTGATGCTACCTACCTGTTGAACAGTCTCTTGGAAAGACCGCAAATCACCAGTGTATACATACCTCCAAGAGCAGCAGCTGAAGACAAATTTGGGGTAGCCCCAACCAACAACCACAATAACCTTCTAATTCCCTAGGAAAGAATTCAAAATCCTGCAGGGCAAAGGGACAGCTGTGAACACCCTGAAATTAATTTGCCCTGGAAGTGTTCGTCAGAGCAGACAGGTGGGCTAAAAAGACAAATTAGATTACCAACCAACCAACCAACCATTTGTGGCAACCTTTGTCTTCATCCTTGACCTCCCCATGGTCCTGTTCATTTGGGCAAGGATAACATCTCATTTATGTTTTGTACAACACTTTGCTCATGCTGGGTGTGCTTTATAATAGTGCTAGTAAAGCTATTTGAATAAGGGCTAAGTGAAGTAGTATCCTTTAGATGCATTAAGGGAGCTAGACTACAAGGCATCTCCAACTGCATTCTGAGACATGTGGCGTGGGCAAGATGAGATGAAGGCTGATGCGGAAGATGCTTCCAGAAGGAAACGTCTGTGAGCAGCAGGTGCTACTCAGCACTTTGCACACCTGACACCCCCAAGCCATAGGAAGACTGATCCATGTTCATCCACATGGCTAACAGATCAGCTCATGTGGCACAGATGGTACCATCTAACCAGCCATGGTTATGTGAGGAAGTACTTATTCTCTAAGATGGATACTTCTTGTCTGAGTTCCTGTGTTGGCACTACTGTGACTGCAGTCAGTGACTTAGCAGTCCTTTGGGGCCCCAGAGACATGCAAGGTTATTCTGTGTTTTTGTGCTGGAAGTGCTTGCAGAATGCCAGGAATGATTATGTAGGCACCTGGCACTGATGTCTGTCTGCAGGTATAGAGTGTCTTGCATGCTGAAGCAGTGATATGCAGTTGCTCATCCTGGAATGCCAGACACTTGCCTTGCCCAGCTCTGAAAAAGCACTTAAACAGTCTGCTGCTTTCCTTCACATTCAATAGGGCTAAGTTTTCCTTCTAGAATCTATTATGCAAGGGACTAGTAAGTCACATTATAACTGTAGCGTTATTTAATTTTAGCAATGAATAATAACTAGTCAATAGATAATAGTAATATCACTAAATAATACATTAGCAATTTATTGTGACTGTCTATTTATTAATTTAGTAATGTGACACGAAACCTGTAAAGCAAAATAGGATTTTCCTCTCTCCAGTTTGCCAGTGAAGACAGGATAGGAGTGATAGCGGTGATGGAGTCCATCAGCTTCCGGCTCAGCATCTTCTACAAGCAGCAGATGCCAGTGAATGAAAAGAGGCCATACAGCAGCAGAGCTAGCATTGTACAGTAGATGAGGCTATTCCCATTTCCTCCACGAAGGGCAGCCACAAAGCCGCAAGCCCAGGTAGCCAAGAGGATGTCGGTGGTGGCAAAGCAATGGCTCCGGTCCAGGGCCATTCCCATTGTCATAATCATTCTGAAGCATCTGGCACACTTCAGTTTTTGCTTTATTCTTTCCCTGCCCCTTGAACTGGTCAGGAAATAGAATGCAGTATCAGCAAAATATTGCACCCACACTTGCACCAATTGGGTCATTGTGCTCGTGCAACATCTAATACTATCTGTTTCTGGAAAAGGTGGAAATGTTACAGTCCTTATGGACACATAACCATAGCAGCTGTGGCGAGGGCAAGATACTGGCAGATTCGGGATAACCCGCAGATATGTCAGTTTCACAAACAACTAAAGGGGGGGGAGCTAAGGGGGCAAAAAACCCCTCCCAAACTGCCACGGTATAACTTGATGGAACTAAGGTTTGCAGTTAACAAATAACGGGGCAGAATTAATGGAACTCAGTGACAAGAAGTGGGGTGGGGGGAGGAAGGCTTGAACAAAAAGAGTGGGAAATTTCTGAACTTGAAGAATACTCCCTCACCTCAAGACAGTCAAACCCCTTCTGCTTCTGAGGGGGAAAGGTGCCTAAAACTCACCAGGTGCAGGCTCAGGTCACACACACGCACACACACACACACATACCCCTACCTGAGATATCTGCAACATTTTGTTGTGGGTCCATACTTGTTAAGAGAGTTAACAAAACATATGGGGTCAGCACTGAAATGAACAAAGATGTGGGAGGCTCAGAAATGCCATAGCTGGGGCTGGACACATCAGCATTGCTGGGTTGGGAAACTAGTGTTGTGTAGTGGTTGGAATGTCTCAGACTAGGAGCGGGGATATGGTTTTTCTTTGGTAGAATACCTGAGTTCAAATCCTCACTTGCTCATGAAGCTCACTGGATGATCCTGGGCCAGTCAGCTAACCTGCCTCATAGGGTGGTTGTGACAATAAAATTGGAAAGGGAGAACATTGTATACTGCAGTTAACTCATTGGAGAAAAGGCAGGATAGAAATGTAACCTAAACTTGGAAGAGTAGTAAACAGGTTTGGGGTCAGAACAGATGGACAGATCTAGAAAGAGTTAACAGACAGGTTAATAACAGAGGCTGGGATCTGGGGCTGAGTTAGTGTTAAGTGTGATCCTTTGCTGATTCCTGCCTAGGCTAGCTCTTTCTTTCTAGAGTCCTTCTTATCAAGCATTCTGAATAACAAGTAGGCGATCAGTATCTAGGACACTCTCCCATTGCAGGAAGGGAGCCATCCTGTCTGCCTGGAGATGCTTCGCCACTGACACAAACCTATCAACACATCAAAGGGTCTGGTGAGCACCCATTTCCTGCCTTCCTGCAGCAGTCCCTTAGATGAGGTCACTGAAAAGGGGGGAGGCACTGATGAAGGAGAGAAGGTGGGTTGGCCTGGGGCATTGAGAGGCATTAACCGGCCTTTGGTATCTCAAGCCAAATGCCTTTTCCTGGGGAAAGTTTCCCTCCCTATGTGCAAGGCAGAGCCGAAAGACAGTCTCAAATGCTAACTGGGAACAACAGGAAGCACCAGAAATGTGTACTCTGTCCTCATACACCCACCCATTCCTTAAGGTGTGTAACTCTTCGAGGAGATGAGTCCTGCCTGGAATTAACCAATGATGTGATTAGCCGTCTGAGTCAGACATATTTTATCTAACTATAGAAATATCTGTCTGTGGGCAACACCCGCCTCACCTCACAAGGGTTCCATGTGTCATATCTGGAGTTGGATCTCCCTAGATTCATTGGCCCCTAATTTCATTATTCATCCCACTCCTGATTTGGTGTCATTCTGACAGTGCGACACAACGCTCTCTTGGATCTCTGTCAGTTTCTGCTTATCGCTTTTTTATTGTCTCTCCCAGTCCCTAACAATGGGGGGTATTGTGGAATAATATTTCTTCCTAGGTCAGTCTAGCCTTGGTTGCACTGGTCCTACTACTACACTTTCTTTTATGGTTCCTTTTATTTTCATAGTGTACTGGGTTTTCACATTAATAATGTGATTTCCAAAAGATAAGACAACTACATGCTGGCACCAATGGGAATTTCCCCCCTTATTTGGCAGTTGCAGGTGGACAATCCTGAGCAAGATCATGGTGGGGTTAATACCCATCTCCCGCGGCTGTGGTTCAGTCAATGAGACCCCCAATCTGGCTGCTGTTTAACATATTGTTTTAAAACATGTTCTTGCAAAGTTCATACTTAAAGTAATGTCTAGTCTAGTGGTGGCCAGCTTGAAGTTCCCCAGCTTTTGCCCAACATCTCCAGCTTCAATTTATGTTGTTGTAGTCCACCAAGAGCTAGAGGGCTTCAGATTGGCCAACTCTCATCTAGTCTACACCAGGCCTGCTCAACTTTGGCCCCCCTAGCTGTTTTTGAACTACAACTCCCATAGTCCCCAGCCACAGTGGCCAATAGCCAGGGATTATGGGAATTGTAGGCTAGCATCTGCAGGAGTGCCAATGCTGAGCAGCCCTGGTCTACATACCATCATTGCTGAAATCTTACAAAACTTATACAAGATCAAGGAAAATCAATAAGTACTCCATTTTCTTTCCACATCCATGACTATATTTACAAATCTGTATTAACATAATTCTTCCAATTTCTCCTACACAGTGGGTTTTTCCTCTCAGTGGGTTATCATCTCCTAAAACCCACATCTGTGATTATAATGTCTCTGAAAAAACAACAGAAACATTGTGGCACCTTAAGAGTCTTGTGGTACCTTAAAGACTAACATATTTACTGCATTTTTGTGGACTAGAATGTACTACGTCAGATATGGGCTCTAGTCCATGAAAGCTTAAGCCACAATAAATCTGTTAGTCTTTAAGATGCCACCCAATTCTCTGCTGTTTTTGCTGCAACAGACTAACACAGTTAGCCCTTTGGCATTTATGGTTGGAGGCATCTACCATAGGCACATTTCACTGTGGTGGGGGAAGCTCTGCTAGCCTTGTTGATGTCACTTCCTTAACTTCACAAGGTTTCTCTGCTCGCCTGCCTATCTGCCTCAGCTACTAAGGAGGTGGTTTAGCCTAGGTGGCAATGATGCATAGGGGTGGATTGCATTTCCTTGGGTTGAGGTTTTGATCTTCTGGTGCTACTAAGCAATGGAATTGTGGTTGCTTCCGCTGAAAACGGAAAGTTTTCCTTTGAGTGTGTAATATCCATGGCATATGCCTCAATTCTGCTCTGCAGCTGTTGTCTCTAGAGCTCTGGGCAAATGAGAAATCTCTTTGCTTGCACAATAACAACTTATCTGATTTACCCCACAATCAGACTAATCTGAATAATAGTTGCTTCAATATTTTATTAACAGATTGCAGGGAGGCTTCATGGCTACAGCAACACCAATTGTTGGTTTATTCATCACAGATTTATTCCTTGTGAAGCAAAATGGATTGACCTGAACCCAGGTTCCCTCAAAATCCATGTCCCCTCCAAAGTGCAAGTCTGGACATTTTAGTTACAACTGTGATGGACCACCCTGAGGCTCACAGAGCTCTTAGCTATGAGTCCAAGGGAGAATATTTGTGGAAATTAACATAGTTAGTGGTGGAAAGAAAGACCTGGAGGTTAATATGTCATGTTGATTCAACAGTGTGGACATTAATATATAACAGCAAGTTGAGGTGAATCCCAGTGTGCATTTAAACAAAGGGCAGAAGTATTCAAATTTATATTATTATTTAAAGCAACCCTATTGGAGAATTCTAACAAGAGGCTAAGAAACTGGAATTAATTCACCATCTGATCAATACAGTAGGCTATTGCCCAAGAATTTATTCCATAATGAATCAGTTAGTCTAAGTTGCTAAATTGCAACATACATTATTTTTTTCTGTTACTCTTCCCAAAATTATCTCAAATGAAGTGTTTCTCTTCAACCCTCCTGCAACATTTGCATTCCTGGATGGGCTGTTAATCTTGGACCTGGTTCAACACACCTTCATTTATTAACTCCTGCTCCAAACCAGCAAGGGAGACTCACATATGCAAGCAGCTTCCCGAATGCACAGTCAAAGTGGATGCAGAGGCACATCTGTAGGTGGATCTGGTGATTTCTTGCACAGCATAGAACATTTTTTCTATTATCAATTTAAATTATATGAATTACAACTTGCAACAACAACAAGAAGAAGAAGCCATTATGTGAATTACAACTTGATTATAGGAAGCGACCTTATACTGAGTCAGACCATTGGTCCATCTAGCTCAATATTGTCTACACAGACTGGCAGCAGCTTCTCCAAGGTTGTAGGCAGGAGTCCCTCTCAGCCCTATCTTGGAGATGCCAGGGAGGGAACTCAGAACCTTCTCTTCCCAGAGCCACCCCATCCCCTGAGGGGAATCTCTTACAGCACTCACATGTAATCTCCCATTCAAATACAAAGCAGAGTGGACTCTGCTTAGCAAAGGGGACAATGCATGTTTGCTACCACAAGACCAGATCTCCTCCTCATGACCCACTCACAGAAAAATCCCCTCCTCTCTTCCAGTGATGTAGTTGCAAATTCAGAAGTGCAGGCACTCTCAATGACAGCCCCCATGCCATGCCATATATAGAGCTGATGTGACTTGCCAAAAAGCTCCAGTTTTGTCATTAAAAAGTCAGACTGGAATTTGCTAAAATGCATATTGACAAGCCACAATGCTTCTGGGAGAATGTCCTTTGGACAGATGAGACAAAACTGGAGCTTTTTGGCAAGTCACATCAGCTCTATGTCCACAGATGAAAAAATGAAGCTTTCAAAGAAAAGAACACCATACCTACTGTGAAACATGGAGGAGGCTCAGTTATGTTTTGGGGCTGCTTTGCTGCATCTGGCATGGGGTGCCATGAGTCTGTGCAGGGAACAATGAAATCTCAAGACTATCAAGACATTCTAGAGCGAAATGTACTACCCATTGTCAGAAAGCTCTGTCGCAGTTACAAGTCATGGATCCTCCAACAGGATAATGACCCAAAACACACAGCTAAAAGCACCCAAGAATAGCTAAGGACAAAACATTGGACTATTCTGAAGTGTCCTTCTATGAGCCCTGATTTGAATCCTATCAAACATCTATGGAAAGAACTGAAACATGCAGTCTGGAGAAGGCACCCTTCAGACCTGACACAGCTGGAGCAGTTTGCTCAGGAAGAGTGGGCCAAACTACCCGTTGACAGGTGCAGAAGTCTCATTGAGAGCTACAGGAATCGCTTGTTTGCAGTGATTGCCTCTAAAGGTTGTGCAACAAAACATTAGGTTAAGGGTCCCATCATTTTTGTCCATGCCATTTTCATTTGTGTTATTATTTGAAATATTCTGTTGCAACAAAACTCTAAAGCAAAGTCTGATTTTTGTTAAACGTGCAATAAACAATGATGGGTGCCAATTACGTTTGTCAGTTTCAAGTTATTTCAGAGACAATTGTGGGTTCTTCTTTTTTTCGTGGAGGGGTACCAAAACATTTGTCCACGTGTGTATACAACCTGATCCTATGTACCTTTACTTGGAAATAAACTCCATTTATTTAATCCCAAGTAAGTGCATAGGCCTGCATCCTTAGTGCCATAGAATTGGTACATAATAATGTCAGAGTACAGAAAGTCCAGTAAAAGATACAGCTGGAATATATTATTAAGCAATAAATAATCCAAAGCTTTAAAAAGGTGAAGGTCTCATCTGAGTTCTAAACATCTTATCTGTTGCTTAATACATTTCAGTTGGCAGTTGGTACTGGACTTCTTCACTAGTCCGGGCTGATTGGGTGTTCACTTTTTGTTGTACTGCAGAAAATTAATAACTGGACAAAAGAGCTATCACCCAATTCAAAGATACAGCTGGATGCCAAAAACATGTGCCAGTGATCAGCAACTGAAGTCAGTGGGGATGGCAGAAGATTGCTCAGCAATGAGCTGCACTTTCAATTAGATATCTCTTCTGGACTCCTTCCCACCACTCCCCTATGCTGCCCTCTCCCGTGCCCTCATATCGATGTTGCTTTTGTAGGAATTAGCCATAGCTCCTCTGGGATAGGATCATGTTCACACCAGCTGTGTCCTTGCTCCAGAGGAATGAGATTAAGCTGTGTGAGAGGCTTTCACCAGATCACACCAGAGACCTGCTACACCTGCTCCCACCAGAGGAGAGGGGAGGAGAGTTACTATCCCACTCAAAGCTGCCATCAGTTGGCCTTCTGGACTTAAAGCATTCCTGACTGCAAACAGAGAAGGAACTATGACAATGCAGTGGCTGCATCTTCCAACCTGTAAAGTCTACTGACTTTGTCATTATGGATTTTGCCATTCTTTAGTGGATATCGCTGAGTCACTCTTTTGAATTCTTCTCATTGGGCGGATTCACAGGACCAGCTGCAAGTCAGTAAGAACTCTGGGAGAGGCAACTGGAGGTTTCTGCTGCGCATGTGTGAAAGGAATTTAAATGCAATCCAGTCTGGTTAAGGCTTTGTTGATATTGATTATTAATACTGTAATGTCATCTTAAAAAAGAAAGCCTAGTGGAACTGGAAAATGGCGGGGGGGAGCTCTAGAATAGCTTTAGAGTTGACCTAGAGAGCAACCAGGTTGTAAAAGTATCTGCTGAGCTGTGAAGCAATAGATTTTCTTTTCTTTTCCCCATAATCTCCTTGCATTGTGGTGTAACATTTTGGCAAGCCAGGCAGGAGGGTGAATTTAACAGACGTCACCCCAAGAGACCATCCAGTTCTGGAGGATGGAATACTACAAGGGAGAATTTTTGAAGACCATAATACAGTAAGAGGGGCCTTTTAAAGAACCTCTCGGGCAAGAGGTATAATGGATGGTAATGATTTAGAATGCCTGCTTATGGAGATGGAAGGACTTCTGTATCAACTGCAGTGTGCAGTCAAGTTGGTGTCGACTCCTGGCGCCCACAGAGCCCTGTGGTTTTCTTTGGTAGAATACAGGAGGGATTTACCAATGCCACCTCCCATGCAGTATGAGATGATGCCTGTCAGAATATTCCTGTATCGCTGCCACCCGATATAGGAGTTTCCCATAGTCTGAGAAACATACCAGCGGGGATTTGAACTGGCAACCTCTGGCTTGCTAGTCAAGTCATCATCATCATTATGATTATGATGATTATTATTTTATTACATTTATATCCTGCTCTTCCTCCAAGGAGCCCAGGGTGGTGTACTACATACTTGAGTTTCTCTTTCACAACAACTCTGTGAAGTAGGTTAGGCTGAGAGAGACATGACTGGCCCAGAGTTGCCCAGCTAGTTTCATGGCTGAATGGGGATTTGAACTCGGGTCTCCCCGGTCCTAGTCCAGCACTCTAACCACTACACCACGCTGGCTCTCCCCACTGCACCATTAGGTGGGAAGAGCAGTTAAAAGAAGTGTGTGTCTCCAGGGGTGTAGCTATAATTGAGCAGATGGCTTCAGAGAACCCGGGCCTCCAGCTCCTGAGGGCCCCACAGCTCCACCTCTCCCTATTTTCTCCATTATCTCCCTCATTCTGAGGGGCTGGAGTGGAGTGGAGTGAACACAGGCCCCCTCTCCCCTAGCTATGCCCCTGTGTGACTCCTTGGACTTTCTGGGCCAAATCATTCTAAGATTGCAACCAAGAGCCATTTTGCAAAACTCAAATATGTAGTGCAACATTTGAATAGTGCTGAACAAAGAATTAGAAGAAGAGGGATAGCTAGGGATGTGCGAACTTTGGAAAGGCAAACCACTGGTTGCTTTCAGCTCGAAACCATGATTTCTCAGATTCGGATGTAATGAAGTTCCAACCTCTGCCCCATTTAATTCCGGTTTTGTGTTCTGTCTGAATTTGGCCATATGAGATCCTGCCACCAGGAAAGGGATGTAACAGGTCTGTATTTATCTTTGTTAAAAGCAGTGCAAGAACCCCAAGAGACACCCCAGGATTTCCTAGTCCGACTAATGGCTTTGAGACAAAAACATTCTGTTTGCCTCACAGGAGGCAAACCCTGACTTAAAGTATGACCCTACCCTTGTACAAAACGTTACTCTACTCCTTCCTAACAAGACTTAAGAGTGACATCCTCATTTAAAGGATAGCCAGATCACTGATGACCTTTTATTTGAAAACCTGAACAAGGTTGTCAACAAAGAATGAGAAAATAACCAGAAAAGGCCCATGCTATGACTGGAATAATTCTAACTATGAAACCCCTACATCTAGAATCTGAGCCTGAGGGGAGTGTGGTATTGCCACGCAAGCAAAAGAGCAATTCCTTGCTGAATCAGATGAAGGAACTGAAAGCCAGCCGTGAAGAAATTAAAGAGGTTAAAGCTGAAGTCAATTTTTTAAAACAAGCTGTTTCGAGTGCCAGCTGATATGCAAACTATGGGAATATAAGTGATAGCCAGTATCAAAGAAAGGGTTGCAGAACTTGCCAACAGACTGGACAAGGGGACACATGCAATAATGGTTTCCAATGTAGAAGTGAAGAAGAACACTACCAGTCAGGGTGTTGTGCCAGAACGTTATCTCAGAAAAAGACTCAGGCAAGAAATGGCAGGAGGTTACTCCAAGGGGACCAGGAGTGACGACTCAAACAGCATGGTCCCAAAATCGGAACAAGCACATGACCAGGACCCTGTACAGCTGGATGTGGCGGGAGCTACTTATGCCTGTCATCTCACCCCTAAGCAGAAAGCCAGAATGGACCACTTGATTGGAAAGAAATGTATTATTTGGTGCTTCCTCAACCAAGTCAATGCTCCAGCTTTGTGGTATATGGGGGCACAAGTGTCCATGGTGTCTAGCCAGTTGGCAAAAGATAATCTTCTAGGAATACCCCTGAGAGCTGCTAGAAAGACAGTGAACTGGAACTGAAAGCAGTCAATACCCTGTGATCTTGCCTCACAAACCTTTTGGAGTTCTTTGAGAATGTCAACAAGTGTGTGGATAAAGGTGATCCAGTTGACATAGTATACCTGGACTTCCAAAAAGCTTTTGACAAAGTCTTGAGAAAACGTAGCAGTCATGGGATAAGGGGACAAGTACATGTGTGGATTGCTAACTGGTTGAAGGACAGGAAACAGAGAGTAGGGATAAACTGAGAGTTTTCACATTGGAGGGAAGTAAAAAGTGGGGTCCCCCAGGGATCTGTACTGGGACCAGTGCTTTTTAATTTATTCATAAATGATATAGAAGTAGGGGTAAGCAGCGAGGTGGCCAGATTTGCAGATGATACCAAACTCTTTTGGGTAGTGAAATCCAAAAGGGATTGTGAGCAGCTCCAAAAGGATCTCTCCAAACTGGGGGAGTGGGCGACAAAGTGGCAAATGCGGTTCAGTGTTGGCAAGTGTAAGGTGATGCACTTTGGGATGAAAAACCCCAACTTCAAGTATACGCTGATGGGATCTGAGCTGTTGGTGACTGACCAGGAGAGGGATCTTGGGGTCATGGTGGACAGCTTGTTGAAAATGTTGACTCAATGCGCGGCAGCTGTGAAAAAGGCCAATTCCATGCTAGGGATCATTAGGAAGGGGATTGGAAATAAAACGGCGAATATTATAATGCCCTTATACAAAACTATGGTGTGACCACACCTGGAGTACTGCGTACAATTCTGGTCACCACATCTAAAAAAGGACATTGTAGAACTGGAAAAGGTGCAGAGGAGGGCAACCAAGATGATCAGGGTCCTAGAGCACCTTTCTTATGAGGCAAGGCTACAACACCTGGGGCTATTTAGTTTAGAAAAAAGACGACTGCGGGGAGACATGATAGAGGTCTATAAAAGCATGCATGGTGTGGAGAAAGTGGATAGAGAGAAATTCTTCTCCCTCTCACATAACACTAGAACCATGGGCCATCCCATGAAATTGATTGCATGGAAATCCAGGACCAACAAACAGAAGTACTTTTTCACACAACGCATAATCAACTTGTGGAATTTTCTGTCACAGGATGTGGTGACAGCCAACAACTTGGATGGCTTTAAGATGGGTTTGGATAACTTCATGGAGGAAAGGTCTATTAATGGATACTAGTTGGAGGGCTGTAGGCCACCTGCAGCCTCAAAGGCATACTAGTTGTAGGGGAGTAACAGCAGGAGAGAGGGCATGCGCTCAACTCCTGCCTGTGGCTTCCAGCGGCATCTGGTGGGCCACTGTGTGAAACAGGATGCTGGACTAGATGGGCCTTGGGCCTGATCCAGCAGGGCTGTTCTTTTGTTCCTATGTGATGGATCAGGGCCCAGTGTCAGTTTTCTCTAGTTGATGACATCTTGACTGCTCCTATGCTTGTCAGTTCACATGAAACGGAGCATGTGATCATTGGCTACAATATTACTGAGGATGTTGTAAAATGTCATAGCAGCTGTTCAGCTAGAAAAGCATCTACATCCAATTTCCTCAGCAGAATGAAACATCCATTCCCACATGCTGACACTGGAAAAGTGGAAAATTTAGTAAACGTCATTAGAGGAAACACTTCTGGTCAATTATGTGGCCTTAAGCTTGGGAAAAGGGGTGTATGGATTTCTAAAGGAAAGACGATATATGTGAAATGTTGAGCCCATGTACAGCCTCACCAGGAAAGCCTGACTACTATATTTGAACCAGACCAAACTGCATTGTGGCTTGAGGACCTGTACTTTGAAGAAACATTGGTCTGAATACCAAGAGGAGTACCCTGCCAAGTAAACATCCCAGTTAGTAACCCCACAAAACATGATATCCTCTTAAGAGGACAAACCCCACTGGGAAAACTCTACCAGATCAAGTCTGAAACTCCAGTGGATATTCAGAGACTGAAAATATTTCAAGTAACTTCAGACTCAAGACCCAATAGCAACAGGCCTAAGCATTCTGAATCCTATCAGATGAAGGGAGAAGAAGAAAATAAGTTGTTTGAACCAGCTGTGGATCTAAGTCACCTTAAGGAAATGGCCCAAAAGATGTTGAAAGAAGAATCAGGAGCATTTTCCAGAGATGAGGGAGACCTGGGACAAATTCCCACACTGTAGATGCATATCAATCTGCATGACCAACAACCAGTTCTGAAGACCTACGTCTCAGCCCACACCTATTACATAAATAAGCAAAGGAATATGCTAACTGGGCAAAGAGGCACCTTTTACCGTGGTGATTCTCTTTATTTAGCAGGGTGAGAGTAACTGGCCCTATTCACCCCCAGCACAGTACTTCCAGTGCCTGTTGCTGGTGTCTATCTTATGTTTCGTTTTAGAATGTGAGCCCTTTGGGGACAGGGAGCCATCTTATTTATTTATTGTTTCTCTTTGTAAACTGCCCTGAGCTATTTTTGGAAGGGCGGTATAGAAATCGAAATAATAATAAATAATAATAATAAAATAATTAAAAAAAATATCTGCAAGCCCTCCTTAACAAAGGACACATTACAAAACCAAAAGCTCCATACTTATCTCCAGTAGTCTGTGTTCAGAAGAAAGGTAAGAGCCTCTGTCTCTGTGTGGACTATTGGGAATTGAAAAGGAAAACAATATCAAATAAGTAGCCCATTCCTGAATTCAGAATGTGTTTAACTGATTAGGGGGCAAAGCTTGGTTCTCTGTTTTGGACCAAGGAAAAGGACACATAACTGATCAAGGTTATCACCTGACTGCTTTCATCACTCCCTGGGGGCCATATTAGTGGGTCTGGATCCCATTTGGATTGATTAATGCACCTGCAGCCTTCCAGAGGTGTATGGAAGAATGCCTAGAAGGACGCAGGGATGACACTTGCATTCCATATCTAGACAATGTCCTAGTTTACTGTGGCACATTTGAGGAACAAGTGGCGAATGTGAGAAGGATGTTACAAGAGTTACAGAAAGATAGCATCAAACTCAAAGTTTCTAAGTGCAATCTTTTAAAAAGAGAAGTACACTATTTGGGGATGGTGGTGTCTGCTAAAGGTTACAAAATGGATCCTGCTAACACTTTGGCAGTTCGCACCCTGGCAGAACAAGCTCCAAAGACCATTGGGAGACTGGCAAACTACTAAGGTTTCTTTCTTACTATTGGAAGTATTTATTTATCATATCTTTATACTGCCTGATATGTACATCTCTAGGCAGTGTACAAAATTTCACACAATACAGTGAAAACAGTCTGATAAATTAAAAAAAAAATCCAGTTTAAAATGAATTTCAGTTAAAAGCCTGCAAAAAACAGGTGCATCATGAGGGTCTTCCTAAAGGCAACAGAGAAGGAGATGCTCTTATTTCAACATGGAGCATATTACAAAGCCCCGGTGCAGCCACAGAGAAAACCCGGTCCTGAGTCGCCACCAAACAAGCAAGAAGCAATTGTAACCGGACCTCTCCAGATTGTAATAGGCAACAGGGTTCATGACAAAGAAGACACTCTCTTAAATACCCTGGGCCCAAGCCATTAAGGGCTTTATAGATCATAGCCAGCACTTTGTATTTTGCCCAGAAACATATTGGCAGCCAGTGCAGTTCTTTTAAATTTGGCATTATATGGTCCCTTTGGGATGTCCCAAAGTCCAGTCTAGCTGCTGCAATCTGTACCAATTGTCATTTGCTGACTACATACAAAGGTAGCCCCACGTAGAGTGCATTACAGTAGTCAAGCCTGGAGATTGCCAGCATATGCATTACTGTTTTAAGGTCATTTACCCCCAGCTGATGTATCAGCCAAAGCTGATTAAAAGCGCTCCTGGACACTGCCTCAACCTGAGAAACCAGATAATGTTTTGGATCCAAGAGCACTTCCAAGCTACATACCTCATCTTTCATGGGGAGTGTAAAACCACCCAAAACAGGCAGATCTAAACCATCTCTCAAGTTCTGATCTCCTACAGTCAGTACTTCCATCTTATTTGGATTCAACTTCAATTTGTTATCCCTTATCCAGCCCATTACTGCCTCCAAGCAGGTATTTAGGGAAGTTATGCCATTTCTTGATAAGGTCAACATGGAGAAATAAATCTGGTTGTCATCAGCATATTGGTAACACCCCGCACCAAATCTCCTGATGATCTCTCCCAGCGATTTCATGTGGATGTTAAAGAGCATTGGAGACAATACGAAGCCTTGTGGAACACCACACTTTAGTTCTTTCTTTGCAGAGCAGCAGTCTCCAACCAACACCATCTGGAATTTACCTGAGAGGTAGGAACGGAACCACGGTAAAACAGTGCCACCTAATTCCTTCCTCTTCAGGCGATCCAGAAGGATACCATGGTTGATGGTATCAAAAGCCGCAGAGATATCCAAAAGGATCAACAGAGTCACACTCCCTCTGTCGTTAGCCAGTTGGAGATCATCCATCAAGCCCACCAAAGCAGTCTCAACCCCATGGCCTGCTTGAAAGCAGGTTTGAAATGGGTCTAGATAATCTGTATCATCCAAAACTGCCTGGAGCTGAGAGGCCACCATATGCTCAATCACCTTGCCCAACCATGGAAGATTATAAATGGGTCTGTAATTACAGGTGAAACTCGGAAAATTAGAATATCGTGCAAAAGTCCATTAATTTCAGTAATGCAAATTAAAAGGTGAAACTGATATATGAGACAGACTCATTACATGCAAAGCGAGATAAGTCAAGCCTTAATTTGTTAAAATTTTGATGATCATGGCGTACAGCTCATGAAAACCCCAAATCCACAATCTCAGAAAATTAGAATATTACATGGAACCAAGAAAACAAGGATTGTAGAATAGAACAATATCGGACCTCTGAAAAGTATAAGCATGCATATGTATTCAGTACTTGGTTTGGGCCCCTTTTGCAGCAATTACTGCCTCAATGCGGCGTGGCATGGATGCTATCAGCCTGTGGCACTGATGAGGTATTATGGAAGACCTCATTAGCGGCCTTCAGCAATTCTGCATTGTTTGGTCTCGTGTCTCTCATCCTTCTCTTGGCAATGCCCCATAGATTCTCTATGGGGTCAGGTCAGGCGAGTTTGCTGGCCAATCAAGCACAGTACACTGTATACTTTTCAGAGGTCCGATATTGTTCTATTCTTCAATCCTTGTCTTCTTGGTTCCATGTAATATTCTAATTTTCTGAGATTGTGGATTTGGGGTTTTCATGAGCTGTACGCCATGATCATAACAATTATAACAAATTAAGGCTTGACTTATCTCGCTTTGCATGTAATGCGTCTGTCTCATATATCAGTTTTACCTTTTAATTTGCATTACTGAAATTAATGGACTTTTGCACGATATTCTAATTTTCCGAGTTTCACCTGTAGCTAACTCCAAGGGATCCAATGCAGGTTTCTTCAAAAGTGGTCTAATAATAGGTTCCTTAAGACAACCCTGCCCTAACAGAGGAGCATTTATAATATTTATCAGACCCTCTCAGCTTATCTCATCTGATCTACCAGATGAGATAAGCCAGGTTTGGCAAGGGTCAAGAGAACGGGTAGGACGCACAGTCTGAAGCAGTTTGTCCTCTTTGATGGATATCCAAGATTTTTCTTGAATAGCTAAACCTTTTATATGACTTGTTAAATTCTCCTTTAGGATCTGACACGAATGATTCTCACAGAGTAATGAAGAAAGGGACAAAGATGGAAAGATCACAGGGATCTCCGTGCCTATATCCTCCGAACAACCAATCACTTGGACTGATCATCAACAGGTATTGAATGAGCTGACTGACCACTTAGTTAAACCTCCAGTAATGGCATACCCTTTATATTACATAAAGGGTATGTAATATAATTTAATTATATTATATTACATAGTGCATATGATAATTTTTCTCTGCTGCTGTTAGTGTTCTAGACCCATACCCAGGAACATGGAGTCGGCCTCCCTGTTGTTGATAGAGA
This sequence comes from Hemicordylus capensis, assembly GCF_027244095.1. Lineage (NCBI taxonomy): Eukaryota > Metazoa > Chordata > Lepidosauria > Squamata > Cordylidae > Hemicordylus > Hemicordylus capensis. Next base: position 147,183,702 of record NC_069657.1, read on the forward strand.
ACTGTACCAAGTCCATTATGTGGATGCATCACACATATTATGTTCCCTTTTTCACAGTGTACTGTGATAATAAGCCATTAACATATTTTTTGCTTCTTCAGTACTCTATGCCACAGCTCATCAATGGGTAGGAGAACTGGCTGATTTTATGCTGAAATTAAAATATTGCCCTGGAAAATCAAATGTGGATGCTGATGTGTTACCCAGGATACATTTTGATATGGTTACATAACAGTGTTCTAAAGAAACAACTACTGGTGTTGCATATGCCACTTTACAAGCTGCAGATAGGCAGGAAGAGGGCACTGTATCTTGGGTGACAGCTGTGACCTGCAATCCAGAGGTTGTGGACGGGTTTGATAAAGGCATGGACTGTATGCTGCATCCCATCTCATGGCAAGAACTCCAAGCAGCCCAGAGAGCAGATCCTGACATTTCTTACATCCTATAGCATAAGGGTTTGGGGCACAAGCTCACCAACTCTGCGCATACTAAGGGAAGCTTGTTTTACAATTGCACTAACTGTATGTGAACTTTGATGGTTGATTATTTTAGAAGCTCAAGTCAAGGAATCAATTTGCCTTACCACAAAAATGTAAGTCCCTATTATATCATGAACTCTTGGTGGTAAATGGGTCTTTAAGGGAACGATTCTATTTGACTCACATGAAGAGAGACACTGAACACTATATTACCAACATTTGCAGTTGTGTCAAGCAAAAGAAACCTCATTGCTCTGACAATGTCCCACTAATGAATGTTATTACTTCAGAGCCTTCTGAGTTAGTGTCCATTGATTTATTGCATTTGGACAGAATTAAAGGAGATATGAATATATATCAGTTCTAGTGGATCATTTTATGAGATTTGTGCAGGCGTATCCTACTACCAATAAGTCTGGGAGGACAGCAGCGGACAAAATCTTCAATGATTTTATTCTGAAATTTGGTTTTCACAAATGACTACATCATGATCAACGTACAGAGTTTGAAAACCATCTTTTCAAAAGACTCCAGCATTATTGCAACATCAGCTTCTCCTGTACCACACCATATCATTCCTCAAGGTAATGGTCAAGTAGAGAGAATGAATCGAACACTGCTGGATATATTGCAAACTTTGCCAAAGAAACAAAAGTTAAGGAAAGACTTCCTTAACAAGGTGGACCATGCCTACAATTGTACACAGTATGAAGCTACTGGATCCTCCCCTTTTATTTGGGAGATCACCATGATTACTAATAAACATTGCATTTGGTCTGTCTCTGAGCACTGCATCTTCATCAAAAGACCATAGTACTTTTATAGACAGACGGAAACAACACATGAACAAAGCATGTGAATTGGCATCACAATATTCCCAAATGTTTGCTCTCTGTGGAAAATGCTGTTATAACCAGAGAGTACATGGTGCTTCCCTTAGCCCTGGAGACAGGGTGCTAGTTCAGAATCTTTCTGGAAGGGAAAGCCCTGGGAAACTGAGAGCTTAGTGGAAAAACAAAATACATGTTGTGCTCCAGACTGAGGAAGGTGATGGCCCTGTGTAGAGGAACAAGGCCTATACCTCTTGGTATTTGTAAATAAGCCCTAGTATTATAAATGAATTATAAATTGCATTGATATTCCAAAACCTCTTCATTACTTTAAATAGACTGTATGTATAAAAAGTCCCTGTGATAGGAGAAACTGGCAGAGTCAAGAGTTCATGCCTGGGTGCTTTCCAGATTACACCCTGCAATGGGGTCATGGCGGACCTTGGAAGTGTGCTTCCACACTTCCTGTGTTGTGACACTGCAGTCTCTCTGCTGACAGCAGGGTGCTGTTCACATTTCCAATGCCTTATTTTGAATTTAAATAACTGAGATATAGTGCTATGACATTGTGTACCTGGAGTAAAAAAGTTGCTGATTTTTCAGGTGGCTAGTTTCCGTGAGACTGCTCCCCCTGCTGTTTACATTTCAAATACGCTTTGCCTGAACGGAAGCATTTTACTGCTGTTGAGCAGCTAAGCTGGAAAGCACTCTGCTGTACTTTATTTTCACTTTTGAGAAAGAACTGTTTGACAGTCTGGTTTCGGAGGGAAGGGACACTTTAAGTCTATTGGTTATGTTTTGAAAAATGGAGGGAACTTTGAGTTGGGCTGATTGAAGATTTGGAAAAGTATGGATGGGAAATTTGTGTATATATAGAAGGGTTGCTTAAAGCGTAAGTTGATTTAGAGTTGGAATCAGGAGAAGAGTGCATTGCAGAATCAGAGAGGAGTTCAGCATGCAGGCAAAAGTTGAGGACTTGAAGGACGGCAGTCTGGAGAGAGACTACAGAATGGAAGAATTGCTGGCACAAAGCTGTGGCAGACAGGTAGAGCTGTTAAATCATGGGCAGAGAGTGGTACAATCTCTGCAGAACTGAAATCACTAAGAACTGGAAAAGAACAGGACCTGAGACTGAACTAAGGAAAAGCCAGAGTTGCTAAGGTGATCAACAAGGACTCTAAGTTAGGGCTCACTGAGAGTCAGGTTAGTGGATGCAGTTTTGACCACAGTTTGTTTGTTCCTTATGCTCTTTTGGTTAATGGTTTTTCTTTGAGGGTGTGGCTTACTAAAATTATGAAGTAATTTTTGATTGAAAGTTGAACATTTGCAAAGTTAAAATGTCTTGTTTATCTCTAATGAAAAATTGTAGCTTCTGTTGCTCCATCCTTTAGGCCTTACAACTCTACTAAAGTTTGTTTTTGCAACAGAAGTTTGAACGGCTCTTGTGGTAGAATTGGCTTAGAGCACAAAGGTCTACCTGGTGGCAGCAGTTACACTGGTAATTGTTGGGGAGATCCATGTCAATGTGTTAGCAGTGGTGCAGATCCTCCATACTTCGTATATGCAGTGTGAGAGGAAAATGACAATAGGAAGATTAGGGTCTTTCATTATAATTTATTACATCCTTGTCACTTTGCACTTGCAGGAGCAAGCTTCAGTCACCAATAAATTACACAAGAAATCAAGACACACACCATAAGAGTACTGTGTATCCCAGCTCTAGTGAGTCGGACATGGACTCCAACTTTTCAGAGGGTGATGATCCATTGGTCATTGGAGAGGAGAGCTGGTCTTGTGGTAGCAAGCATGACTTGTCACCTTAGCTAAGCAGGGTCCACCCTGGTTGTATATGAAAGGGAGACTAGAAGTGTGAGCACTGAAAGATATTCCCCCTCAGGGGATGGAGCTAGGTTTCAAGTTCCCTCCCTGGCTTCTCCAAGATAGGGCTGAGAGAGATTGCTGCCTGCAACCTTGGAGAAGCCGCTGCCGGTCTGTGAAGACAATACTGAGCTAGATAGACCAATGGTCTGACTGATATGGCAGCTTCCTATGTTCCTATCTATAATATGCCCCTCTATCACATATAGGATACATGGTGGAGGATAGCACTCTTGACCCAAGTGCACCAACCTTTACTCCTTCTGATGAACCAGAACTTACTCCTGCCATCCCTGATCATCCCAACACTGCAGATCAACCTATGGATTTCTCCAGTGGTGGTGTAGAAAGGCTGGAATCTTCTTCTGCATGTGAGTGTGGGAAGCTGTCAGACACTGAGCCTGCTGGATGTCGCCCAAATGTGGCAGATCGTCCAGTGAGAGAGAAACGGGCCCCACACATACTGACTTGTGACCAAATAGGAATGCTTTCCTTCAGCTGTAACAAAGATTGCTGTTCCTTGGTTTATCCACAAGGTTATATACCACATTATTGTCTACTTCCACTATTTTATCCTGGTTAATGTATACCAATGTAAAAAGAGGGGTATTTGATGGGGTGGGGAGAGAATATGAAAGGAATTTGAAATACAATCCAGTCTGGTTAAAGCTTTGTTGATATTGTTAATATAGTACTGCCACTTTAAAAAGGAAATCTATTAGAACTCTGGGGAAAAGGAGAGGGAAACCCTAGAATAGTTTTAGAGTTGGCCTAGATAGAGAGTAACCAGGTTATAAAAGTATCTGCTGAGCTGCGAAGCAATAAATGTTTGATTCCACCTTCCACTTCCTTGCACTGTGGTGTAACACACGCACCCTCATCCAAACCTGCCCAAATCCAACTGACAGCTGGCCAAACCAATTTGATACTGACTCCAACCCCATGATTAGTAAACAAAGGATGGAAGTTGGCTTGATAAGGTCAGTAAGAAGTTGGGTTGGCAGGTTCAGATGACACACTGATTCCTAATGTGTTGGAATACTTAGGGCTCTAACTTTATTAACAACAACTTATGAGCAGGAAAGGTCATATGTTGCCAAAACATCAATTCCACTACTTTCTCCACAGAGATGGGCATAACCCATTCAAAATGGTATCAACTGCTTCTATTTCAGCAGCTGATTCTCTTTCACTGCTGTTCATTGCAGCCCATTCTCAGTCAGCTGATAAATGTTCCAAAAAGACTTTGTCATGCCTGTAACAATTCTCTCAGGATTAGGAACTATTTCTCCACACCGCATTTTTATGGGAAGTCTTGCTCAATGCAAGATCATTTGAGGAAGTATCTTGCATACACTTCCTCATATTTGGAGTACTATGGAAGAAAGTGTGGGTATTTCAGTGTTGTGCTGAATGTAGTTTTCTCCTCTCTGGGTTTGTAGTGGTGGAATTCTGTGCCTTTCAGTTTCCAGTTGTGGTCACTGATGAACCTTGAGGAGAATCTGTCTCCACTGTATGTGTTTCATTGCAAGTATCCAACTTCTTCTTAATATGCATAAAACATTTTATTTGCTTATGGCAAAAAAGCCCGCATCCTTACTTCATTTTGTGGGATGAGCATTGAAACAACAGCTTGTATCCAGCAGACTGGAGTGTAGGTTGTGGGAGATGTTTCAGCCCCGGGATGACATTTTGACAGCTACTTTGGGGTGCATAGAGAGGAAGCTGGGTTACAAGTGGATGAAAATGTTTGCATTGCTGAAATTGGATTTTTTGCAAGCAGAGAACATTTGCATGGCTAGCCGTATCTCTCCCAAAGTTTGGCATATTTCTTTCAGTATGGGTAAAATGTTTCTGATGCAGTTGAGTTAAAAGGTTTGATGTTCCTTCTGCCTGGCTTGGAGTTGTTACCTGTGCTAGCTCATACTGAAAAGGACAAGCAGAAGTTCCATGGTGATGCAATGAGTCTGCTGATTTCAGTCATGCATACTGTGTGTGCCACTGTGGGCCTTGTTTCACCACCCTGTACAAGTTCAGATTATGTTGTTATGCAGGGTGGGTCCAGTTTGGGTTAACTGAGAAGCCATGGAGCTGTAGCTTTCTTCCTTGTCTGATGGAATGCTTAGACAAGGGTGGTTCCAGGGGTGGGGGCAAGCATTCACCCAGAAAATTAGTTGCCCCCCATTTCTGTTTCAGAACTCTAATGTGTGTGTCACAGCTTTACCACCCAGAAATGCACTTTGCCCCTTCTGTGCCCCCTCAGTTGTTTTTTCTGATGCCACCACTGTGCTTAGAGCTTCCCGAAAAGCACCACACTGAAAACGGAGTCTGAGCAAAAATTGTTGTTGTGTTGGAGCTTGCTGGACCCTGAGCCTGCACCGATTTTTGCCCTAGGTTGAGGACTAGTAGCACTGCATCTCTACCATCCATCACTCCTGTAAATCTGTGAGAACAGATTGATCGTTACAGATGTAACATACACATTTCCAGCACTATTTTCTCCAAAAGACATGGACCCCTTATAAGGGCTACCCTGAGCTTCCCACTCTTCAGGGAAATAACAGTAAAATTATTTGATCCCTCTCCAGTGGCAAGGCTGGCTATCACCAGAAGATTCCAGCACATTCCTCATACGTCATCTTCCTGCAGGCTGTTCTTCCTTCTTGTCAGAATTTAAAAACTGCATGGTTTTATGCCAGATGCCTGGTCTCCTCACCCGACCCCACGCCTACTACCCGTGTTGCCTTTTGGATCTCATCTAGCTTCACCATTCTATATGGCTGAGTCATAGAATCAGAGGGCTAGAAAGGATCCAAAGATCATCTAAGTCCTCTATGCCAAAACCCTGTGTAAATTCACCCACATTATCCAGATCACCGTGTGCTAGAAGCAGAGAGCAGGAACAAAGAGTGTGTTTCCCTCCTAGTTATCTGATTGCAAAATCAGAGTTTACTATTGTGGCACATAAAGCCCAGGAGACTTCCATTCAGTTTCAAACTACCCATCCCACTTCAGTAATTTTTAGTGTCCTCCTTGGACTGCACCCAGGGACATGACTATAATCAGGGGTGTAGCAAGGCTGGAGTAGGCCTGGGACAAAAGGTGAAGATGTAAGGACATGATGAAAAACAAAACATCCTCAGCACATATTTTCTCTCACTCCTATGTAGGTAGTAGCACATGCTCCCCGTGCACACAGACCCTTTCAGAAACATTTTTTTTTTTACATTTATGCCTCCTATAAAACATTTTTTTTTTTTACATTTATGCCTCCTATAACCACCTCATATATTCATACATCAGCAATGCTTGGGGGAGAGGGAAGAGCAAGCTTGTCACAAGCTGGCGGGGTTCCCTCCGTCAGGGGCCTGAGTCATTTGTCCTCCCGCCGGCAATTATTGCTGCACCCCTGACTATAATTGAACAAGATGGGACAAATGTACCTGAGGGATGAGGGCTGGGAGCATGCAATATTATTTGCACAGGAGTGATAGAGGGGGTATGCTGAGAATGTGGTGTTTTTTACCATGTCCTTACTGTTGTTCTGGAGCAAAGACATGGTGAAGGGGAAGAAAGGGGCAGGGCCCTATCCTTCTTGTCTCAGGACCCACTCCAACCTTGCTGTCCTCCTGCCTGGGCTGCTACTTCTATGAGCCATTTCATGGCTCATCCTCTTCCCCTTTCAGCAGCCTGCTCAGCTGCTTCTACCAACAGGACTGGAGTCCAGGGTGCAGCAGCAGCAGATGCTGGCTTTGTCTGTTTGAAGAGATTGTTTACTGGGCCCCTAAAGAGAGTCATGTACATGTTTCATGATACTGAGGGGTGGTGCCCATTTCTGCCAGGGCTCCTGTGCTCTTTTAGGTGCACAGCAAGCAGGCATGGGGAGCTGGCTCCTATTCATCTCACAGAAGTGGGGCTAAAAAGCCTAGGTGTTGGGATAGCTTTGCTGCCATCAGTCTTCTGCCTCCTTCCCCAGATGTGAGACTGCATCCATAGTCAATGTGTCTCGGAACGGCAAAGTAGGAAATTAAGCAAAATAGTTATTTATTTAGGGAAGGAAGAGTTGATACTGGATCCCAACCAGGGCTCCAACATAGAAAAGTGTAGAAATTCAAACCACAAGTTTTCTGATACTCACCAAAAACCCCACAGTTACTATAATCACTATTAATCAGAGATTGGGGGAATTTTGCTCCCCCTTTTACCCTTCCTGTATCTATTGCATCTACCATGTGTTGGAAGTTAAAGGATTTTGTGCTGTCTCTTGTCTCAGATAGTGGAGGACAGACTAGTAAGTCAGAGGGCTAGAGGGTCAAGACATTGGTCATCCCTTCTCCACTGCTCTGACACTATCCCTTTGGATATGTAGATTGCTAATCTCAGGGATTAACTTCCTTCCTCTCTCTCTCTTCCCTTCCTGTCCTCCTACCTTGCAACATGGCAAGCTCCTCTCCCTGCACCATGTGTGCAGAGAAGATGCAGAATCCATCTGCATCCAGCTAGATAGATAGATTAGAGATCCTAACTCTTCACTTTCCTGTCTAGAATGGAGTTCCTTAATAAATGCCTTATATATTGATTTGAAACTATGAATTGGCTCCAGGTTACTTTACTCTCAGCACACACACATGCCTAACTAAATTTACGCTGTGTTGTGCCTCTGTGCACTCTGCTATAATGAGAAAGGGATTCTCTCACCACAGAGAATTTCCAACACCATGGACCTCTCAAAAAAATGAAACAGTAACACTAACAGTCCAGTCATGCAGTCATTGTGCTGTACTGCTGTTCTGAAGGGGGGGGGGGGAGTCAGGTATTCTGCATTAGTGTTTGACCATTTAAGTGCAGGGAAAGTATAGACTAAAAAGGATGGATAACAATATTGTGTGACTTCCTCCCTCCCACCCACTAAAAATTTAGTGAACAATCCCAGACTAAAACACCCTATCTGGAAGTCCCTTGTACCATCCCTAGGAGGCATCTCTCCCAATAATTTAGCGACATGAGTTATGTGCCACATTTGGCTGGGCAGTCTGTTGTAATGCTGGTCAAAAGTGTCCTTTGTCCACATAAATCAGTTTCTTATTTCTTGTCTATTCACCTTTGTGTTATGATGGATATAGATTCTAACATACACAGACTGGTTCCTCTTCTACAGAAACCCCAGACACAACATTATCACTTCCCTAATAGTAGCGGGAAATGACTTGACTAACAGGCCAGAGATTGCCAGTTTCAATCCCCACTAGTATGTTCCCCAGACTATGGGAAACACCTATATCAGGCAGCAGTAAAATAGGAAGATGCTGAAAGGCATCATCTCATACTGTGTGGGAGGAGGTATTGGTAAGCCCTTCCTGTATTCTACTAAAGACAACCACAGGGCTCTGTGGCCACCAGGAGTTGACACCGACTCGACAGCACACTTTACCTTTTTAATAATAGGGCTAAAGAATCAAGGGCTACAATTATTTGCACGTTTACTGCTGTGAATAAATAATAACTAGCTGTGCCGGGCACAGAGCATCTTGTCTCTCCCCCCACCCTGCCCCGCCTGGCACTTGCTGGCTGGCCGGAAAGCCGGCCCGCCACCTCTGCCTGCCTGTCAATTCCCGGCAGCTGGGCTGGCCCACCGCTGCCACTGCCTCCTGTTCCCACTGGCTGGGCAGGCTGCCACAGCCTGCTGCTCCCACCAGCCAGGCTGGCCTGCTGCCGCCATCGCAGCCAGGTCTCTGTGCCTAACAGCTGCACCACTGTGTAACAAGTGGAGTTCCCCCCACCTCTGCCATCAATGCAATTGCATGTAGGGACAAGCTGCACCTCTTGAGTCCCTGCTTATTACAGAACTGTTATTGCCACAAGAGCCCTGCCGGGAGAGAAAAAAGCTGGTCAAACTACAACTCTGCCAAGGATCAGAAATGGAGGTGTGCAGTAGTGATCCTTACACCCAGAAGAACCTCCTGAAATAAGTGCTCTCTCTTCTTGAGGCCTGGAGCCTTTCCACAAGCTCCACACATTAGGCAGATCCAGGAGCAACAAATCCTCTCCTGCTCATTCCTTGCCACTGCCCCAGTCAACCTGCAGAGCAATCAAGCCTGCAATTATTCCCTATCCACTCCCTCTCTCCCCTGCCTTCTAGCAACAATTTGCATCCAATTCAAGAGCAGCCCAATATCACCCTCCAGCTAATCAAGGAGTTATTATGTGCTAACTTAATAATATCTAACACATTTCCCTCTTCTTCATTAATATAGAGTGGCTGCTTAAAGAGTTGGGATAGATTCCCAAGTCCCCTAGATCCCAAACAACTTTCCTGCTGCTGGAGACAGGCATAAGTGAGCACCACTTGTAAGGTAGAGGTAAAGTGTGCCATCAAGTCAATTCGACTTGATGGTGCCCACAAAGCCCTGTGGTTTTCTTTGGTAGAATACAGGAGGAGTTAACCATTGCCTCCCCCTGCGCAGTCTGAGATGATGCCTTTCAGCATCTTCCTATATCGCTGCTGCCCGATATAATACCAGTGGGGATTCAAACCGGCAATCTTATGCTTGTTAGTCAAGCATTTCCCTGCTGCGCCACTTAACGTGGAGCACCACTTGTACTAACCAGAATATCAAGACACTGACTCCATGCATGATTGCTTGGAAGCTCCGCTGAATTAAATGGGGCTGACTTGCAAGTATATATCCATAGGATTGCAGCCTTCATAATGGTAAAGCAGAAGAAATGAGGGTGCTGCTTGTTATGCAAAGATGAGAAACGATCATCCTTCAGGAATCCCCTCTTCCATGTAGCTATTAATTATAAATGGGATCCTGTCTTCCTTTGCATCTGGCTACCTGTTCTGTTAGTACACCATTTCAAAAATTTCCTTCTTCCAGCCCTGCTTATCAGTGAGTTTGGACTATATCAGTTAAATGTTTTGCACCCCTGATCGGTGATGGTTAGCAATATAAGGACTGAATTTCCTGCCAGCCTGTTAGTACTGACAGCAAGTCTCAACTTGTTGTTGTGTCCATGGCAAATGATGTTTATCCCTCCTTCTTTTCGATGCAATGTAAAGTAACCTGACTCTTCTTCCTGTAGATGGCTGCTGATCCTGGAGATAGTAAGTTTCCAACAGCAGAGAGTAGCAGGAGAGCTGGAAGAGGTGTGGGGCAAGAGGAAATGAGGTATAATCCTCTTGCAGAGAGAGTGGTGGTTTGTGGGGAGAGACCTCTGCTTAGTGTCTCAATAATAGCTGTGACCACATATGTCACACTAATATGAGGGTTACCAGTTGTTTTCTGGAAAAGTATCTTTGCCTTTAACAACAGTGTGAGAAGCAGAAATTCAGCAGATGAAGTGTTTCCCAGAATAGAGAGGTGGGCCATGATAGGAAACGCATCACCTGCTGAATCTTCTTGGCCTAACCAATCATTTTTCACTCTACTTTCTCAGGATGCCTAAGACATCTATGGAAACCCTGTATTCTGCTCTCCAAGATGAAATCCAGTCCTTTAAGGAACATGTAAGAAGCTGCCAACAGGCCTTTGACATTCAGACCCTTTACAATGTGCTTCTGCTGCTTTCTGGAAATGGTGGTACAGTGGATATTCAGAGCTTTGAGGAGCTGGAAGGGCTTGCTGAGTCCCAGGAGTGGGATGGACAGGATATAGTGAGGATTACAGCTAGCCACAAGAATGGTGACATTCCCAGCTATGTCTCCTGGTTTGTCTCTTACGTGAGGTACCTAGGCTCACTGAAAGAGGAGTTTGATACCAAAGTTGTATTTCCTTTGTGCAAGAATCTATACGTTAATGACGACCCAATTGGTGCATTGCCACTTGGACGCAGGCAAGAACATAGCTCTAGTGTGACAACATCTGTGGCACATACTGCTAAGCACCTGTTTTCTCTCAGGAGGAAATGGGCCTTGCTTCTGAAAGGGGGCACGATTGATGAGCAGTTCTTCAGCCCCCAAAGCAGGCTTGATCTGCAGGGCTTTGCTAACATCCATGCCTTTATAAAAGTACTGAGGCTGGTCCCAGACCTCTTTCACAAAAGCTTGGCTGCTGCATTGCTTGCCAGGCAGTGGGTGGAACTCCATGCAAGCACACACAGCCCTCACCCGGCGCACTTGGATCCAGCTGCAACCAGGAGGTGCAATGGGGCAGGACTGGTGATAGGTACCATGGAACAACGCTGGTATAATGGGCCCCTTTCCCAGCCCAGACTGCCTCAAAACAAACCTGACCAGAGGGGAGTTTTGTCTCAGTCTGAACCCAGCAGCAGCAGCAGCAGCAGCAATAATGCAGACACCTGTGTGAGAACTACCAGCCAGGAAAGGAACAGGCTATATGAGATCCATGGAGAGCTCATGTCCCTACTGTGGAGGGAGAAACGTTCTTGGGCATTGGAAGCAGAAATCAAGGAAGCAAACCAGAGAATTTCTAACCTGCAGCTTCAGTGGGAGGATAAGGAAAGGGAGCTGGAAGTGCTTGGACAACAAGTGGAGAAAGACAGTTGGAAGGTGTCGGACATGCAGTGTTGGACAGCCCTTCCTGAGCTGGATGCCTTCAAGAGGCAGCTCAGACTGGAGGAATACCACAGGAGCATCCTGTGGGGTGACTGGTTGCTTGAGTTGGAGGTCAGGCCAGCCCTTCTGCGTCCAATAAATACAGTAAGAGGCTGGGGCTAACAAACTGTGGAACCTACTGGTGGGTTCTCTGTTGCCAGCTCAGGAATAGAATGGAGCAAGTTGGGGTGGCTCCCCCATGAGGCCAGGTGAGGCAACAGCCTCAGGTGGCAAGTGTGTCACAGGGCAGCAAGTGTGGGCATCCTGTCCTACTGCCTGCTGTGGGCATCACCTCACCTGCCTGCTGTCAATGCCCCCACTTCAACTCTGCTACTGCCCCATCTCTGATCATTCCCCCCACCCTTGGCACCCCACTCCCTTACTGGTCCACCCCCCACCTCACCAGCCCAGACACGCCCTTTGCCACCACCAGCCTCAGCTGCTGATGGAGCTGGCTGTTTGCACAGAGCAAGGCAGCATGCACTGTGCCTCCAGGAGTGCTGGCTAGCCTCTCTGTGCTGCTTGTCTGGAGACAAAGCAGACAGGTTTGGTGCTGGAGGGAGGAGACAGCAAGAGTGAGAGGAGGAGAGACCTGGGATTGGCACAGCAGCACAGAGGAAAAGCCAGCTGGCTGCCTCATGCTGTATAAACAGCTTAGCAGTGGTAGTGCACCAGGTGGGATGTCTCCTTGTCCTAAAGAGGCTATTATTAGACCATTATTTAAGACACCTACCTTCAGTGCATGTGTGTGGGGTGTGTGACGTGCACATGTGTAATGGAGTGGCATGGAGGTAAGCTGCTGCCCCACGGGACCATTTTTAAAGACACCACCGGAGGGGAAAATGTGGGGGAAGCACCCTTCCTGCTCCTTAAGGTACCCTGCCGCCGCTGTCGAACTGGCCAGACCTTCGAACCGGTTCGTGCACATCCCTACTGGGAGACACTGAGGCTCTTCACACGATCAGTGTGAAGAGCCGTAAGGGGGTTTGTGGGGAGATAGGGCTTAGCCTGCACTCCCTGCAGATGATCAAAAGGCAGCCCTGGGCGGCCAGATTGGCCACCCACACGACTGCTGGCTCCATCAGTCATGGAAGTTCCAGGATGCCCGGCACTAGTGCGCAAGGCATCCTGGAAAGACCCTCGAGTCTGGGAGGCTGCTTGCACCCTTCCGCTTGGGGGTCTACTCGTGTGTCGCCATGGCGCGGAGCTGTGCCATGGTGGCACATGATCAGGAAACCCGGGTTAGCGGAATACTCGCTCCGCTAACCTGGGCAAAGGGGAGGGCTACTTTGGCGGGCTAGCCGCCAGAGAATAACCGGGCTCGCCTGCTGGTTCTCACGATGGGGAAAAAACAGGGCTGGGCTTCTTTAGCTCGATTTCCCCCCATAGTGAGAATAGCCTCACTGTTTTACAGTGGTTCTGTTCCTACCTCTTGAGCAGATTTCAGATGGTGTCACTTGGTGTCACCCCTGTATATTGTTTTAATTGTTGTGTTTGGATTTTTTGAATTTCATGTAGATCCCCTAGAGAGGTTTTATTAGGTGATTTATAAATTTAAATAAGAGTGCCTGGGTTGGTGAAGCAGATGGCAGGGCCAGTGAAGGGGCAGGGCAGTGTCAGCTCCAGCCCAGGGGTGGGGCCTGGGCATCTTGTTGCTGTTCACCTCAAGCAGTGAACAGCAATGAGCGGACATTGGAGTGAGTTCCCTTGCCACAAGAAGGTGGTGGGTGGCCTGTTGCTGTGCGGAACTGGGCCCAAGGGATGGAAAAGGGAAAGTACAGGTGGCCCTTCTCATACAATGTGAGTTATTTTGAAACAAACAGTGGAAATGCTGGATCTCCTTTGGAAGTGGGAGATGCCACCTGTGGTGGGGGGTACTGTTCTATTATATGATGCAGGAGCCACTGCTTCAATGTTGCCATTCTTCTTGTCTGTTTCCCAGTTGCAGGAATGCTACCAGGAGCTTGCAGGGTTATTGCAAGGTACGGAAGAGATTTCCTGTGATCTTCCCCAGTCAGCCAGCAGAACAGACTTTCACTCCTCTCCTCAAACATTTCTGGGTGTCTGAACAGACTGTGTTCTGGCCCTGGAGACTGAAGGGAGTGTCGGACTGCAATAGTTATTGCTGAGACAGATTATCTTGGCGAGGGGGAGTTCTACTGTCTGGCTGCCCCCTTCTTCATGAAGGCAAACTTGCTTCTGACCGCATCACATTTTGTACCACCCTAATCTTAGCTTCATTAACTAGACTACTGTAATGTGGGGCTGCCATTGAGGCCTGGATACCAGAACTGGTGCAGAACAGAATTATCCCTCTCTTTTCACCTAGAGCAGGCATCCCCAAACTGCAGCCCTCCAGATGTTGCTGAACTACAACTTCCAGCATACCCAGCCACAAAAAATTGTGTCTAGGGATGCTGGGAGTTGTAGTTCAGCAACATCTTGAGGGCCGCAGTTTGGGGATGCCTGACCTAGAGCGTATTACACCAGCTTTCTATGATCTCTGAAATACAGAGATCATAGCACAATCTGAAATACTAGTTTTCACCTATGCAGTTCTAAATGGCTTGAAATCAACATACATTTAATCTTCCCCCCTCTCCACAGCCCACAGTGATGAGACTGAGTCATAGCATTTGTTTAACAATATAAGCCATGGGCCATATTTGGATAACAAGAGTGCACACAAGGATTTCTCAGCAACTGCCCAACAACTATGAAGCTCTTTCCCCTTGATGATTCATGAGAACCTAAGCTTGAACAAATATGTGGAAACACTGTAGAGCATTTTTAACTGAGCTAGCTTTGGGGGGACAGAAATCCAGCTTTTATTAAAAATAACATTGTTTGTGGTCTTGAGGCTTTGGGATGGGCAGGTTATACATTTGGATAATTAAATAAAATGATGTGTATGGTATTACTTTTTTCTTGGTGGAAACTATCCATGTGGACCATGTACAAGCAGCCAGGATCTGTCTTGTGTTTTCCTTAGAAAACAAGCCCTGCCCAAGCCCGTCTCAGCTGCCCAGTGTTGCATGCTGGAGTGTAATCCATTTGCTACTGTCACTAAAACTATACACCCTTTTAGTTCACAAAGTGGTTTTGATAGCCAAAAGCATTATACTTATTACCACCGAACAGCAAAATGCCTATCACCATGATGGGCCTAGTATATGTAAAGGAGGAACTTATATACTGCAAAGATCTTGGTATGTGCATGCATATATGAATGCACAAGTGCACATTTCAGTTCTCTATGGGATCCCTGTCAGGCTTCAGTATAGCAGTGTCACCATGAGCAGCACTTCACCTTCCCATACTGGAGTGAATGACAGTAAAATTCAGCTATATGGGAGAAAAGCAAGATTAGTGCATGGTGTTCCCACACACACCTTCTTTCTCATCTGGGATAAGCCCCCTGATGATCCTCATCCCAGAAAAGCAAGCCCACTGCTTACCCCACCCATTACAAATCTGGAAAGCTCTGTCAGGTTTTCTATTTTTTAGGCACCCAAGAGAATGACAAGAGATTAGAAACTGGCTTATATTCAGGTTATGAATACTACTCTACCATTCATCTCAAGAGGCCTCAGGGTGGCAGTAGGGAGCTCCATAAACTGAAAGGTGCTCCTCAAGGTTTCTCAAACTGGGGGCTTCACTGCAGGAGGAAGTGGTGTAAGTTAGGATGAGAGTATATAAAGCATGTACAAGCATAAACAAACATAAATTGGAGTACATCAGGGTCGTTCACATTGCTGGTCACTATGATTTTTCAAAGGTTGATTTGTTCACACAGTCAGCTCCCTCTGGGCCATCCCACCAATTTCTGGCAAATAGGGTTGTAGAGAGGAGGCTCCTGCTTCCAATTGCCACATTCACCTGTGCCCAGGTAGTGAACTGAAAGGAGGAGGAGGAGTACATGTGTGGTCCCTGTGATCCCCCCAAATGTAATTTATTTAAATTACATTGTTTGAAAAAACATTGTTCTTAGAAAAATTATTTTCCTGATGTTCTTGCACAATAACTGTGTACTAGATCAATGGGCAGTTCCAGCTATTGTAATGGAGCACGAATTCCAAACCACCTTTTGCAGTCTCACTAGGGGTGGGACTGGGGCGGGAGGGAATCTTCCCTCTGCAATGGAAGTGTTTTCCATTTTCACTATTGCCTGGGAGTTATTCACACGTGCCTTCATGCTGCAGGGTATCTGAATACTGAAGCTGCTTTGCAGCAGATTTGCAAGATGTTTAATTCGGGGAATTAAATTGACAGTTCATATAGTCATTGGCTCCTCCAAGCACTCCCTGGCAGATCTTTTTCCTATGCATTCCCATCTACTTGCTCCGGGTTTTTTGTCCAACCAATCACAAATCACACCATAGAAGAAGAGGCAAGAGAGTGGTGTTTTGTTTTTTTTAAAGTTTGACAGCTAAGAGAGGAAGAATGGCAAAATGGGTTGCCAAGCAGCCTCTGAATCAAACAGCAGGATACTTAACCCTTGCCTTTGTGAGTGACTGCCTTCATCATCTCATGTTTGGCCTCTCCCTCTACACACCTACCTAATAGAATCAGCTCAGACAAAAAAGGGCTCAGCTTACATCCATTCTGCATATCTAAAACCTATGTAAAACATAGGAAGACACACATTTTGCAGTTTGTGCTTGTGTTTAACTCAGGAATTTCTCCCTCCCCCTCTGGACTCCCTCAACAGAGTATCACCAATTTGCAACAACACCTCCCCACCCCACTGCTGCGCTTGCAAATGCAAATCACTTAGAGCAGACCATGCCCCAAACTGCTGTCAAACTCCCCTTCACTGAGTTTTGAAAAATGCTGATTTACTGGCATGGCCACTCCACACATCAAGGGAGAAGTGGCGGGGCATAACAGAAGCCTCAGTCCCCCTGCCCACCAGCCACACACAAGCCTCTGGATCTAGAGGATTTTTTAAAGCTGGACATACTTCAGGCTAAGCCAGAATGCATAGCCTCCATTGTGGGGGGGGGGGGGAACAAAGTCCTTTCTGTCCTGGTCCCTGATAGCCCACAGGGACTTTGAGGTAAATCCAGCTAATATGTGGACTGGCACACTCCATTCCAGAGTGGATTTGAAATAAAAGCCCTGTCTGTAAAGCCTCCTGGAGATTTTTTTTTTTTTTAAATAATTTTCCAACAATGTTCTTGTGCAAGAACACCCAAACCCCAGTACATTAGAGCAACTGGAAGATCCACCACATCACTTCCTAATTGAAAAGGATATCTCATGGAACAGCAGGGCACCACACAGGGCCCCTCCCCAGACACCAAGGAACTGCTATTACTTCTTTCTGCATTTATGAAAGGAAACATTGCTGGGATGCTCTGATGTATTGGTGTTCTTGCATTTAATTTTTTCAAATGTGATTTTTTTAAAAAGGATAACCAGGTGGAAGGGAACAGGAGCTTCCCAACTCCCCCCTTCTGCTTTTCCTGAGTACTAGGCGTATAATTTTCCACTTCCCCCACATCCCCCCACTACAGAGCTTGCCTTGAAACCTGCCATGGAGTTCGCAGCTGGACCTGTCTGTTGTTCTAGTGTACTCTTGTTAGAGCACTAGAACAATGCAGGAGGGGATTAAAAAAATCAGTATTAGATGGAGCGAGAGGTGCACTAACCCCGGGTCCATGGGGACCCGGCCTGGTCCTCCAAGGCCCGGGAGGGGGCCTCCAAATGACCGGGGGGGCCTCAGCATCCATCAAGCACCCACCCCACCAAACCTCCACTGTTCCCCCCCCTTCTTACCACAGCCGAGGGGTGGCTGTGGGGGGAGCGGCGCAGTCCTTCTCCCTTCCCCTGGTGGCAGAGAGACCTTGCTTGCGACACACTCTAGACAGCGCAGGTGCACCTCACACTTTGTTAAAGATGCTGGCCCGAATGGATGTGGCCAGTGTCCCTTCGGTCTCTCCGCCGCCGGGGGGGAGGGAGGGAGAAGGGGAAAGGACTGCTCTGCTCCCCCTCCCCCCACGGCCACCCCTCACCTGCAGTAAGAAGTTTAAAAAAAAACAACACAGTAGAGGTTGGTGGGGTTTGACCCCAAAGGAGGTTTTGGGGGACCTTATGCGTGGGGGCGGCGCTCGTGGCTGGGGGGTCCAGGCACCCCAATGATTTTGGTGCACCCCTGGATGAAGCTCTGGACTGGACGTAGAGTGCAGGGTACAAGAAGCAAGTCTGCCCAAAAGTGGAATTGACGGGGTGGCAAGCAGAGCTGACACTCCCCAAAGTTTCTCCCAGACAGCCTTACCTCCATCTCAGGGGTCTATCCATACAGCTTCACAAAAATGCTGGAGTATGGCACACAAGTATTTTCAACACTCTCCCAAATTGCAGCTTTTAAAAGATACGTATAATACGTATTAAGGACCAGTCATCATGAAAATAAGCTGAGTAATGCTCCTGGCTGTATGAACAGCACATTGCTACTACTGTACTGAATTTGCGGTAAATCCCCCCATTGTCTGAATTCCCCTCTACCCTAATTGTAGTGAAGCTGGAGTAAAACACTGTTTGAAAATCCTCCTGACCTGAGATCCAGAGCTTTGTGAGTCAGGAGCAGGGATTGGACATGGAAACAGAAAGAATGGTTGAAGCAAAGGCAAAAGCTAAAGGCCCACCCAGATGAGGCATCTTGTTTCCTCCCCAACTCACCCACCCACCCCCAAAAAACCGCCATGTCCCCACCATCTGCATTGTGGACAGAGTGTTGGGGTGGTTTTTTAAAACTCATCCATGCCATTTTCTTTTCTAAATCTCCACCCACCAACTGCCATTTGTCCCAACAAGGAAAATATTCACGTTTTCCTCAGTGGGAAAAGAAGCAGTCTCAGGGCAGGCACTTTAGAGCAGGAAAATGATGGTCAGAGAAGGGTTAAGCTCCCTTTCCCCTAGTGCTGTGTCCTCAATTCAGTTTGCAAGGGTGGGGGTGAGAGATGTCCTGTGGCTACGTTTAAGAAAATTGTGGGATAATGAATCAGATATCTGGAATGAAGAGATAGCATCACAGCCCTAAGAGCCTGATTATGGTTTACACCATAATTATTACTAGAATAATTATTATAATTATTATTTACCTGATTATTGTAAAACCATATGTACACAATAGGAATGCCATGGTTCAACTTGGGTTACCAGCTATTTTCCAGCTGAGTTGCTATGTTTATCACACACACTGGGGCTCCATGTGTTGGGCTCATGAAGCTATTCTCAAAATGGAATTGGCTACTTCCTCTGGTGGCAAGTAAGTGCTTGCCCCCAAATGGAGTATCAGCCACTAAAAGGCTTTCTGACCAAACAGAAGGAAGCAGAAGAGGAACCTGAAGCTGGGTGCTAAAGCTGACCAAATCTCAAATAAGAACTGATCTCTGATGTTGACGAAATCAGCCATGACCTGAAGTCATGCTAGTCAGCAGACCTCACGAATACATGCCCAGCAGTTGAAGTTTCTTTGTGCAAATGTGCATTCATGCAAATACTCTATAGCATTTTATTTTTTAAAAGGGGAGGAATACAAGGCACATGTGCCCAGGGAAGAATCCAGAGGTAACCCCCCAAAAAACAAAAACAAACCCACATGACAGATCTTATGGCTAGTGGGTCTGCAGGCTTGTGCAAATACTCATAAGCATGTATACTGCATATCATTATTAATTAAAAAAGAGAGAGTGAAGAAAGATGAAGGTAAGGGAAAACACCAGAAAGCTAGCTAGTGTCTGGAAGTGGGCTGTAGGCCACCGGAAAGAGGATTTCAGAGATGTTTCCAGGTGTGGGATGGAGGGGGCATGCTGGGCAGAGCCAACACTCCCAAAGGCAACCCCCAGGCAGATAGCCACACCTCCAACTCAATCCTATTTTCCCACACAGCTATTCCTAACTCCTGCAATATTCCACACTGCCGTTTTCAGGACTGTTTAAATGTACAACTTTGAAAAGACTGTTGTTTCACACATTGAAAGACCAATCACCAGGAAAAAAGTTGGGAAGGGCAGTTTGCCATCAAACATCCCATAACTGTAACTGTCATGAAGCAGCTATAAATCATTGTCTGGAAAACTTTGTTCAGGCCAGAACTGGACTTTACAAATGCCTGTAACAAAACCCAGGTGGCTGCTCCTGTTAGGGCAAAGCAGTTTTCAGAAAAGGTGATTTAGAGGGAAGAAACAGCAGGGGATGAGTGCTTCACTTTTCTCTTGTCCACTGCTTTTCTGCTGTAATTCCTCTCCTCAAGCTGCTTTCCTCCGTGCCTACAGGATTCCAGATGTGTGTTCATCTTCTGTTTCCTTACTAGAAGCGGCCATCCCAGTTTTATTAAACCCACCTGCATATAATGTGTAGTTCCTCCCTAAAAGGGCTGTTCCAGTTTGAGGGATTACCTGAGTTAGTTTTTGTCTTAATACTAGGAGCTGCTGTGTTTTTATTCCATCTCATTGTTCAGTGTCTTGTTTCATGAGGACATACATGCATCTTTTGCTTGATCCCCAACTGTGCAACTGATTCTCAGCCACACAATGTTGTCACTGGCTTTGCTTGCCTGGGGAAGGATCATGGGTCCGTAGGAGAGCACACACTCTGCATGCATATGGCCCAGAGTTCAGTCCCTAGCATCTTCTGTTAAAGGAATGCAGGTAGCGAAAGGCCTGACTGAGATAGCCACTGCTCATCAGAGTAGACAATATCGGTCCAGATGGAACAATTGTCTCACACAATATAAAGCAGCCACATTTCTGATATATGATGGTCACTCTGAGGCTGGAGGAACATTAGAGCTTCCAAGCACAGGGATGCAAAGGCACACCTTGCTTTCTACATCCAAGTCCAGAAAAGGCAGCTAATATAGGTACACACATTATAAAGGGAAAGGGAATCCTTACTCTAATGCAATCCTGCAATTCTACGTGAATGGCTATTTGTGAGTTACCCATTCCTGGAGCTCAGAACAGGACCCAGGCACAAAGTTCCAGTGAAAGATTTATTGGTGCAACCATATCCATTCCTATTACATTCAGAAGACTGGCAATGCACAGGCAGAGCGCCAGGGACTCTGCCCCTATGGTTCAGGTTTCCTATCCTGGCTACATAGCGCATATTGGAGGTCACAGTCTGTGAGTGGAGCAGGCTGGCAGCCAGCTGGGAACACGTAGAGGAATACATATGGCCTCATAACTATCCAGCCATCAGCAGGCAGCCCCTGAGGTAGGTAGGTAGGTAGGGACAGCCTCCATTTAATAGGCAGGGAGCAGATGCCGTCCCTGAGTCGTGCCATGAGCCAGAGACTCTTAAGCCACAGGGTTCCATGCCTGCCTGTGGCAAGAGTTGTGGCTGATGCTTTTGCACACCCCATTATTCCACATACATAATCTAACAGAACAGTCACAAAACAGGACTTCATAGTGCTCTCCCCAGAACACACTTCACAGTTTCCTAGTATCCATATGATGATCTGTAGGAGAGCAACCCCTCTTTGGAACCTTGCACTGAACTCCAACAGTGTGGTGCTTGTGCATGAGCTCAGTCCCTTGAACTGTACCACCTGTGAAGTGGACATGACTAGATGCATGCCACTCACCAATGAAGAGCAAGGAAGCAAGGTATTGTTTCCAAAAATTCAAATTCAGTGATTGAAACAAATGCATGTTTTATGCAAATTAGTCCTACCACAAAACCTGAATTTTCATTATATGCTAATGGGGTGGGGGGGGGGAGAATACCAGGGTTTAAGAGAACACACAAGGCAGATATTGGTGGAAGTGATGAGGGGGTAGAGATGGAAGGGCCAGTGGATTTTTGAGCCAGCTGAAGTCCAGGAACTGAGAGCCACTGATTGGAAGTGTTGGGGAACAAACAAACAAACAGAGAACTCATTGAAGCAGAAGGTTCCACCAGTGCAATGGGTCAGAGCCACACATGTAGGGTGCTTGGTCCCAACCCGGCTGGGGACATTCCATTCCAGTTGTTCAAGCCAGGCTGCAGGTAGCCTTTCTTGAGACTTGGCTCTGCTGGTACGTCTTGTCCCAGATGGGGGTCATTTCAAAGCACGAATAAAGTGGGAAATGCAGTAGCAGAGTTTGGAGAATGGTGCAGGGGCTGGGAGGAGGAAGCTAGAGCAAGGAGCAAGATGAAGCTAAACAGACTGGAAAGGGAGCTGACATCTGAATCAGGGAACCTGGGAAACCAAGCAGAGCCTTCTATTCTGTGGACCAGGCAAATACCATGCTTTTGCTGCCTGCCTACGACTCAGATATTGAGAGTTCCTGTCTTCTGCTGGACCTGACGAGGGCTCTGAGCCTTGCTCATATATAGTCCCAAATGGTTCAGCAGACTAGGTCCCAGCCTTAGCTCCTATGGCCCCCACTTCTATAACTGTGTCCCCTGACACCCTTTGGCAGTGATTGGAGAAAAACACCACCACAGTGGTGTTGACTCTGTGCAACAGTTTCCTAAGTGAGAGTTCTGTATGGGTTATACAGCCTTTGCTGAGTCATTAGGTTAGCTTGTTCCTGATTTCCAGACTATGTTAGCAAGTCTCTTCTCTCCTCTGTTTCATAACTGAGTGGAGATCTGCTTAATAAATAACTGCTTGCCCTTTGGACAACCTTTGTGCAACCTGAAAGATGGTGAGAACCAAAACAATGCCATATATGAGCAGATACAGATGTGCACGAATATTGCACAAGTCCCCACATCATGCTCACAGAGCAGATCAGGGTGTAGCAGGCCCTGCTAATGCACACTGCACCTTGCTATCTTCAGCAGTCATCGCTGCCATTCCTCAGATGGAAGAGTCAGTTTCCCACAGACAGGAAATCCCAGCTAAAAGCATCATGTAGAACAGCAAATGGATCAGAGGTTATTGAATGTTCAAGGGCAGAGTCATAGGACTGAGTGGATAAGGTTCAGCATGGAGATACCAGTTGGAGGATGTGATTTCCCTCACCCCAGGAATCTGCTAGCTCTGCATGAACAGCATCACTTGGCACTGTTGGCAGGGCCTAGTTGCTCTCTTCCCTTTTCTATGCTGGCCTGCTGCTGTTTTTCCCTTAGGAAAGCAGTGGAGTCTGCTTGTCTTCCAAGGAGAGGAAGCTGAGGTACCTATTCTGGCCTACATATGGCACAGAGCAAGCACTAGCAAAGGTTTGAGGGAGGAAGAGGGGCTGGCCCCACATTCTGTGTCTGTTCAGAAGAAGGCGGCATCTCTTACTCTGCTTGGCCCAAGCTTCCCTCATGGCTTGGAGCTTCCTGAAGGACTGTGACACAATTGTCACTTGATCCAGACCCATGATCAGCTCAAAGCCACTTCTGCCTGGTGGTTGTTCAGGGAGAGCATGAGGGAAGCAGGCCTATCCCATGAAGCCAGGGGAGAACCAAGGCCAGTGGACACATGCCAGCTTGATCATACAGGCATATGAAGCTCATTGTACTCATCCCGCCCATCTTCATCAAAGTTTGGTTCTGCGTCCTCTGAGTCCAGCTGCAAGTGGGAAGGAAGGGCAGAGAAAGAGAGGAGTAAGCAGCCATCCAACCCAAGGCCATTCCTCTTACTACAGAGCAGAGGCCTTAGGTGTATCTGGGGAAATGCCCAGTCCCAGGGTGTTCCCACAAAATTGCTCTTTGCTGTTCCAGTGAAGTAAAGAAGGTGACAACAAAGTCCCTTGCTGTCTCACTTCAGGCATTCTGTTGTGGAGCCATAAAAGGTCCCCAGATTGGGATGATGCCCATTTGGCCAGATCAGGCTTCTGTATTTTTGGCAAATGGCTGAGTCAGGGCTGGGGCTCCCAGCATAACTTTAGTCACCAAGCAATAGTGTTTGCTTACCGCTTTGAGTTCTCTCTCGTGAAACAAGCGTGGCAGCAGGAATTGCCGGAGAGGGACTGTCATGATCAGGACAAATGGGAAAGCCAGTGATGCCACAGTGGATTTTACCACCCACAGCAGCACGATGCAGGCTAGCTGGATGAGCGTGAAAAGGTTCATTCGCCATGTCTTCACCTAGGGACAAGCCAGCTATATAAGGCACCCTCCTTTTGCAGGTGAACTTGTTAGCGCTTGATGAAGCACCAGACCTTCAGCACAACACCCATTTCCCTTCCATGGAATGGCAAGTCCACATAAAGCAGTGTGGTATCCCAGACACCAAGTGGTTTCTTCTCCTTCATGCTCGCTCAGTCAGCCATTGCATGGTCTCCCCACTCCCCATCACTGCTTCTCATTTTGGACTTATCCCTCCACCTCCACCTGCCCCTCCAGTACACTTACCTTGACAACGTAGACATGATCAGGATGATGCTTGGATGGCATGAAGATGAGGAGGAGCCGCTCATAGAGCTGGATGCCTGTCAGTGACGTCACACCCATATACAGGAAAATCCCAAATAGCACAGCCAGTGGGATCTGGCGCAATACATTCCCCATGACAATGGACAGGCCTGCAAGAGAAGGACATCGTGCTGAATTCTCTTTCTCACATACAAATGTAAAGATGGGGCAATGTCTGGCACCGTCATACAGGTATAATCTTGTGAATACATAGGGCAGTGCTTGATGCTCATATACATACACAGGATTATTATGGTTTTGACGGGACAAGATTTGCTAATTTAGCCAGTTACAGTGCATGTCCACTGCCCTTGAAGGGCTAGCCACCAAGAGCCCTAACCCCTCTGCAATCCAAGCCACAGTACAGTAGAAACAGACAGAGCCTGTACATCACCAAAAGATGCCTGCAGAGCAAAACCCAGACAACCTAGACAAATGAGCAAAGAGAAACACAACCACTTCAGAGAACAAGCTCCTCTGTGTGGACCTCACCAACAAGACCGGCGATGAACACTCCTGTCACACGCTGCTCCTTCACTCCCTCAATCTTGGGCTTTTCACCAGGTGCAATGGCCTTGCTCATGACGGTGAGGGCATTGACATGGGTGACCGAGCGGACGGTGGCAGCTGTCAGCCAAGGCAGCCCGAAAAGGGCACAGAGCCCTCCCATGGTACCAATGAGCAGCAGGTCCAAGTGGAAGCCTGACCCCTTCTGTAGCTTCCGTTCCTTCTTGCTGACAATCAGGCTGCAAGGGAGAGGGTCAGCAGAACACACATGAGCTTCAAGGGCCAGCCTAATATATTCTCTGGCAGCAGCAAGGGGTGTGGTGGGTGTGGGGCAGAGGCACAGGGAAGGCGTGTTCTGAGTTTGTTTCCCAAAAACTCTTCCTAGCTGGAGGCTTGGAGAAGAGAAGACAGGCAGTAAAGGGAGCAGGCAGGACAAACGATGTGAACCAGGCTGCAGAAAAGGCTTCCTGTGTTCTGTGAGAGCTAACCAGTCCCTGAGAGTACATTACCCTTTTGTGCAATGTGGACTGCAAGGATAAATGAAGTGAAGAGCTTAGTAATCACAGCCCCTCAGAAGGGCTCATTCTGTTCATCCCCTTGGCTCTGGCTTCCTGCCCCCTCCCATTATAGCTACTACAAGTATTTAATGTTTACTGAGTACCCACAGTGTGATAGGTGCAGAATGAGCTGCCCCACAGGGTGGAGGCCTGGTGCTTACGTGGTGATCTGGGTTTCCATGAAGATGAGAATGAAGACCAGCAGTGCAGGAATGGCAGAAGCAAACATCATCCATATGGGGAAAGGCTGCTTGCCGCCTAAGGGATGGATGAACCAGCCACGCTTGTCTGGGGCTGTTACTGATAGCACCGAGGGAACATTCAGCTTCTGTGGCAAGAACACAACAGGTAGAGGGAAAGGTTGTTTTTATGCATGGAGTAGATACAGTGTGCACATGCACACACACAACTTCAGTTTCAAGTATCAAGTTCATCTGTCCCTCAGGAATGCTCGTGTATATCCAGAATTTAATCTAAGGGTTAGCTACATAGCATGTTACATGGATGGACTTTTATGGAAGTCAATAAGGTTCTGGATAAATAATAAGAATGTGAAAATCACACATCATATGAGAAGTTGCAATTTCCACTCTGAACTTGCTCAGATAGCTTGCAGTGCTCACCAGCAAATTCACTGGTAGTTCAAGTGACACAGGAATGTCCACACATTTCTAAGCCAACCAGCTTGGTTATTCCTAAACAAATTCCACTGTGTGAGCCTGGTTGGCTCAAGCGTATTCAGGCTGAGCAAACATATTATCCATGCATAAAAAACCACAGTCCTCCAGGTTGTTTTAGGATATCTAAGTCCCATAGGGGTAGATGGAGAGTAAGGGAATGATTAGGCAAGATCAGAGAGAACATGTGGGTGGCAAAAGCTGCTACTGAATAAAGCCACTGGTTTAGTCAGGAGTGGCTGATATAGTAGGGACCAGTGCAGTACTGTGTTGGGCAGAATAAGCTCACCATCCCTAAAGGGCAGTTGTGGGCAGGGAGGGGAACCCATGTGCTATACTCAGAGGCATAGGTTAAGGAAGGTTGGTCAGTCAGCCAGCATTGGGCAAGTACAGAGCTCCTGATTGGCTAGCAACTCCCAGCACAGCTGCAGGCCACTGATGTCAGTGGAGGCTGCTAACCAGTCAGCAGTTGTGTATATAATTACAGGATACTGGCTGAACCACTCCCTGCCTCCAGATGATGCTTCCCTATGCTCGAGGGAATGTGTGAGCACTGCAAGATTTTCCCCTCAGGGGATGAAGCCGCTCTGGGAAGAGCAGAAGGTTTCAAGTTCCCTCCCTGGCTTCTCCAAGATAGGGCTGAGAGAGATTCCTGCCTGCAACCTTGGAGAAGCCGCTGCCAGTCTGTGAAGACAATACTGAGCTAGATAGACCAATGGTCTGACTCAGTATATGGCAGTTTCCTATGTTCCTATGAGGGTGAGAGCATGGATTCCCCTCCCCACCTTGATTGCCCCTCTGCAGCATAAGGCTATTTCCACCCTACTGCATCAGCTAACAATGTATTTGGCTGTTTAAAATGTGAACAAAGAGAACGTGTTTTGGCTGGAAGTCAGAAATCAATGTAGAAAACAGTGCCTCCACAATACAAAGTTAAAAGACAACAACCAACACACAGAGAATATCTCACAGAAGCAGTTTAAAGAATTATCGACACTAGAGGTTTACTGAGGGTAAGTACTGAGTTGAAGCTGATGCTATGTATGTATATTTGGTATTAAGTCCCACTGAATTCAGTGGGACTTTCTTCTTCTTTGTATGTATGCATAGGATTATAGCCTTAGTGAGCAGCTGATCTGCAGCATCTACAATGGAAACATCAGAATCAATGTATGAGCCCATTCAAATTGTAGTGCTTTGAAGAGGAGCAAATATTATTGCCCAAAGAATGGAAAAATATTATTAGGCCATTGTGGCTGGTGGCCTTTCCTTGCTCTCTCCCTAGTTTCTCCTATTGTGATGTTATGGATTCTGTCTGGCACAAAATAAGATCACATGTTCAGGTGAGCTTATTTTCCCCTGTGTTCTTTTCTTCTTCATTGTAGTTGCTGCTTAGTGAACAGTGTGCAAATCTCCAGCATGAGTTTCAGCAATCATGTTGGTTCTGCAAGATAGCAACAGAAATTTACATGTTTCTCCATGCAACTGAAACACATATATACTATAGATTCAAAACTACGTATAGGGACCAATTCACACGATCAGTTGAAGTTTATAAGTTAGCCTCCATTTAGAAGTTATGTATTTTGCCTGAAAAGAAAGCATAGTAGCTGACAAGAGCTGAGCTGTTTCATACAACCAAGCCTTCACATGATGACCATCTGCTGTGATCAAATGTATTCATGTGAATCATTTTTAAGGAAGTGATAGTAAAGAGAAAACTCTGCCCAAACATCTGCCAGAGACAATGTTGCCCACAAAATCTGGAGACAGTTCTTTTGGTCTGTGAAAAGAGATCTAAGAAGCCAGTGTGATATCGGAGATATCTGCATGTAGGAAGCCAAATAGAGGCGAGGGGCAGAATGAGGCAGAGTTTAAAATCTGCAATGGGAATGTAAGGAATGCCAGAACACTTTAAAAAATTTATTTGCATTCTCCAGTATTATGGGCTTCTACTTTTATTTGCTTAATCAGAGTGCCTGTCCATCTTTCAAATTGTGTGGGGATCAGCAAACATTATGAAGCAGCATTGTCTCTTGAAACCTTTCTCATTAATTCTTTCACAAATAACTGAGGTAAGCCACAACCAGCAGTAACACTGAGTGTGCAATAGCCAGGCAGGGTACTCCAAGCCACTATGAATGTCCCAGAAAACCTGGATTATGCTCTGCTGTTTTGGCATCTAGATCAGCAATATGAAAGTAATATTAACTGTGCATATCTGTACGAGAGAGAGAGAGAGAGAGAGAGAGAGAGAGAGAGAGAGAGAGAGATTGGTCTCCAGTGTGCTCATTGGTCTCACAAAATTCCCACAGCTGCCATAGTGTACCTGTGCACAGACTGCAGTGGTCCCTGTTAGTTCAATTGGCAGATGTGAAGAATGATGTTCTATGCAGTTAACCTAGAGGAAGTTCTGCCAGCATGCTAAACCAACCTCTAAGCGTACTGCAACATTTTCTGGTTTAGAAATAAAGCACTGAACAGGAAACAGGCAAGTTCCTGTGAGGCCAATCTCACAGCTTCTCTTGGTAGATGCAACAAAGATCCTCCATACATATACAGCTGCTAGCCCAGAAAAACCCCATCTTGTGGCTGTTGACCACTATATGGAACCCCAGCCTGATGTGATTTGACTACCAACTTCAGACAGAAATGTAGTCCTAAGCTTCTTCGGGCACCAAAAAGATTCTGACCTCTTCTAACAGAACAGCCATAACCATCCAGAACACAGGCCAGCGTAACACCTGGCACCACTCAGGTTGCTAGCACTATGTAGATTTCTGCCCTGGGTGACTTTTCATTACACAGAAGATCCAATTAAATGTAGCAGAGCCTCACAGCATGACTTGAACCTGGTTTGTTTTATACGTGAAAGATTTAACTTTATTATTAGTTTTACACTAATTGAGAAGTCACCCACATACATAATGGCAAACTCAGGTTGAAGTTTAAATGACCTGAAAAATTAATGTCCATCCCATATTTCCCATTGACAGGGTTGGGACACAGCACCTACCTGTGTATATGTATCCGTGATGGTGTAGTCCACCAGAACCATGACAAGGATGGAGATAGGGATTCCAAAGTCTCCAATGATACGTCGGGCCTACAGAGGAAGGATGAGAGACAAAGGTGGGGCACAGGATAGACTGGAGATGCTGCTGGAGGGTTGAGCCCAGGACAGGACCCCATGTTGGCTAAGCCCTGAACCCACTGCATACTCCCTGAAGAATCTTATCATGGCCTAGACAGATGGCTCTGCCTAAAAATACTTGGTGGGAAGCTGGTGTCTTGAGGATTATGGGCAAATCACTCACACTTCTCTCCAGCCTTTATACTGCCAACATCTCAAGGCCTTCTGGCCATCTCCAAGGCTCCATCATATGAGGACATCAGGCCAAGTTCAAAAAGGACATCTGATAACTTTTGGGCAGGCCTTGGACTGAAGTGGCACTTGTGCCTCAGGATGATTATTCAAACAGGTTAGGAAGAGCACTAGTCTTGTGGTAGCGAGCATTAATTGTCCCCTTTGCTAGGCAGTGTCCAACTTGGTTTGCATTTGGTTGGAAGACTACATGTGAGCGCTGTAAGATATTCCCCTTCAGGGATGAGGCCTTAGTTCAGCTCAGTGGTAAAGCAGCTGCATGTTGCATGCAGAAGGTCCCAGGTTCACTCCCTGACATTTCCAGGTAGGGCTGGGAGAAACTTCTGCCTGAAACCTTGGAGAGCCACTGCCAGTTAGTAATATAGACAATACTGAGCTAGATAGCCCAACAGTCTGACTCAATATAAGGCAGCTTCTTATATTCCCTATGAGCTGAGGGAATCCCAGCTCATCCCAGGGATGGAGTCCTTTTGTCTTCACAGTTCTGTCCTTAGCCAACTCCATAAAGCTATAGAGGGAAGGGCATCAGGATAACTTCACTTCCCATCATTCATCATTCTCTGCCCTCTCAGTCATAGTACAGAGGGGTTTGTTTGTTTGTTTATTTATTTAAAATATTTATACCCCACCCCTCCAGTACACTACTGTTCAGAGTGGCTCACAACATTAATAAAACAGATACAATGTAAAATAAGAGAATAATAAAATTAAACAAGTTAAATTAAACAACTTAAAAGCCCAGGTTAAAATGACAAAATTTATATATATAATTTTTCAAATTAAAAGTTATTTAAAAATCTAAAAAATGAGAACTATAAAAACTAAAGAACCTATGAGATATAAGCAGCAGATAAAACATTTAAAAGCTTCTTTTAAAAGATGTTTTAATTGTTGGGTTTTTTTTAAACACTGAGGGAGGGAGCACAGCGAAGCTCTTTGGGGAAGGCGCTCCAAAGCCGAGGGGCCACAACAGAAAAGGCCCTATCTCTAGTCCCTGCCAACTGGATCATGAGCAAGGCCTGAGATTATGAATGGAGGGCCCTGGCAGGTTAATATGGGCTAATGCGGTCTGAGGTATCCTGGCCCCAAGCCATGTAGAGCTTTAAAGGTCAGTACAAAGCACCTTGAATCTAGCCCAGAAGCGGACAGGTAACCAATGAAAGATGGGTGTGACACTCATGAAGGAACTTGTACCCATGAGCCTCTTGCAGCAGTGAAGCTTCCGAACTGTCTATATGCATTACAGGAAAAATCCCAGTTTCACTTGATACATAGAATGAAGATGACAGAGGCATTATACAACAGGTATGTTTGGTGGAACCTCTCCACCTATCTTACTGGGGTCAATCTCACCTTTCCTCCCAAGAAGCGGCTGTTCTTGAACTTGCGCATGAAGAAGGCAATAAAGAAGGTTCCCAGCATGAGAATGAGGGACAGCAGGGCCGTGTTGGGCTGCATCTGGGTGTCAAGGGCTACACCATCATCTGACACTGTACTGGCATTCATGCTCCTTTCAAAATTTGGTGGGTAGACCCTTAGCAGCGGATGCTCTGTGAATACCTGGGAAGGCAGGGTAAAGAAAGAGAACATTTATACAAAGACAGAGGGGGGGGGAGAGAGAGAGGTTACTAATCCTTTCTGTTCAATGGTAGCAAGTGGGAGGAGGTAATGAATACCTGTCCCAAAGCCACAGACCCCATTTGTTTCATATCCACTGGTACAGAGCGGATCTCAGTGGCTAGCCAACCAGCCACATCTGGAGTATGCATTGTGAAAAAGGCTCACCTTATAGAGCTTGTAGAATGTTTCATAGATGAAGATAAGGGAAATAAGGAAGGCAAAGATCTCCTGGGTAAAGGGGGAGATGTAGCGCACCAGGAAGCTGCCCTCAGCGGCAACAATGATGACGATGAAGATGATGAGCCAAAGGCCAATCCACACCCGACCTGTCAAATACTCGATGGCCTGGCTCTGGCAGAACTAGCAAAGAAGAAATTGGAGTGATAGAAACAAGCAAGCTACCCTGAGCAGGGTTTTCTTCCTTCTGCTCCTGGTTTCAGCCCATTTGGTAGAACAAGCGTGTACAACTCATGCTCTTGTGACCTGAGAGGTATTTTACAAAAACCAAATTTTCTTCTGACCCAGGAAAGCACCAAAAGACAGAGGTTCGAGGCCCTGGTGGGTGGGGGCCACCATACCTGATACAAGTAGTGTAGGCCTATAGTACAGGCATTATGAACTGTGCGAAAGGTGCCATACAACCAGCCGAGAAAGAGATTTCATCAGGCTCTGTTTTCAGTTCAGCTTGTCAACATCCATTGCCCTTACCCTGCTATGTCTGTCTAAACCCTCTCAGACTACTTTGAGTAGCATTTGCATATTGCCCACCCATCCCCTGCTTCCATCCTATACATTGTATTGCACAGCAGATAGCACATGCTTCAGTAATTTGTGCAGAACCTTCCCCGCCAGAGTTACCAACACTCCTCCCCTTGAGGTCTGTAAGGGACACTCTGCAGACAAGTGTTCGTGAACTAGGACAGAGACAGCTAGGAATTGTCAAAGCAACAGAAACAGCAACAGGGTTGGTCAAGGACCACTTATTCTGTTCACCATTATAGAGTGGGGCAGATGGTGCATCCTTGGTCAAAGCAATGCATGTATCTTCCATCATTATAGTGAGACCAATGCAGCCTCCTACGCACCAGCCTGGGCATATGGTAGCAAGGCTAATGCAGGATTGGCACACCAACTAATAAGCCAAACACTTCTACCTGCGGGCTGCAGGAGACAACTGGCTTCATTGGGGCTGGTGATAATTTGATATGGGAAGGAAGTATCCTCACATTCTGGAGCTGTGTCTAGCCTTGAAGAGGCCCAGTTCAAATGTTACCTGAGGAGTGTGGTAACTTCTGAGATCAGCAGCATGGAAGCAGAACAACTGTTTTTAAAATGTCCCCATGTGGTTTAGACCGTGAACCCCTCATTTTCAGGTGGTTCTGCTGAGACAGATACGAATCACTTTCACTCAGGTGAGAATCACTTCACATAAGCAGCTCCTCGCACAGTTCTACTCCTGTGCTATTTGGGGTTTTGGCAGCAACCATACAATGTACAAATTACGCCAGACTCAAGCCATATAAGGTGATGGATATATAGAGCACAGTGCAGTATGAACGCATCAGAAGCAGAGGGTGGGGCAGTGTGTGGTAAGAAAGGGCAATGTAGAACCAGGCAGAACACTGGCTTCCAGGTACCTTGTAAAAAGCCTCCTCAAAGACCAGCAGGGGCCCTGAGAAGCCAATGACAAGGAGAGGCTGGGCACCCAACAGAGAAAAGAGCATGCCCAGCACTGAGGTGGAGATGATCAGCTCTGAGACTCCCATGAGGCCCTCCGTCTTCTCACCTGTAGAGAAAGAGTAATGTATCTGGGACACACTGCAGAGTGGCAGACAGAAACATATGCACTCCTCCCCCCTGATGAGTGGGCCTCACCAAAAGGGAAATCTCGTGGACTTTTCTCTCCATTGCTACTGCCGAGGAGAATGCATTCCACACACAGGCTCATATACATACAAATAAAGGAGCTTAAACATATGAAAATATATTACATGAAGTTAGCTGGTCTATTTACCTCAGTCCTGTTTACATGGAGAGGGTTTACAGCTCTCAAGGGTATCAGGCAGGGGCCTTTTCCATCTTTACTTGGAGATGTCAGGGATTGTAACTTAGACCTTCCTCATGCAAAGCATGTGCTCTGCTACTGAGGTACAGTTACATCATGCTACCACAACAGACACACCTTTATGTCAGAGGGTTTCAAACAGATAATTTCCACCACAGATTGCATTCTGACACAGACCTACAATCTTTTACAGACTCCAGCAAGTAGTGAGGGGCATCTTTAGTTATGGCGATGCTGAATTCCTTGCTTATTGACAGGCAGGGCACTTCCAAACAGCTCTAACTACTGAGAATAGAAGCACTAATGCCTGCAGTCTAGTCCTGGAGGTTGCTTCAGCTTGCCCTGATTCCTGATAACACACAAGGATGAAAGAGAGCAGCAGCATTTCCTGAATAAAGTGTAGAAGTGTCTTAGGAGAAATAGTACCTGCCTTTCTCTTCTTCTGGCAGGCCACCGTAGTGCCAAAGAAGAGCAAGCTAAAACCTCCTCTCTGGATTGATCTGCCTCTAATATTAATGAGAAAGCAAGCCTCCGAATAGGGCTTTTTTTGGTCTTTTATTCTGTTTTATATTGTTTTGAATCTTATTTTAACATTTTATTTATCACATTTTATATTAGGTCTCTGCCCCATGATAGAGCTCCAGCCAGCATGCATAGGGTTCCCAGACAGTCTCCTATCCAGGCACTGACCAGATTGAGACCCGCTTGGCTTCTTCAAAGTTGCTGCATCATGCACCTTCAGACCTTGCCCTGGTACTTAAGAAATGATAACTACACTGGCACCTGTGAAAATTCATGAAAGAATGCAGGGGAGGGGTTCAGCTCAAGGTCAGTCATGCCTCAATCTTTCCGTAGTGACGAGAGAGTTCCCTTCACCACTAAAAATTCCTTCTTCTAGTCCAGGCTGGCTAAAGGCTAACATTTGTGCACTGTTCTCTGCTGCCAGGGACAGTGCTTGTGTACAGCAATCAGCCCCCATTACATATGGGAGGTTAGGGGAAAGCAGAGGGTCATGATGACCTCCTATTTTTCTGCAAGGATAGGTATATACCCTCTTCTACCCTATCACCTTCCCATTTAGGTCTCTGGGTTGTCTGCACATAGATGTCCCATTTTAACAATGCAGCGATAACTATTGCCAATAGTAAGTAACTAGCCGACCCCGCACAGAGCATCTGTGCGCTCTTTGGGGTCGGTGGTTACCTCTCCCCCACACACACACCTTCTGCCCCAGTCTCCGCTTCCTGACCGCCCGTGCCAGGCCCAGCCACCTCTCTTCACCACCACTTCTGCCCCCCTCCCCCCCCTTTCTGGGCCTTGCCTCCACAGCCCGGCCGGGCCCGCGACCTCTAGCCTCCGCGGCCGGGCCTGCTGCCGCCGTGGTAACCAATCCTCCTGGGTGCACCTCAGCCAATCAGGCACCTCTGCTGCCCAGCCAATCAGCTGGGCGCTGGGACGCACATTCCAAGGCACACCCAGGAGAATTAAATATATAGATACTGTAAAATAACTACTAGGTGCTTTTACTATTGCCATTGAGAATGGGCAAATGACAGTCTCTGTTCCTGCGTACATAGCCCAGAAAGCCTTAAAGCCAGGCAAGATTGAAATGGGACAGAGCCAAGTTCCTTTAGACATAGCAAGGGACAAGCTGAGTATGCCCAGTTGGCCAAAAAGGGCACAGGCACTGATGAACCAATCCCAGCCATGGAACTAGCACAGGCAGAAATCAATCTAACCCCACCATCCACCATAGACAGACAGAAAGGAACAGTTTGAGCAGAGAATTGGGGGCAGGGGAGGCGGTGCAGGGGGAGAAGATGAGGAAGGAGGAGGGAGGACTTGTTACCTAGCAGTCCCCCAAAGGTGATGGCAGGAGAGAGAGCAGCGAAGTAGATGAATAGCACGGCTGCGAGGCACTGGCTATGCAGGGCGTCTCTGAGGTCACTCAGATACCTGGGGTACCTGCGCTTTATGTCCCGCACCAAACCACCAAAGAAAATGCCGGTGCGCTTCAGAGGGTCATCCTCCTCCTCACCCTCCTCTTCTTCCTCAGCCTTCACCTCACATGGCTCTGGAAAGACATGAACAGCATGGCCGGGGGTGGGGGGGAGAGAAAGGAGAGGGAAGTAGAATGACACTTTTGCACACCACACCAGCTTCCAGCAGGTCAGATCTCAGTTCCTCTCACTTGCCTTTACTAACCTTCAGCAAGTCTCCCCTCAGCATCAACTAATTTGCACTGTGCTTCTTGTGAGTGGAAGCAGGTGCAGCACATTTGCTCTACTAACCTTTACCCACCCAACCCAAGGAATGAAGCAGGATCACTAGGTGCAAAAGGCAGGGAGAGAAGAGACCTTTGGCTTCCTGAACATTCCCTTCTTTGGTGGACTTCTTCTGGTCCCGTTCTTTCCTTTTTCTCAGTAAGATCTTCTGGAAGGTGGCAATAGACTTGAGCAAATCCTTCCCCTCCATTTCTGATGGTGGGATGACGATGCTACAGTCAAGGAACTCATTGATAGCATTGAGTAGGTCCTGGCGATCATCTGCCATGTAAGCAGCTTCATGGAAACGCTGTTGGCCAGTAAAGGAACATGGTCAGTCAGGCAGAGAGCAGCCCTTTACCCATACCCTGACCTCCTAGACACCACTGTCAGGTGACTTTGCCTCAGACTCAAGGTGGGCCCACTTTCAAAGGCATTATCTATTCAGCATCACCACAGGCCCCTGTTAGCTCTCTTATCTGTTCAAACTGATAGCCTAGTCCAGGGGTTCCCAACCTGTGGTACTCCAGAAGTTGCTGAACTACAACTCCCATCACCCTCAGCTATAATTTATTGTGGCTGGGGATAACTGAGCTGTATTTCAGCAGCATCTGGGGTACCACAGGCTGAGAACCCCTGGCCTAGTACAATCCCTAGCGTCGTTGCAACAACGTATTCTCTAACTGTCATTATTGTTACAATCTCCACTACTCTCCAAATCTCGATTACTCTTTGGTCCCTATTTTGCTTTTTGGGGAAATGTGGGGATGCCATGTAAACATACTTTTATCGTACATGGATGCTTACTAGAGTTGCCATTCTTGAAGTTTCAACCCCTTCTTCAGACACTTTGGAAGTAAAACAGATCTTGACTCCAGTGAATAGGCATGTCAATGTATGTGCATACCAACGGACACAAACACAAAGACACCATCTAGTAGTGTGCTGCCTGTCATTTCAGACACTGCAGCTAATGAAGCTCATTTTGAGCTGTTAAGAGTAATAATACAAGACAGGACAATCTGTTTTTCTAGTATAACTTTAACCAACCAACCAACCAACCAACCAACCCCCACTCTTTGTTTTAAATCATGTGACCAACTGAAGTGGTGGCAAAGTAGTTTCCACCCCCACCCCCTTGGTTGTCTAAACACAAATGCCAGGACACTACTTCTCTTCTACTCCTGCCCTCACCCTTAACTACTTATTCAGTCAGTAACTGTTGCCGAATATGGTTGATTTGCACCTATTCTATCACAACCAAAACCAGATCCACTGTGAAGCATACTAAGAATTAGCCTTCATTTTTAAAAAAAGAAGTTACTATAATTAATTTACTAGCACACCTACTTCAGAAGCCAAGGCAGTTCATGCTATTTCACAATAAATAAACACATTTATCAAGAGGAGAAGAGTCTTCAGCACTGTTTAATATTGAGAGGAAGATGTTCAGATAATGATCATTAGTACAAGGTGTTACAAATACACAAGAGACAAAAGTAGCCTCTGTTTTCTCTGTGAAATTGCTTTAGTAGATTCCTGCACTGAGCAGGAAGCTGGATTAGAAGACCTCCAAGGTTTCTTCCAGTTCTAGGATTCTATGTTGGAGGATATGCAACAGTGGAGGTTGATTTTCCTATATTTAGCAGGGGGAGAGCAACTGGCCCTATCCAATCCCAGCACAGCATCCCTCCAGTAGCTGTTGCTGATATCTGCCTCATGTTTCTTTTTAGATTGTGAGCCATTTGGGGACAGGGGACTATCTTATTTATGTATTATTTATTTTTCTGTGCAAACTCCTTTGAGAACTTTGGTTGAAGAGTGGTATATAAATATTCGTAGTAGCAGTATCCAACAGCCATATGGTGCCTATTGAGCCATCTGGGGTATTTGTAAGGGCATATCCACAGCTTACTTTCATCTCTCTTGTATTCTCTGCTTTACTATTAAACCATAAATGTGGGGAAATTGGTCTTTTTTCCTCAACCCAAGTACTATGAGGCAGCATTACTTCCTCAGTGCATACTGCACAGACCATGCATAGATCACCATTCTCGGCAACTGTCATATGGGCAGATGGAGGGAGCTGATGTGAGCTGTATGTAAATAATTTTCAGAGGATTTATCTGCAGGAGGAAAATGCCTGGAGGCAGAGGAAAGAGGGTTCACAGAGCAGTGTATTGTACGGGAACTTGATCAAGAGCCTGAATAGCAGCTGGGATAGCAAGCGATCACTTTATTGTACATGAAAGGGCCAATCTTTTCAACTAGTTGATAAGAGCTTTTCTTACCAAGGGTCTATTAGAATGATCTGTAGTACATGCAGCCTCTCCTGTCTCTAAGATTCTGGAGAGGTAGCTGATGCCTTTGCTTCCGAGTGCCCTGGGTGGTTTTTGTCAAAGAGCAGGTTGCTTACCTGTAACAGAGGATCTGGTAGTGGTTCTAGACATTCATAACTGTGGGTTTCTGCGCCTGCGCAGACCAACTTCGGTTGGAATTCTTTAGCTTCTCGTGATGCCTATAACCGCCGTCTGCACGTGACTGTAGTACCCTCTAGCAGTGGTTAGGCATCCTCCTACTCAGTTTCTTGATGACCGGCTACCTTAGCCTTGAGTAATCATCTTGAGCCGTAGTCAGCTTGTGCCATAGTGAGGATGGATGGGCGGGTCTTATGAATGTCTAGAACCACTACCAGATCCTCTGTTACAGGTAAGCAACCTGTTCATCTGGATAGTGGTTCCAGACATTCATAACTGTGGGTAAATCACAAGCTACCCTGCTGGTGGTGGGTGGCACAAGCTATTGGAGAACTCGTTTCAGTACCGCCCGTCCAAATTCTGCCGCTGCCGCTGTGCAGAGATCCAGGGCATAGTGATTGATAAAGGAGTGGTGAGATGCCCAGGTCGCGGCATTGCACATGTCTTTAAAATTAATGCCAGCGAGATGCACAGCCGAGGTGGCATATGCTCTAGTGGAATGAGCCTGTATAGTCGGAGGCGGAGTCACATGTTGTAAGTCATAAGCTAGTTTAATCAGTTCCACAAGCCAATAAGAGAGCTTTTGCCTGCTAGGCAATAGGCCTTTATGTTTACCATTCTCACATATAAACAAGTGCTTTGTTTTCCGATGTGTTTAGTTGCTCTAAGATAAAATAGTAGAACTCTACACACATCGAGTGAATGCATCGACCGCTCAAGTTGAGAGGAAGGGTTTCTAAAAAAGGTTGGCAGTACAATGTCCGTATTTAAGTGTAAGTCTGTTAATATTTTAGGACGAAAATCAGGATCCAAACGCATAATAACCCGGTCAGGGTAGAACTTTGTATAAGGATCATCCACACGGAGTGCTCTAAGCTCACTGACATGTTTGGCAGTGGTAATGGCCACCAGAAATAGGGTTTTCAAGGTCACCATTTTTAAAGTTGCTTTTGCCAGTGGCTCAAATGGATCGTCCGTCAGAGCTGCTAGGACCAGTGACAAGCTCCTCTTTTCTGTTGGAGCTCGGATAGGAGGGTAAAGGTTATTGATTCCTTTAAGGAAATCCTTACACCTGGGATGTGTAAAAACTGACTTGTCGCCCCAGCCACTATGTCACGCCAAAATAGCCGCCATGTGTACTCTTATGGAGACATTTGAAAGCCCACTTTTCTTCAAGCCCATGAGGTAGAGAAGGACATCCTTGAGGCCCGCCTGCTGCAGTCGAAAGCCATGGGCGGCAGCTCCAGGTAGTTGATATGATATCAAGCCTCTAAAGGAGACCACAGACCCTGTGCCCTGTGTTCGTCCAGATGAGCTCCCCAGCCCATCATTGAGGCATCTGTCATAACTATTAAGGCAGGTTGTGGTGTCTCGAAGGGCACTCCTTTTAACATATTCTCCTGCACTGTCCACCAGTGCAGTGAGGACAGTACCCTTGTAGGAATCGATACTCTTTTGGATTGTGGTTCTCTCTGCGGATGGTAAGCTCGGAGGAACCACTGCTGTAATATGCATAGTCATAGCCTCGCGTATGGGACTGTCGTGGTACAAGAAGCCATGAGGCCAAGTAGTACTTGAACTCGACGTGCCTTCTGTAATGGGGACACTAGAAAAGAATTGACCAAGGTCCATATTTTCTGGGAGCGATCTTCCAATAGATATGCTCTCTGCTTCTCCATATTTAGTTGAGCTCCGATGTACTGCAGGCAAGAGGAAGGATTCAGAAACGACTTCTTCCTATTGATCTGGACCCCTAGTTCTTCCAGCAGCATTGTCACCTTTGATATGTGGGTCAAGAGGTCTGGTTTGGTTCTGGCTGTCAGAAGCCAATCGTCTAGATAGGGAAATAAGGACAGACCTTCTGTCCTCAAAAAGGCTATGACCCCTACGCATTTGGTAAATACTCTTGGTGCTGAGACTAGCCCGAAGGGCAGGATGTTGTATTGAAATATCTCTGCTCCAAGAGTGAAGCAAAGATATTTGCAGTGGCTCTCCTGTATCCCCACATGAAAGTACGCATCTTTGAGATCGAGCGTTGCAATCCACTGCTCTCCGTGAAGCAGTGGAAGAATGGCTTGCAACGTTGTTATGCGGAATTTCCGTACTTCCGTGTAGAGATTCAGCCAATGCAGGTCCATTATGGGGCGTATGCCCCCATCCCACTTGGGGATTTGAAAATACCGGGAATAAAATCCCCTCTGACTCTGAGTCCACTGCACAGGCGATATGGCTTCCTTTATCAAAAGCTGCTGAACCTCTTCCCGTAATATCGGCGTCTCCAGCGTGTATCTTATACCCGTAAAGGGTGGGATCTCCTTGAATTCTAGTGCATAACCTGTCTGAATTATGCGGAGCACCCATTGGTCCGTTGTTATGCGATGCCACGCTGGGGCATACCATGCCAGCCTGCTTGCTATTTGCCGTGGCAGCAAGATGATGTCCTTCCCCGCCGGAGTACTCAGTTGCAACCTGCTGGTGTTTTCTATCACCTTGCCTTGTGCAGTTGGGCCCAAAGGCAGATCAAAGCTGTTGCTTGTTTGATTGTGCCGCCTTATTGCGCCCAGATTGGCTATTCTTGTTTCTGGGGTAAAATGGCTTCTTATTATATCGCTGGTACTGTACCTATAGTCCTTGCGATCAGTCTGATGATAAAATGGCTGTTTTCTCTGGTACTGCTGGTATGGCTGGTACCTGGGGGCAGGATTCCTCTGGGACAAGAAGGAGCGGGCGGTTATTCTTGACTTTTTCCACTGCTCCATAGTGTCGTCAGTTTTGTCCGAAAAAAGCCCCTTCCCATCAAAGGGGAGATTTTCAATGCAGGCTTTCATCTCCTGCTGTAAGCCTGTGGCTCGCAGCCACACATGCCATCTCAGTACAATGGAAGATGTCAAAGTTCGCGATTCAGACTCTGCAAGATGTTTTGCATTCGCTAGTTGTTGTCTGGTCACCGTGGTCGTCTTAGCGAAAGTAGCCTCAAACTGTTTCACAAACTCCGTCAGCTCTAGTGAAGCACATTGGTCGAACAGGCTCTCCTAAAGGGAGTGAGTATACTTAGCCTGGCATACAATATAGTTAGAGATCTTTATTGAGAGGCAGGCTGTGGAATAGGTGCGGCGCCCTAGCATATCTAATTTTCTGCCCTCCTTATCCACCGGGATGGTATGCCGGCGGCCTCCTTTGGCAGTTGTTGCACAATCCACCACAATAGAGTTCGGTGTTGGGTGGTGTACCAGTTATTCATTTTCATCCTCTTGGACATGGTATAGTGCCTCCAAACGTTTTGAGGTAGGTGCCGAAGTCTGAATCACTTCCCATTTGGACTTGGCTGCTCTGGAAATGTGTGGCAACATTGGAATGTAGACCGGGTGTAACCCAGTAGCGGTCTTCATCATATTGTAGACCGGATCGTCTAGATCCAATGTCTTCTGTTTCAGTTGCAGTCCCAAAATTTGTGCCATCTCAGCAACTTGTTGGTAGTAGCCCTTCATCTCCTCATTTGGTGATGTAGAAGGGATAGTTGCTCCATTAGTCCCTGGATCTGGTAAATTTGGGACTTCTGGGTCCTTTGGTTCAGGTTCTGTGGAATCAGAAACATAACTGTGCTCATCATCCACATAGTCCCCCTCAGAAGTGGCCACTGGTGAGGTCTCAATTGGTGAGGCAATCTGAACAGATGCTGGAGTGCAGCTCGTCTGCACTAACTGTACTGACCTTTGTGGAAAATAAGCCTGTAGGGATGCTGTATGATGCTGTGGCAAGTCAGTGATGGTCTGGACAGAAGACTCCGTCCTGAGAACAAGAGTTGAGAATGTCTGAACAGCAGAGTCTCTAATCTTAGGAGCTTGAGGCATAGGAGGTGCAAATGTTTGCACGCAGTTTCCTGTTGTTGTGGTATTTCCTGTGGCTGGTCTCATTCACGTAGCCACTGTGTGAAGAGAGAATATTTCTCTTGAGTAACTACAAAGGAACCATCCCAAGCCCCATGGGGCAAAGTTCTGGGGCCTCTTGATGCAAGAGTACCTCTTGCCGAAATGGACGAGATTTTAGGGACTGCGAGCTGGCTGTCGCCGTCACAAAAACCAGTGAAAGTGCCTGTAGAGGGGGTACTTTCTGTTGAGTCTAATAAACGTGCGAGCCTTCCTGAAGAGAGATCATGCGCCCCAAGGGGCGTTGTAGTTAGTAACTCTTCTGCATTGTCCTCCACATTGTCTAAGTACTCTCCCTCCTCGATGTCGAATTTGGTGTCCACAATCATGGCCACTGTATGAGAATCAGAGGCAGCTGGCTCCGATCACTTCGTCAACGACGATGCCTCTGCAGTCTTCGATGTCGATGCCACCTCCGTAGTCTTCGACTTCGAGCCAGCTTTAGGCAACACTGACTTCGACGCCGACCTCAATGTTGAAAGGCCCCGATGCCCCTCCTTCGA
Source organism: Hemicordylus capensis (assembly GCF_027244095.1). Taxonomy (NCBI): domain Eukaryota; kingdom Metazoa; phylum Chordata; class Lepidosauria; order Squamata; family Cordylidae; genus Hemicordylus; species Hemicordylus capensis. The sequence goes on from NC_069657.1 coordinate 147,225,775, forward strand.
TGCCGGTTGCACTCGATGTTTTGGGCTTTCTTTTGATGCCAGGTGGTCTCAGCTCCTCGGCGTCGATGGAGACTGACAAGGAGTCGCTGCTGGGGACAAAGAAATTGCCTGGTGCTGAGGCGGCTTGAAAGTTTGGACGTCTGATGGCGTGGGCATACAATCGGAACTGCAGTTCCGGAGCTCCTTGTGCTTAGATTTCTTCGCTGGCAGCTCAGTAATCTGAGCCTTCCCTTTCCTCTTGGGGCTAACCGGCACACCTGCGGGCTTTTTAAAGACCCCTGCGCCCTTTGATGTCGAGGGGGCCGATGTCGAGGGCTTCGATGCTGAGGCGGACATTCGCTCCACCATCCGTGGCTGTTGCTTTAAGTCGGGTCCTGGCAATGGTGCCAAGGAAGCCTTCTTTGGCAAAAGCTCCTCCTCCATTAAGTATACTTTAAGCCTGGCCTCGTGGTTTTTAAGAGTCTGCTTTTTAAAGGTTACGCAGACCGAGCAGCGAGCAGTATCATGCACCTCTCCCAGACAAAATAAACAGTTGTCGTGTCTGTCGGTGGAGGGGAGTTTACCGTGGCAGTTGGTGCACTGCTTAAATGTAGTTTTTTCCTTATCTGGTTGTTGTTTAGCACTCATTTGTAGTCTGAGAGGGGCGATGCCTGTAAATCCAATCAGTGCCAAATCCAATGGGAAGCCAAGTAGAATTGTCGTTCATTCCGGTCTAAATCCGATCAATGCTAAATCCGAGGGAAAACAAAAGTAGAATTGTCGTTTGTTCCGGTTAAAAGGGATCATTCAGTATTTCAAAGTTTTTAGGAATAGTCCAAGAGAGAAGTCAAAAGTCCGGTCCAGTAGTCAATCCAACAATATTCGAGTAGGGTTTTTTTTTCCCCTGAGGAGCAAAGTGTTCTGAGGTCTGATCCGTATGGCGGTCAGAAAGAAACTGAGTAGGAGGACACCTAACTGCTGCTAGAGGGTACTGCAGTCACGTGCAGACGGTGGTTATAGGCGTCGCGAGGAGCTAAAGAATTCCAACCGAAGCTGGTCTGCGCAGGCGCAGAAACCCACAGTTATGAATGTCTGGAACCACTATCCAGATCTAACAACAATCCAGTGTTTAAAAGTTGCTTCTCCTAATAAATAGTATCTCCCATAACATTATGGGAATCTATGGAAGGCTGATAAAGTATTTTGAGGAACATTGTATAATGTCTATATGGAAAATTAACACACTTCTATAGTAACTTGTTATGATTCTGTCCCAAATCCTCATAAAAAGGGGTAATGAAAATACATCGTCCTCTACTCCCATAGGGTTTCAGTTATGCAGATGAGTCAAAAACAAAAGTCCAATTCACATGTTATGTGCGATGTATGTACAGCCTGTGTATAGTGTATGCACAGATATGCAGTGCATGTAGAGTATTACACTTTCTATTTGTGTCTTGCATTTGAGGGGTCTGTATCTAAGTTCACATTTTAAATAACCATATTTACATTTATTTACATAAAAACTGTACATGTGTACAGAGACCCATATGCATGTACAACATAATGTCAGACTAGAGCTAGAGTTAAAAGCAACTTTGTGGGAAGCAGAGAATGCTCCTCCTCACATTTGCCTCCCCACACTACTTGGGACATCTGGTTGTGAGATGGAGAGTGCAACGTCCACATGCAATCCTGGCAGATTACAAGTTAGATTGTTGAATCAAACCAACAGGAATTCCATAGAAAACCTGAAGAATATTGTGTCACCAGCTACCTACCATCCAAAAGTTGAGATCACTATGGGGTGTAATTAAAATAATCCTATTCCAAAATGTCAATTTTTGTCCCCATCATATTTGTCTTCTCTGTGATAGCACAGAGTCTTTCTGTCTTGTGCTTCCTTGGTTTTGCCCTGTTTCTCTATGGCTTGTCTCTCCAAAGCCCACCTCAGCACCCATGTTGCTTCCATACCTGTCTATTTCCAGGCTGCAAGCTGAACTATCATTCATTCATTCATTCATTCATTCATTCATTCATTCGATTTGACTAGCAGCCAGTTCCTCACCTTGTCTGACATGAGCGTAGCAATGGAACGTCCAATTTCGTGGTAATCCATGTTGGACTGACTTGGTCCCAGCAAGACAAAGATGAAACGGACAGGAATTGGAACCTCCAGGACCGATTCCAAGAATACAGCCTCATTTAAACGAACAAAAGCCATTGTGGGCTGTTCAAGGAACTGAACACAACCTACCAGGACAAGAAAAATAAAACCACGTGGATCAATGAGGAGGCTATATGCCTCTCATAGCCGGTAGCATGTCCCAGGAACAGGGAAACCAGGCAAAGTGACATACTTAGGCACAGTCTGCTGGAAGCTGCTTCTGGCAGTGCTCTCACTATCTCACCTGCTGGTAACAAGGGAAGCAGGTAGCACAAGCAACACAGGACACAGCAACTGGGCATGCAGAATTTGTAATTACTGTTTGTGGGTGGCCCTTCCATTAGGCAGGCTGAGATGGTAGCTACAGGTGTAGGTGTGAGGAGGAGGGCAGAGGGCAGCAAGTGCTCCCCGCCCCCCATGAGGTTGGAAAAGAGCAGTTTTATTTGTATTCCACAATTCAAGTTGATAGGGTGGAACTAGTGTAGGGCAATGGAAATGTGTAGTAGGTTAATCACTGGGTTACACTCTGGGGCTACCGTGGCCTCAGAGTACAATACAGGGAGCAGGGAGGTTTCTCAGCACCTTGCAGCATGTGGGTCAAGCTGGTTGAGAGAAGGAGATGCAAGGTGCTTCTTGTTCCTTGATTCTTTACCTTTGGATACAAAGCTGTGCTGTGGATCCCAGCTTTGTTCTAAACTCTAGTTTAGTTCTGTATCAGTTTGTTCTAATAAATGGTCCTAAATTCTATTTGGGATTAGCCAGGATTTGACAGCGTTGGGCATCATGGCAAATTTTGGCTTGTTCTGAACCAGGATCAGAAATAGAATCTTTCTTTCTCTTGTAAACAATTTTAGGGTGGAGCAGAATGTGTGCCCAAGACAAGGGCACCTCACACAGAATCAAGATAAAATCATGGTCCGGCATGATGTCTCAACAGGGCCATAACCTTTCTTAGTATTACTTATATATGCTATAGCTTGCAAGGTATTGTCAACATCCAGGATCAGGCAAAAAAAAGCAATATGAAGTGCAAATCACAAGTGCTTGGTCACACTCAAGGCAATTGCTGAGGCTGGAGCAGAGCAAGCAAGGCAGAAAATATGGTTATTGCCACTGGAGAGTAATGCTGGAGCAGGGTCCAGGAACGAGAGCTTTGCTGAGGTCAGGCACCACAAAGTAGGACTGGAGCAGGGAACTGGAGCAAGACTGGAGTTGCGAGCCGGAGGTTTTCTGGGGAGTTTCTCAGAGTGAGCTGTTGCATTAGCAAGGCTCTGGCCACAAATGATCCGAGGTCTGCATCTATCTACACTTGCTTCCTTCTCCTCCTAAAGGGGCCCATTATAAGAGAGGACACAAGTATCCAGGTGGGCATTCCTCCCCTGGTTCTGAATATTTGTCTGGATCTGGGGCTGCCATTGTTCTTAGAGTTTCAGAGGTGACTGGGGAGGGTCTAAAGTAGGGCCCATAGTCCAGGTGAGTGGGCATTAGTAATTCTACTGAGAGTTCCAGCTCATCCTGCAGGGACATCTCTGACTCTTCCTTCCATACTAAAATTGTGCCAGAGACAGAGGCTTCTGCAGCTCCTTTTCCTCATCAGCAGAGGCTTCTTTGGGGTCCAGGTCTGGTTGGGTCCTGACAGGTACTGATGAGGAGGAAATGTTGGATGAAAAAAGAACTTTCCCAAATTCTCTCTAATCTATATGTCACTAACAATTAATACTGGGAATAGGGAATAGAGCACAGAAGTGCATAATTAAAAGGTGGTTGAGCAGATTGTTATACCCACCCACAGATGGGGGGCATCTTATTGTCCTTTGCCTCAGGCAGCAAATGTCTTGGACTATCCCTGTACCATCCCTTACAATTATCAGGGAGATAAGAAAGGCTGCAAATGAAAAGGGAAATCTTCATTAATGGAATTACTTTATTCTCATCTTGAAATCACCTTGACCAAGCCAAAGGCCTAAATCAGGAGCTTCCCTGGAGCTTCCTCTTCAGTGTTTCTCAACCTTTTTGGAGTCAAGAACTGCTAAATTTGTCATGCAGAGTTTCAAGGACCGCTACATTTTTTGTGTGCAGTTTCTAGTCCCAGACCAGCAGTTAGCAAAGGGGTTTCAAGTTTATCTATTAGTACAGGTGTTCACAGGTGTTCACCACTCAAATGTCCTGATGGGCCAAAACTGACCGTGACTTGGCTCATGGGGGCTGAGGTCAATTTTTAGGGTGCTGATTATTAAAATAACACTTAATCAATCAATTAAATCAAAGTGAAATCAATGAAAATGAATTTAATCAATATTTAACTTTTGAAGTTCTGGCTCAAAAGGGGGAGGGAGGAAAGGATGAGACATCATGGCTCCCTGGCACCTGAGATTTGTTCAGTCCAGATTTAACATTACCATATTTTAAAAATAGGTTGCAACCTTACACTCCAGTCTTCCAATTCTGTCTTTTCTTACTCCTCATCTATCTATTTTGCATTTAAACATGCAGGCAGGAACTTGTGTCAAGTTCCTATATACATAATATCTTGCTTCTTAAATGCATAAAAATAGTAATTTAATATTGCTTTTAAAATAGTACTCTCTCTTACACACACAGTACTCCCCCTCCAGCTTTTCTCCTCTCTTCATTTGGTAATCACTGCCCTTGCTCTCCTTAGCAAATGGGACAATGCATGTTTGCTACCATAAAACCAGCTTATCAACTTAATTGATAGGAAGCTTAAAACATGACATCTCATATCATACTGGAAGTCTGTAACGAAACATCATCCAAAAAACCTCCAAGCAGTACACTCAGAACTAAAACACTCATTACCTTGAAAAGGTAATGTTATGGTAATGAACTTTACACATCAATATGGCATCCACATTAGGAAAGTAAACCACAGGGAATGGGGTGGGAGATTTAACCCTTCATACCACACATTCATATATATCCAGGTTTTTACAACTGTAATGATTTTTAGGCAGAGGTTTAAGGGAGGGGGGGAGTACTATGTACTCACACATGAGTGGGAAGACTTTTAGTGGGTCTCTTCTTCATCCTTCTTTCCCTCCTTCTCTCTCCTCTATTCACCATTTCATACCTTGCTACACCCAGCCCCCACTCCATCCCCTTTCTCGTGATCTCTTTTTTCCACTGGTTTTCTCAGTTCACACACATTGCACTAGTTATCTCTCCTGCCTGCATGTTTGCTTTTAAAAATCCCAGTTTATGTTAGCTTCATCCCCTTTTTGGTAAGTCAGTAGCTCACCCTAGCCACCCCTTTCTTCATCTCCCTCATCCCCCCCCCACATTTTATTTCTCAGTTCACACAGATTGTACTTGTTCTCTCCTGTATGGTTGCTTTTAAAAACCCCATTTTATTTGATTTTCATCCCCTTTTGTTGAGTCAGTACATGATCAGCCCGCCCCTCACCCCCACCCCTTTCATTCTTCTTATCTTTCCCTTCTTTTTTCATTTGATCAGCACTGTTGCTTACTTTTGTTTGTTTTCTTATCTTTTGTCTGCCTGCCTTCCTCTGTTCCTCCTCTAGTTCAGAACAGAGTTTATGCATGCAGCACTCCAGCCAAGCCAAGCACTCCCTCTCACTCGCCCTGCTACCTGCCTCGTGTGTGTTTCACTGGCTGCATACCAGTGACATCACTTGCTCTCGCTATCTCCTCTCATCAAAGAGACTGGAGAGATTAGCTGGGAGTGAGAAAAGGCTGTCTGGGACTCTGGAGGAAGACAGAGCCCTGCAGCGAAGGCTGCCTGGTTAAAGATTAGCTCCAGGGAGCTAATCTCCAGGGTGTTAAAGGACTGGCATGCTTGAAAAGGAGGAGGTGTTAAAGGACTTGCACGGACCAGCACTCAACCCCCTGGGGACCAGCAGTGGTCCGGGGACCGGCGGTTGAGAAACTGTGCTCTATACTACAACTAATAACGAAGAGAACCTGCTTCAATCAGATTGGAAGACTGACTTTTCTCAATTAGGAAGTTTTGGCTGACCTAGAAATTCTAAGAGGTTTTATGTCCTAAAGAAGAATTATCCATAATGTCAAAGGATTCCTAAGGCCAAAAATTCACCTCTTGCTTCAAAGAGGGCCCCTTCCAGGGACAGGGAGGAGAGCTGGTCTTGTGGTAGAAAGTCCCCTTTGCTAAGCAGGGTCCAACCTGGTTTGCATTTGAATGGGAGACTACATGTGAGTACTGCAAGCTGCAAGCCCATCCTTAGGGGATGGGGCTGCTCTGGGAGAGCACCTGCATGCTTGCATGCAGAAAGTTCCAAGTCCCCTCCCTGGCATCTCCAAGATGGGGCTGAGAGAGACTCCTGCCTGCAACCTTGGAGAAGCTGCTGCCTGTGTAGACAATACTGAGCTGGACGGACCAATGGTCTGACTCGGTATAAGGCAGCTTCCTATGTTTCCCTTGCAGAGTCCATGTAGTCCTTTACCATAAGGATAAATTCTTAATTATCTGCAGAATTCATCATTCTTGGGGAAACTACGAAAAAATATTGTCTGTATACACAATATCAAGCGAAGCTCTGAAGTTTGAGGCTTGAGACAATTTCCTCACAGGGGACAACTACCACTTCCCACAGTTGTTTTTTCCTGAGGTCTGGGGTACTGCTGTTTGCTCTAGAAAACTGCACAGCCTTATACATAATACCCACACTAGGAGAGTGGAATATGGGGGCAAAAAGGCTTGGTAAGGAAACAGATTTGCTAAGGAAGACATGCCTCATCTCCTCACAAGACAATAGCAGCAAAAAGAAGAAAGGAGCTGCTAAGAATCCCATAGGCAACCTACTACTGTGAGCCTGGCTCAAAGCCTCTGTAGCAGAAACAGGCTTAGGACAAGCATTCCTTACCAACAAGAACTACAGTGGCCTCTGCATCATCAGGAATCTTCTCCATCAACTTGAGGTATTTGCCACGATGTCCCTCAGTGTTGTGAAGATGCATGTTTTTCTGTCTCAACAACAAAGAGTTTCATTAACCAGGCCCTAGGCCTGCCTCTCTATGATGACATTTGCACTTCACACTGCTAGAGCGATGCGACACCTGGCTTTGTTGGATGAATGGGCCATAAAAGGCTTCATTCTGGTATTTGTGTCTTCTACTTGCTGGTTCAAGTCAAGTTAACTTTATGGCTTATTTTAGCATATGCCATAACAATTTCCCCTTACACATTCATTCATTCACATATTCATTCTGTTCATAGGGCTACTAAGTCATATCTATTTCCCACCACCGCCTGACCAATATCACTTTTCTGACCTCCTTGTTCTTCCACATAACTAGCAGAATCAGAGCAAATTATGGAGGATACAGAAACATATCCATCTTTGCTTGATTTGAACAGGTTGTAGAATTCAGCTTTTCTTGGTGTTCTGAGTTTTCTTCCTTTAGCACGTAAGAGCCCTGCTGAATCAGACAAAAGGCCTGTCTAATCCAGCACCCTGTCTCCCACAGTGGTTAACCAAATACCTCTTCATGCTAAAGAACCACCTAGTTGACCACTGTGGGAGAACAGGATAGTAGTGAGGGTAGTTACGGTTTTCTTTAGCTCGCACCCAACTTTAAATGGCTTGCTTTTAAAAACAACTGAGTTCCAGGTTGCACTTTTCTCTCTCTCTCACTCACCTCCCTGTAGTCAGGGTCATGAACCCGGGGCTCTGTCATCTCAATGCGCTCTTCCCCCATCAATGGCATGCAAGTGTCAATTGCATGATTGTGGTTGTGATGGTGGTTTCCCACCATGGAGTTTATGCTGGAGTTGGAATGGTTCCGAGGGAAGAATGCCTCCTTTTCATCATTGGGGTGGCTGAGGAAGCAATGTGGTGATTAAAGGAGCTGCAGGATCTTGGTCAGTTTTCACTGGCTATGAGTTATTGCAGCTCTGTGGGAGTTCCCCATTTGCCTGCCCAGAATCTGACCAAGACAACAAAATTATACCTTTCTTATTGAGACATCCTTTACCCTGCTTGTATTCGTAGCATCAAATCCTCACACATCTATTTACCAGTTTGCCACCCTCTACTTCCCTGACCCCTGTATACCCCAAAGGTTTGGTCTCCCTGCATGCATATACCCCAGGCTACGAGTTCCTATTTTCCTGCCTCAGGACTGCCAAGGCAACTGTGAAATCACAGTTCTTAAGACCACCTGAGGAACCTCTACAATTCCACGTTGCAAAATTCTCTTGTTCACATTCAATACCCTCTTGTCATCCTTGAACCTCTGTGTAACCTAATCTTTAGATTGTATGATGCCACTGTTCATATTTACTTACGCAGGGCCAGCCTTAGTCTGGGGCAGTAAAAATCATTAGATTGACCATTCCACTTCATATTAAATACACAGTGCTCTCCTACCCTGCCCTACATCTGTGCTCAATATCAAAGCCCTATGCTGAGCCATTCCAGGTGATCTAAAGGATGGGGCAAAATGGGGGGGGGGTGTTTTACCCTTTACCGCCATGAAAAAAGTCTCTTATCGACTTTTATGGGGGGTTTTAATTCAAAAATTATTAGAAATCAATACATTGACCAATCTGCTTCAAATTAAATATACAGCTCCCCTCACCCTACATCTGTGTTCAGTATCAAAGCCCTACGCCAAGTCATTCCAGGTGATCTAAAGGGTGGGGCAAAATGGAGCATTAGCCACTTACCATGAAGGCTTCTTCTGGTTGCTGCAGTCAAGGCATCTCATTGGGTTATCCTCATCACGTGCTCCTGGGCAGGACTATGTAAAATACTAACAGAAGCCTATAGAGCCCAACGAGGATAACCCCGCCCCAGTTCTTATAGGCCAAGTTAGCAAAGAAAAGGTACATCTAAACCAGATATAATAGACTAAACTGAATACAACATCAATAAAACAGAGGTATGTAACCTGAAGGCAGCGCCACCGCCACATAACACAACAAAAAGTGAAGATAGGGATTGGGATCCAACAACCTTTCCCATACCTATCCTAAGAAGCAGTTCTCCTGGAGTAGAGCAAGAATATAAGTTAAGTATCAGAAGGGTGGGCTGAGATGCCTTGACTGCAACAACCAGAAGAAGCCTTCATGGTAAGTGACCAATGCTCCGTTCTCGGTTGCTGCAATCAAGGCATCTCATTGGGACATACCCAAGCAGTACGTCTCTGGGAGGGAACCCACATATTGCTCTACTCCTGGGGAAGTACTCCCTGGAGAACCCGCCTCCCAAAGGCTACCTGCGCGGAGGCATATAGATCCAATTTGTAATGTTTGATAAATGTGGATTTATTCTTCCAAACTGCTGCCTTACAGATCTCCTGAACAGGGGCATTGGTTGCGAAGGCCACTGAAGTTGCAGTTGACCTGGTAGAATGAGCTACTATGTTCTGAGGCAGACGAGTGTGCTGAACCTCATATGCAAGAGAAATGCAGGCTCTGATCCATCTTGCAATTGTCCTTGAAGACACTGTCTCTCCCATAGAGGCTGGTAGATAGGATACAAATAGTGCGTCTGTCTTCTGAAAACTGGCTGACCATGCGATATATTTCTTTAAGCAGTGACGGACATCCAGCTTATGCCACAATTTCTCCTGAGGATGTGTTGGATGTGGGCAAAAAGATGGCAAATATACATCTTGCAATACGTGGAAGTCAAATAACACTTTTGGACAGCTGAACGGGTCTGGAATTAAGCGTACAGCATACTCTAAGATTATACAATAGGATTTGTGAATGGACAACGCCCTCAACTCTGACACTCGCCTTGCTGAAGTCATGGCCACCAGAAAGGCTAGTTTAATTGACAGCAGTCTCAATGGTATTGACCTAATTGGTTCAAATGGGGAGTGCTGTAGTGCCTTCAGTACCGTGTTCAAATTCCACGTAAGGAACCGGTGTGCCACTGGTGGTGATAAGAGAGTCGCCCCTCTGAGGAAACGCTTCAGTAACGGATGTCCCATTGATGTCTTAGAAGATCCTCCTGATATGAGCAAATCGAAATAATAATAATATTATAATAATGAGCAACACAAGTGGGGCCGCCTGTCTCCTCAGTGTGTTCGGTCTCAACCCCTTATCTAGGCCTTCTTGTAAGAACTGTAAGAGGTGGTTAAGGTTTGCCTGCCCCTTGGCGATATGGTGATGGCAAGACCAACATAGAAACGCTCTCAAAGTGTATTGGTACACTCGATTTGTTGATGGACGATGTGAGGCAAGGATGGTGGATGCCACTTTTTCTGTCACACCCTGCCTGTTCAGCAGCCGCCGCTCAGTCTCCATGCAGCTAGCTGAAACCAGGCTGGGTTTGGGTGTTGGACTGGTCCTTGTAGTAACAGGTCCGGTGTGACTGGCAGATGCCATGGCTTGTCTATGCTGAGGGATATCAGATTGGCAAACCAAGGTCATATTGGCCAATAGGGGGCTACTAGAATGACCTCCGCTTCTTGTTCCTTTATGCGCCTTAATACGTGAGCCATCAACGGAATTGGAGGGAAGGCGTACAGTACGCCTCATGGCCACTGGCTGGACAGGGCATCCGTCCCTACCGCCGACTGACAAGGGAACCTTGTGATGAAGTGTGGTAACTTCGTGTTGAGAGGTGTCACAAATAGATCCAGGCAAGGGCGTTCCCACCTGTGGACTAGTTGTTCGAACACATGATGGTTTAGTGCCCATTCCCCTGGAAGAAGGTCATCTCTGTTGAGCCAAATGGCAATCGAGTTCAGGTCTCCCTGTACATGGTGGGCTGCAGATGATTTCAGATGACATTCTGCCCAAGACATCAGAAGCACTGACTCCTGATATAGGGATCTTGACCTCGTGTCCCCTTGCCTGTTTACATGTGCTTTGGCCATGGTATTGTCCGTTTTTATCAAGACATCCTGGCCCGTCACGTGGGGCAGAAGGTTGAGCAGGGACAGTCGAATGGCTCTCAACTCCAGCCAGTTTATTGAATGTGCTCGCTCCTCTGGAGTCCACTTCCCCTGAACAGAGTACTGATGACAGTGGGCTCCCCAACCTCTGTTGCTGGTGTCCGTTGTCACAATAGTCCTTGGGAATTCTAGAAATCTCTTTCCCACAGATAGATTGTTGGGGGAGCTCCACCAGCGAAGAGACATCCGGAGTTTGGACGGCATGTGTACCATTATGTTCCATTTCCTTGAGATGAACAATTGGAACGGCAAAAGGAACCACTGTAGGTCCCTGAGGTGGAACCTCGCCCAAGGTATCACCTCCAAGGTGGACACCATTAGGCCCAGAAGCCTTGCTAGGGATAGCACGGGTGTCTCCCATGCATGGAATGCCATCTTTGCTTCCGAGACCAGGGTCTGAATTCTGCCTTCCGGCAGAAAGAGTCGATCTAGCATGGTATCTATAATGACCCCTAGATGTAAGAGCCAGTTGGAAGGTATCAGGTGGCTTTTCTTTTCGTTTATTAAGAAACCGTGCTGTTTCAAGGTAGACAGAGTCACCGCTAGGTCGGATGCCGCTGCCTCTGGACACCTTGATTTCACAAGGAAATCGTCCAAATAGGCAAAAATGTGAATGCCCTGAAGTTGCAGGTGTGCCATCATGGGTGCCAGGAACTTTGTGAAAACCCTGGGGGCCAAGGACAGGCCAAATGGGAGGGCCTTGTATTGATAGTCGACCACCGTGTATTTGAAGCATAGATAACATCTGCTTTTTGGATGAATTGGGGTATGCAGATAGGCTTCTTTCAAGTCGATAGAAGAGAGCAGGTCTCCGTGGTGAAGAGCCTCTGTGATGGACTGCAGGGATTCCATGCAGAACCTTTGTGGACGCACGCTCTTGTTCAGGTGTTTCAAGTCCAGAACAGTCCTTTTGGACCCGTCTCTTTTGGGGACGGTGAACAGAATAGAATAAACACCCCTCTCTGCCTGAGAAGGAGGAACTCTTTCTACCACCCCTATTGCCAGAAGATGTTGAATGGCTGAATTTACGTCTGAATGTTTGGAAAAACAATGAGAGCGGGGGGGAGGGGTAGGAAGGAACCTTGGACGAGGAAGGAAGTTCATTTCTATTCTGTAACCAGACTTGATCAGTTCCAGTATCCATTTGTCCGCTATAGTCTGTTCTCAGATGTGAAATTTTTTTGAGAGGCGTCCCCCGAGCGCAGGCATTCCTGCGTCAGAACTGCTGTTTTCCTTCTTGTTTTCCCTGGTTGAATGATTGCCGGTTTCCAAAATTCTTGGTAGGAAAACGCTGGCGGGACCAGGCTTCCCTCTGCGACCGGAAGTCTCTGTCACGTCCTCTGAATGCAGGACGAAAGGAACGAAATGGCTGGAATGGTCTTTGGAATGTAGGTTTATCCCCTTTCTTAGGTGCAGTTGGCATTGCCTTTCTTTTGTCTTTTGAGCAGCACATCCTTAAGGGCTGCTTATCCAAACAGTTTGGAACTATTGTAAGGCACTGCTGACAGATTTGCCTTTGAAGTAACATCCGCTTGCCAACCCTTAAGCCACAGGTGGCGTCACCACTGCGGCCGCAGATGCTATGGAAGAGAAACGAATAGAGTCCAAAGTGGTATCTGCCACAAATGCCTGGGCCCGTTGGAGCTTCACCAATTGCTGCCTTAAGTGTCCTGGGTCAGTTGGGGTCTTATCGAGCAGGTCATTAAGCCACAATAAACTGGCCCTTGCTGCCATAGATGCTGCTGCAGCAGATCGCGTTGCTAGAGATGAATTGTCATGCACGCGTCTAAAAGCAAATTCTGCCTTTTCCGCCGACAGGTCCAGATGCTTCCCCATCTCGTAGGATCAAGGACCCAGTGACCAGCTGGACGATTGGTGCATCGGTGCTGGGAGTTTTGAGCAGGTCAGTGATCTCTTGCTGGAATGAGTAAAATTGCATAGTCACTGGAATAGCCTTTTTGTTCAACGCAGGCATAGCCCATTCTCCTCTAATTGTCTCTGTAAAGCAATCTGGCATAGGAAGCAACATATCACGTGGCTTAGGCTTAGGAAACACTAAGCCCTGTGAGTGCGAGGAGGTTCAGTATCCAGTTTAGACTGTAGTCCAATGGTAGTGAGGACCTTAGTCATAAGCGGATTAAAATCCTCTGAGTTAAAGAGGTGCTGTGATACCTGAGCTGGTTCTAAGTCCTCTGCCCCAGACCACTCCCCATCTTCCTTATCGGGGTGCAGGTCCTGATCCGGATCCTGTCCACCTCCACCCATGGCCCCAATATCACCAGTGGTATCTACGTCCCAAATGGGCACCAACGTTTCTATTGTTTTAGGTGCCCTGGGTCTAATCTCCTTGGATCCCCAGATTCCTCCCCCGAAAGATCTGAGGAGTAAATTAGTATAGATTTTTTAAAATGCTTCTTTTTTGCTTTTAAGTGCTTTTTCTTGTGCTTGGCCTTCTTAGATGAAGGTGCCGGGGAACTGGAATCAGAAGAATCTTCTGAGGACGAGGAAGTGTGCCTACGTTTTTTAGACTTTTTTGCCTTGCTTGAGGGCTTTAACTGGAAAACTGTATCTATGATGGCATTTTTCAGCCAAGCTCGCCACTCTGGTGGCACAGATCTGGGAATAGCCTGAGAAACCGATTGGTTAACCCTTATTGAGCTAGCTTGTCCAGACCCCCCTTCCCCATGGTCAGAGCTCACCACACATAAGTCAGGCTGTTCTCTGCTGCTCTGCTCCACAGCTTCCAGAATTTTGGCGGGCTTTTCAGCGGGCTTTTTCTCGTGGCCGCCATTTTGTCTCCTCTCAGAATTGCTCTTTTGCGCGGCCATTACTGCACCCCCGATCTTTGCCTTTATCTCAGCTTGCATGGGGGGAGGTTTTGCAAGGGGTCTGGCAGTGCCCGCTTTCAATCTGGCCACTAAAAGATCGAACACACCATGCCCCTCAAGCCGCCACATTGCTGCTGAAGAGAGCGCCACAGCAGTGCTGCGAGTCTGGCACCTCAGAGGTGGCTCGCTTTCGTGCTCCACTGCTGTCACTGCCCAGGTCTGACTGCTTGACGGCGGGAATCGCTCTGCCCGCTCAGATGGTCAAACGACCGCCGAGAAAGGAACAGGGAGATGGGAGACTTTAACTGGGGCCGGATAGTTAACAAGCGGGGGAGGTGATCTAGGCGCCCTTTTCCCTTTTGGGAACTCCGGTTTCACCTGCCCAGCCGGTACTAAAACATTCAAAACCCTCCCTGCATGCTCCATACACCAGAGACAGAACGGGGGTAAAGAGGGGTGGAGGGGAATGAGGAAAGCCACAAACGCGACAAATACCTTTTTTTATAAAAAATGACAAATAGGAGACAACTTACGGGACGGAAGGAGAGGAACAAAAATATCAGACACAAAACGGGCGAAGGATAAGCATAAGAATCTAAGACACAAGAGAGAGAGAGAAAACCTGCCCGGAGCAACGCAGGACTATAAGAACTGGGGCGGGGTTATCTCCGTCAGGCTCTAAAGGCTTCTATTAGTATTTTACATAGTCCTGCCCAGGAGCACGTGACGAGGATAACCCATTGAGATGCCTTGATTGCAGCAACCGAGAAAGGGTGTGTTTTACCCTTTTTTTTATGAAGGCAAAAGGCAGATTCCTCCACATGGGGGTGGAAAGATGGTCCAAGGGGAGCTTCAGTTCCAGAAGTTTTTGTAATTTTCTGCCATGAAACAAACCACTTATAGGAGGTTTTTTAAAAAAAATGTTTTTAGGGCGGCGGGGGGGGGGGAATCCACTTCAAATTAAATATGCAGAGCTGCCCCACCCTGCCCTACAACTGTGCCCAATATCAAAGCACTACAGCAAGCCATTCCATAAATATACAGGGGCGGGGTGTGGGATAACCACAAAAAGGGAAACCATACCTTCCATTGCTGGCTCTGAGGAGGAGAAAGGCACAGGCTCAGTCAGCACAGGGCTTCAGGGCAGGACAGGGCAGAGCAGACAGAGGGTGGGCACAATGCTCTGGTGGGCAGCCAGTGTGGGCCACTCTGCATCTGCAGGCAGCCTGCCAGCCTTGACTGGAGAGCTTCAGGGAGGCCAGCAGAGAGGCTTCTGGAAGCCCTGCCCACCTACCAAACAGCTGATAGTGGGATGGTGGTGGAGAGGGAACTGTTGCCTGCCTCCACATGCTGGCGGCAGGGGTGGGGGGGGACCTTTTGTTAGCAAGCAAGCCTCCTGATCCTGGCCAGCATTATGCTGCCAGTGAGGGGAGTGCAGAGGAGGCAGTGCCAGCTGCAGGGCAGAGAGGCAGGTGCAGGGCCTGCAGGAGTGGGGCTGGGGGTAACTACCCTGGTCACCCCGCCCTAAGGACAGTCCTGTGTACTTAGCCTTCAGCTCCTCTTCCTGTCCCCTCTGTGTCCCTGTTACTCAAACCCCCTCAACCGCCAACCACTGTCTTTCTGAACCTCTTGCCCCAGTACTCACCTATGCTTGAGTAGCAGGGCCCTCAGTACATTGGCTCTGTCATCAGCCTTGATCTGATCCGAGATTATCATGGTCTCTACCACGAGGTGAGCAATGCCAGGTAATGTTGTTTGTTCCAAGTCCAGCAGAACAGCTCCTGGAAGCAGGAAGATAAACAGACTGAGGCTATTAAAGATCAAGGGAGAGACTTATCTGTGTCATCTCATCCTCTTCTCCTGTGCAAAACAATCCTTTGCATATAATGCCTTGCCTTTAGCATCTTTAGAAGTATCTGTCTTACAGGAAGGCTTCAGAGTATTCAGAACTTTGGGGAATATTGCTTATTCATGTATGTCTACCTGCAACCCATTGCATGGGATTTGTGATGAAGGGATTTTCACATGTGGCTACTTAAATCAACCCCAGAAACTCTCATAAAAACTCAGAATCTTATGTTGGGCCTCAAGTTTATTGAGAGAAAGATATGCAAGAGAACACACTTAAATCTACACTGAATAAATCTGTGGCGTCTTTCTTGATCCAACTCCTTGGCGTTACACCTCCAGCTACAGGACTAGAATGCAATGCAATGCATGAGGAAAAAGGGATCCTGGTGGTCCAGTGACAACGTTTCAAGCTGGCTGTAACTTTCTACCCATTCCTTCCCTTTTCCTGGACAGCCTGAACTTTGAGAGATCTTGTAGATTTGTCCTTGTTTATGGGTCAGGATACAGTTGTGATCAGGGCCTTGTATACCTCAGGACAGGTAAGTCCAGTCTAAGTCACTCACCATGTGCAATAGTCTTCCTGAGCTCCAGAAGGCTGCGAAAAGAGAGCGAGGCCACATGAGGCTTCCCCCAGCGTGCCGTGTCCTCCTCCACATCCTCCTCAAACTTGATCCAGCGAGCCGTTTCCTTCCAGTGCATGTCCTGGTTTTTGTCCACCACTAGTTCATTCAGCTCCACAAATACCTGGCAGGGAGGGGAAAAGACAAACAAGGTAATTGGACTATAAGCATGTCACCCAAGGTTTTTTTTTCTGGTTTTCACTGTACGTTTAATAAAATAAGCATACTGAATTTCCATTACTGTTATAGGGATACAAGCGAGATGCGGGGTGAGGTTTCCCTGAATTTAGCTCTGTCGTCAGGATGACAAGGAACTGCTATGAGATCATGAAGCTAGTTTCACGGGCAATGCCTGTCTCCCCTCAACCTTTTACCAAGATGCATAGAGATGCACCTAGGTAATTTTGGAGGCTGGACTTAAAGGCCTTTGGAGCACCCCCCACTCCCCCGGCAAGTTAAGCATTATCTCCATATACACATACACATTGTGACACACACAGTATTTTTAACATGTGGCTTCTTGATGGCACAAACAGCAACTGAACTCACAAGAATTACTTTAATGTGCGTTGGGGATCATGTAAATGAAGGCATTATCTCAGGTAACTTGGTCCACTCCTAAGCCATTTAGGGCTATTGGCAGCCAATGTAGTTGCTTTAGGACAGGTATAATATGGTCTCTCCAAGAAACCCCCGAGACCAATCTAGTTGCTGCATTTTGGACCAACTGAAGTTTCCAAACTACATACAAAGGCAGCCCCTGTTGAAATAAGAGCCTCCCCATCTATGACAACTTGTAAAAAGGCAGTTAAGATAAATTTGTTCACCTAGGCTTTTAATTGGATTTACAGTTTTTAATAGTTTAACAATGTGTTAAATTTTAACCTGTTTTAATTCTGTTTTAATTTGTACTGTTTTTATTGTAAACTGCTCAGAGACATAAGTTTAGGGCAGTACATATAAATTTGTTTTAAAAAATTTTTTTAAGAAAAAAAAAAAAAAAAGAGGGCTCCCTTGAACCAAGATAGGCCCAGAGAGCACAGATTATGCTGAGACCATTTGCCTCCACTGCCTCCACCTCATGGTCATGAATTCTGCCAGGACCTCAGCCCCACTTGTTCGGTATCCACTCTCCACTCTCCTTTGCCACTGCTTCCGTAGGATAATAATTCACCACCATGGCCAGCACACACTTCAGTTACATGTTTGTTGTGGAGTCTCAGAAGGGCGGAGCCATTATGGTACCTCATGGGGTCTCCTGTCCAGCTTCTTCCTTTTCTTCTTTTTCTTGATAGACTGCGAGGACAAAGACTTTTTGCTTGCTCTGGTAGTCTGGCTCCGGGAGGGTTTCTTAACCAGATGTCTCCTTACTCCTGGATTGTCTTCAAAACGGTGGCCTGTAATAGAGGCAGGGCAAGATCAAAAGCAATGGGAATGGTTAATGGAAATGCAGGACCAGGACATAGAACTTGGCTTTCTATGGCCAAAACTGTATGTGTGCCATGACTGCACCATGCAAGCCCACATTTTGATAGCAGCTACAGAATTAAACATTCTAAGAAGCTCAGCTTTCATTTTAAAAACCTAAAGTTTTCAAATATAGGTTTGAAAATGGGTGGGCAATGCATGGTGAAATCTCAGGAGCCAAAAGAGGGATGAGCAGGATTTTCAGTGATCACGCAGCAGGGTGTCAGCATCCTGTGTATCAGCTTCCTCTTCCCTGTAACTGTTAGAAGCAGCATAAATTATGAAAGCTAAGCAAACATACACTAATTTGCTCAGCTGATACATCATATAATTCAGCTTTTCTTGATACACAATTAGGTAACCTTCATACAGAATTTTCATATTTTTAAGAAGCATAACATACACACAGACTTCTTTTTTAATGATTCATTTGGATATGTATATGAAACAACTTTCTGCTTCAAACGGCTACAGTTCTCCAAAGTCTTAGGCAGAGATCTTTCCCAGACTTGCTATCTTTAACTAGAGGCACCAGGGATTGAACCTAGCACCAGGGGCATAACTATAATAGGGCAAGGGGAGACAGTTGTCTGGGGGCCCACTGCCTTGGGGGACCCCCAGAGACAAGTCACATGACTGATGCGCACCCGCCCGGGCTTCCTTCAGTTGTGTTCATCCTCCAAAATTGATGTGAGTGTTAAGACCTGGAGCTACCAGAACAGCATATCTTTCTCTAGTACCATTAAATGACTTGCATCGTCCACAGTTTACAAAACATTTTTAAAAATAATTTAGGATGATGTTCTATTGTGGCACATAGGTTATAGTGATATATATATATATATATATATATATAGAGAGAGAGAGAGAGAGAGAGAGAGAGAGAGAGAGAGTTATATAGTTATAGTTATATATATAAAATAAATTTTACTATGCTTTTTGTTACTACTATTCAGCCTCATTTAAGATTTCTTTACTTCATGAGCTGAGCTTCAGTGAGTGGGGGGCCCATTTTAAAATCTTGTCTCTGGGCCCATTCCAACCTTGCTACGCCCCTGCCTAGCACCTTCTATAGGTAAAGGATGAGCACCACTGAGCTGACTGATTATGGAGCAGTTTGCAACAGAAACCAATTATTGTTTCCTCAGCGCTCTTCCTGAAGAGGTGCAGGTGCTTTGACAGAATATATATATTTGAAGAGAGTTACATGCGAGTACTGAGGGGTGCGATATATTCCCTGAAGCATGGCTAAACCGCCATTCCTGGAATAACAACAGAAAGCCAAGACAGAGATAGAAAGAGTACATTGTGAAATAATTTCACTAACCCCACAGTAAAAATTTTGGCTTTCAATTGCCATGCCAAACCCCTCTGGTCAGCTTGCAGGATGGTGAAAAAGTAACCAAAATCATTTAGAGAACCAAAGATTCATATACATAAATAAATCATAAATAGGGTTGCTATTTGCATAGCATCATTTATTACATGGCTGCAAGGGTGAGAAATGAATAAATAAAACTAAGAGTTTGGGGCACAAAAGGCTGAGGAAAGGTGGAGGAGACTTACTGGGTAAACTTTATTCTCTTTTGTTTTGTTGTTCCTCAACATACAAAAATAAACTACCAAAGGCATCAATCTAGCAAGGTTGGATCACACACACACACCTGCAAAAGCTAGCAATGTTTAAGTTATCTTTTACCAATGCCAGAGAGCGTTCCTGGCATTTAATATTGCAGACAGGGCTGGTTTAAGCATACTGCAACTGCAGGGGGCCACAGCAATTTGGGGGTCCCTCATGCTGGGCTGGGGTCTGTTTGTGCAAAAGAACAGCAACAGGAGGGGAGAGGGAGAGAGAGTCTCTGAAGCTGTACTCTCACCAGACGGGCTTTCAGACAGGATGGCTCTCCTGATACTGAGAGTGGAGGAGAGGCAGGAACCACGGGCCAGCTGAGGATGATGCCGGCCATGGAGAGCTGAAGGACCTGGCAATTTCTACATGCAAAGTAGGGGCTCTATCCCATAATTTTTATCTGGGCATCGAAAGCTGCTTTGTATTGAATCAGGACTTTGGTCCATCTAGCCCAGTACTGTCTACCCAGACTGGCAGCTGCTCTTGAAGCTCCACCCCAGCTCTGTTACCCGAGAACTTTGCTGCTAGAAATTGAACCTAGGACTTTCTGAATGCAAAGTGTATGTTCTGCACACTGAATTCCTTAGATTAATGATACACTGTGTGAAGGAATCCCTCTTTTTCTCCACCCTAAACCTCCTGCCAACCAGCTTCATTGGATGCTTGCAATGAAAATGAGGTAAAAAATGAAGAAACAAGAAGTTGCTCCGAGGCTGCTGTTAGTTCTCTTTCTTTTGTTCATAGTTACCAATTTAGCTGCAGGATCAAGGTGCCAACAATCTCCCCACTCTTTATACCCTGTATATGGGGGCCCCCAAGCCCAATTTTGCAGTAGGCCCCAACATGTCTAGAACCAGCCCTGACTGCAGAAATTCTCACATAGTAGCTTTGAATACTATAGTGTCAGGATGCTAACATCTTGGAGAGGTCGCAAAGGGGAGCAATGGTATCTCCAGAGAATAGTTGAGAGGGAACAGCCAAGTGGGTGGTTCAAGCCAAGGAGAACCAAACTGCAATTCTGTTTTTATTTTCTTAATCCATTTAGTAGGATTATTGGAAGACAGTATAAGAGAAAGAGAAATACACAACTTCTATCTTGTTTAGTATTGTCCAAGTATTTTCAGGGTAGTCCAGCTATGCCATGCTCTCCAGTGATGTTTTATATCTGCTTTTAATGTCTCTTGGAGTATGACATGACATAACAAATACCCAACTACCAAGCTAGGAGTCTTTCCACTCTTCTTCCACCTTACCCTGTCGAAGGAACATTTCAGATCCAATGTTGCCATGTTAGAGCCTTACTCCTTGGTAATCTGGGTCACTAAATTAAATATAAATTAAATCTATACTGAGCCAGAGGGTTTTTTCCCCCACTGGCTGTGTCTCTGATGTGAGGCTCACTGACAGCTGGATCCCGCCCTTTCCCACTTTCAACTGCACAGGAGTGACAAAAACCAATAACTGCTCATCAATACTAATGGACTCAAGCTGCTGAAGTTGCTGTTATGGGGTGCTATATGTGTGCATTTGTGTGTGATGTCCATCACTTCTATAGACAAATAGTTGTATAGTTGACTTGTAGCAGGAATAACATCTGAGTGCAATAATCTGTTTGTGATGCATGTGCATGATTCACATGAGGTATAATATAATATATAAGGATGTAAATCCTAGGGTGTATTATGAGCATACAGAATGATACTGGCTAGTCACATATTTCTGGAGCTACTTCCCATAAAGTCTGGCCCTGCCCAATATCCCTTTGGAGGAGGGAATAGATAGTGCTATCTCCATTCTACAGAGAGAAGTCTGAGTTTGATGTCTGAAGTCCAAATGTGATGCAACAGATCCTCAGATCTCCCAAACTTAAAAACAAACAAACACAAAATATTAAAAGATCAATTGAGGGCTCTGATTTCAACTGGAGCAGTGAATCTGAGGGGGAAGATGCTTAACTCTCTTTCCCAGTGCAGGATTCCTGATCTAAATGTTTCTTCCAAAGCTGCCATTAGCCCTTCTGGGGGAAACACAGGTATGTATATGGTGCTTAGACACGCCCCACCCACCCCCCACCCCCGGGGCTAGTAGCAGTTTTGGGACATGTGACTTAGATCTCCTAAAGATCAGCCAGCACACCAGATAATACTCCCTGTGTATTATCAATGCAGATCAATGCAGATAAACTCCTCACTGGTTTCTCTCTCTAAGGATTTATGATGGGCCCCAAAGAAGAGTCTTTGGACAAACAAGCACTGTCAGCCTCACCCTCTGCACCTCATCCTGAGCTGATTTACATATCAAAGTCTTGCAAGTGTTCTGTTTTAGCATATCCAGGGGCAGTCCAATACAATTTGCTGCCTGCAGTAAAAGACAGGCATCCCCAATCTGTGAGTGGATACTCAGCATTCTCAGGCCAAACCCTGCTGCCAAGACAACAAGGAAGTGGCCTTGGCAAACAATCTCAGACTATGCTACCAAGCCAAGCAATGATGGCAGGGGCACCAGCATGGGGAAGAGGGGGACGAAGAGGTGTGCTTCAGCAAATGAGAAGGGGGAAATGAACAGCAAACTCCAGTAGGATGAGGAAGGATAGTAGCAGCAGGTGACATGGGGAGGACCACTAAGGTGGCCCCGTGTGCCTCCTTGTGCCCATGCTGGAGGTAATTGCCTCACTCTGCCTCATAGGAATCTGCCTTATACTGTCAGACCACTGAGTCATCTTGCTCAGTATTGTCTACAGACTGGCAATGGCTCTCTAACATTAAAGGCAGGAGTCTCTCCCAGCCTTACCTAGAGATGTCAGGAGTGAACCTGGGACCTTTGGTATGCAAGCATGCAGATGCTCTTCCACTGAGCTATGGCCCCATCCCCGAAGGGGAATATCTTATAGTACTCACATATAGTCTCCCATCCAAATGAAAGCCAAGGTGAAGCCTGCTTAGCTAATGGAACAATTCATGCTCACTATCACCAGATCAGGTCTCCTCCCCAATGGAAGTGGGAGGGGGGACGACTCCTGGAAGGACCAGGATCTATCTAACTACCCACAGATGCATGTGTGTAAACTGTAGCTGAAAGAACAGCTGATTAAAGATAGGCACCAAACTGAAAAACCATGAGCTCAATAGTTTGTGTGTTTGTGTCTGTACAAGAGTGTACAGGCTGCAGCTAAGTTCCCTTAGCCTCATATATCCCCAGCAGATTCCTAGGACAGACTCCATATCAGAGCACAAATGTCTGAGAGCTTATGCCTATGGGTTAAATATATGAGATTATGGAATTGGGCAAGGAATAAGAAAACAAATAAAAGATTGGATCAGTACATATATGCAGGCTTATTTTTGTGTGCCAGCTTTAAGCCTGAGCTCCTGGATGGTACCCATGAACAGACAGTACAACCAGAAGCAAAGGAGGACAAAAACTTTGATGATTTTGTAGAAGGGAGAATTTTGGAAGGTGCAAATTGTCATGCAGAGGTGAAAACTTTTGCATAACTATTACATGCAAAGTTGTTCTATTCTCCTTTGCATCTGGTTCTTCTGTGGACAGACTTCAGTATGGACTAAGTTGAAGACAGCAATGTATGAGAATGTCCATATGTAGAGATATGAGTTCCAGGATGTTAGCAGGTACTTACAGTTCGGCTCCAAACTGGGATAACCCAAGTGGTTCTGGATGGCCTCCCACAGATCATAGTCTTCAAAGTTGAGAGCAAACTCCTCAAAGTCCTCATAGCCAAATGAATTATGGACACAGATGGCTATCCCCACTTCTGAGTTGTCTCCTACCCCCATCTCTTTCATTGCCTCTTCTTTGTCTGGAATGGCCATCATTATGTCCTCAGAAAGTCAGAGGTCAACGGGGCATATGACAATCACAACGCTGGCAGGGAATAGCACTTAGGAGATGAGCCCCTCTTCTGTTTGAAGCTCTTCAGGTAGCACAAAATCCAGAAAGCTGTTCAGTCCAGTACCAAGAAATTGTTTTGATAGGATTTGAGGAAAAAACCCCAGCTTATGTTATCTAAGGAAGAGATTAGTGCAGAGACTGTCCCTGCTCGCTTGAAGTTCAGGGGAGCATATACATATCCTTGCACACTGCCCCAGCTCAGCAGGGAGGGTTTTTTGGAGGAGGCCCAAGACATGTGCTGCTGCAAAAGCGTCTTGTGCTTATGGCACAGCTTGCTCTGTCCCCTCCTCACACGCCTTTGGTGTATCCACCCACTGAAGCCTGGAAAGCAGGCTATTGACTTCTCTATGTCCTGGGGCCCAGAGCTGGCATTTCCATGACGTCTCTTCTGTGCTCTCACACAGAAAGAACCAGCATATTGGGGAAGGAGGAGGGGTGCAGGGCACAGCCCATACTTTTACATATGCATAAAATGTGCCCCAGGTACATTAAAACTTTTCAGCAATTGCAATTGCAATCACAATAGACCCTGAGTCATAATCTGGATCTATGTAGCTGTTCCCTCCAGGAGATAAAATGTGTAGTTCTCTCTGAGCACAAAGGGTAGCTGATAACCCTGAGCCATCAGGGGGACAAGGAAAAGTCTCACAGTTAAAGCAGGAAAGATACAGAACTAGCCTCTCTCAGAGCAGAGCTCCATCTAGTCCATCGATGTCAGAAGGCATAAAAGGAATAAAACAAATTTGAGCCCTGGAGCAACAGAAGACCATGCCTGGGCCAAGAGCCACTGGCCAGATCTGGTAAACAAGGTAAGTATTTGAGGACTTTCTCTCCAGCAAAGTAGGGCATGGAGAAAGCTCAGTAGAGTGGATTCTCAGTACGATGCCACATTATGGAATCTTATGATATGAGGATGCAGGTGGGAGCTAAACTGAAGAATAACTGTCAAAGTCCTATCTAGTCAGTGAATTTCCTGGCCTCAAGTTATTATGGTGGTGCTTCCTTAGAGCAGTAGAAGAAATAACTTCAAGCACTGCATGCCATGCTTCTGGGGAAAGCAAACAGCAGGTGCTACAGAATTATTTCTTGTGGTCACTGTCCACCCTGTCCTGGCCTAGATAGCATATTATGCAGGAATCAAAGCTGAAAGGGGATTTCCTCTGTGTTTTTGCTTCTTTCCCAGGGAAGCAGGTAGGAATTGTTAGCTAACACACTAGCCCAACAGATATGACACTGGCTTCCTACTGCAAATCATGATTTATAAATCAGGAGACAGTCTTGGGAATCCACATTCATGTACACACTCTCCTGCCTGTAGAGAAATCTCCCTCCTTTCTTCGACATTAACCATTGCTTCATATTACATATGCTCAAGCACAAATAATGTTTCCCTCATAAAACAAGAGATTGAAAGCATGGTTTGAAGGAAGTTTGCACACTGCAGTTACAAGAAACCTGGTTTGAATGAATCAACTACTATTTGTGTGTAATGCACACATAATGCAAAACCATGGTTAGTGCCCAGAAGGGAAGAGAGGAAGGGGAATAGCCAGAGTTGTGGTGGTGGCAGTGGTGGCGATTGGCAAAGGAGGAGGAGGAGCAGGAAAAGCAGTGCAAAACACACAAACTTGGGAACAGATAGTTAGGAGCCTAACATTATGCACCATCTATGTAAGACAAATAAGGACAGATTCATCCTGCCAGGGGTGAGCAGGGGTAAATTCATCCTGCCAGCCACAGGTTGAGACTTGGCAGCCTAACATCACCCATGTCCAACAATTTCCTCAAACTGTCTGTTTCAGACTGCCTCCTTCCTTTCTCATGACCAAACAAGATGCTGTGTCAGGAAATGTGAGGTTCCAAACCCACACTTGCAAAGAACAGTAATGTGGAAGGGGTGGGGACTGACAGAAGAGCATTAATGTTACAAGAAAGCTACAGGGTTGGAAACATCATGTTTCCCTTGTAACACCTGAGCAGTTTATCAAGTGAATACTAGACCTACTTTCCTGTCTTGCAATACTTTTTGCACTATCTGTGATACATGTGAATGTTGTTAACATGAAATAAATCACAGAATGAAAATGAAATGTGCATTCTGATCAATACGAGCTTTACAGTAATTAGACTGATTTAAATCTCACAACATCCCGTGAGTTAATATCTAAATGTAAGCCAATATTAGCATTTAAGGCTTTTATTTCTTTACAGCACTTATTTCTTATCCCTGCCTCCTTCTTCCCCCCACCCCATCCCCATCTTATATTTCATTCAGTAAATTCTTTATTTATTTTACTACAGAGTAGATCCTGGAGGACCCAGGGCTCAAAGTATCCTTGTTACCTGGAAAGTGGGTTGGTGATAGCTCACAACACGTTGCTTATTAACTTGGCTGGAGTCAGTATTCTGACACCAGAGCAGCTGCAAGTTTGTGCTCTTTTGCAGAGGGA
This sequence comes from Hemicordylus capensis, assembly GCF_027244095.1. NCBI lineage: Eukaryota > Metazoa > Chordata > Lepidosauria > Squamata > Cordylidae > Hemicordylus > Hemicordylus capensis. The sequence continues at coordinate 147,251,589 of NC_069657.1, forward strand.
CCAGTTGGGGTCCAGGGCACTAGTTGGGCATTTTTAGCTTAACGAAAAAATATATGACCAATTAGTCATAAATAAGGGTAATAAGAATAGGGACTGGTATGGACAGAGAAAATGAGGGGAAATATTCAGCAGCTTATATGCTGCACAGCCTTATGAGGGAGGACCAAGAACTCCATCCTCGCAAGGAGTAACTTAACTAGCGGTGCATGAGCCGTGCATTTACTTCTGACTAAACATGCATAGGATTGCGCCATGTCTCTCAGAATACAAAAGAATCCAGTTTTTGACCAAACTGGAGAAGCAATAGGTTCAAGACAAACAGAAGGAACCAATTTTTCATACAATGTATAATTGACCTATGGAAGCCATTGCCAAAGGCTGTTATAATAGTCATTAACATAAATGGATCAGATACATGCACACAGGATAGGTCTATCGACAGCTATGTGCCATGATAGCCAAAAACACAGCCTCATTTTTCAGTCAGTATACCTCTAAGTAGCAAATACATTAGGGATTAACTTTGGGGTATAGATCCTCATATTCTTTTTGTGAAACCTACTGCTTGGTCTAGCTGCTCACTTTTAGTATAAAAAGGTATTGTTCCAGAGAAACAGTGCAGTTTTTATGCTTTTGGGAACCCCTCATATTCACTCAGAGTACAACATGGGACAGACAGAGATACTCACAACAGACAGAGATGCCTCCCCTCCCCACATGCGCACACACACACCACCATCACCAGGAATGGAGGCATGGACCCAAGCTGAATCTCACTTTTCATGTCATCAAGGTCAGCAGAAGCCAGCATCTGAGCCTCAGCTTCATCTGTGGGGATTCGTTGGTATGTGGCACTCTCGAGAGCGGTCATGCTGCCAATGCACACCCTCTCCTTCAGGTCATAGTTTGCTCGCTGTCCACCTGGCACCTGACTCCAAGGTTTGCGCTTTTCCCATCCCCGAGGTGTAGGATCCCCATACCCAGAGAGGCTGTGGAGATAAGTCACAGAGAGTGCAGTGTTAGCGCAGGAGTGGCAATGGACGAGAGACGTTACCCCTAGCAGGCACATGTGCAGTGCCATGGTTAGGAAAGTGGATTGGGAAGGGCTAAAGATGCTTTGATCTCTCATCTCATTCTAAATGATCCCAGAACCAAAGGACAAGTTGGGGGTTTCCAAATAACTTTAGCAGAAGCAGTACCTTATGTTCCTCTGCCGCTGTTCAGCTTCAGAAATGATATGTGTACATAGGTGTACATCACTTCAGCTTGTTTGGAAAATAACTCTTCTGTCCTGGAAACCTGATCTCTAATCCCAGGTGTGTGAGGACGGGTTGTTGTTGTTGTTGTTGTTAACTACATTTCCATCCTGTCCTTCAAAGGGCTCAGGGCAATGTATATTTTAACCCTCACAGCACTAAATGTAAAACTTTCCTGAGAGGAAAGTTAGGTTGAGAGAATGCTATAGCTCAGTGATAGAGCATTTGCTTTGCATGCAGAAAAATCTCAGGTTAAGTTCCTGGCTTCTGCAGGGCATTTTGTCACACAGCAGGCTTTACTGCGAGTTTACTGAGAGGCTTGCCTCAAAAAACCGAAGCAAAAAGTGGATTTTTTTTTAACCCTGGATATGAATCGGGTTACACTCTAATGTGCAATGAAAAAGCCGAATCGTGTTTGAAGTGCTCCCTGAAAGCTTGCAGGGATTTTGGGGTAAATCTGGCCGATATGTGAATACACACCCTCCATTCCAGAGGAGATGAGAGCTAAAAGCCCTGTGTGAAATATGCCCTGGTAGGACTAAGAAAGACTTGCCTGAAATTTGGAGAAAACAACCACTGTCAGTCAGTGTGAGCCATCAGTATTGAGCTAGATGGATCAATGGGCTGCCATGGTATAAGGCAGTTCCCCATGTTCCTGACCCAACATGTCAGAGGTGCTTCACGGTGGGGCAAAGATTTGAATCTAGGTCTCCCCAGTTCAAGTTCAACAGCGTATATGCTATACCACACAGGGAATGTATTAGTTACTCAGTGATGAAAATTTTGCACTTCTTGCATATTTATTACTTCTTATATTATTATTATTATTATTATTTGCATATTCCCGAACTGGGCTCTGACACTGAACAGAGGTTATAGAACTAAGCCTGCATGAGTCATTACTCATATTAAGGTCCCCCTCGCCTGTGTCCTCAAAAGAATGCCTTGGGCTTGAATTGGAAAGCAACTTGCTTTCTCTACCAGAGGAGGAGATAAGGACCCATGGCATCTGCTTCTCATCTTAAGGCCCAGATAATGAAAAAAATAAACCCATTTTACCTCCTGGGTGAGATAGACTCCTTCTCTGGCAGCAGATCAGAGAGACATGGAAGTGGGGAGAGGCGACTGCACTCCTCTGCCACATGAAATGATAAAGTGCATGGGCTGCCACAGGCTTCCTCCTCTTCCTCATCGCTCCCAATGGTGAACTGTAGAGAAGCAAAGCAAAGAGTTGGTCGGCACAACATTCAGAAAACCAGGGAAATGCTGCTCCCATTAACCTGCTAAGGCTAACAAAAAGAAGGAACACTATGCACCTTTGTCGTCTGGAAAAACCAGCATCCATCCAAAATGCTCCAACTGCTGTATACTACTACTATGCTACTATCACTGTACTGCTTTTAAGCAAAAATTCTCAAAGCGATTTAGACAGAAAAATATAAACAAGTCTATTAGATCATTCCCTTTCCCAAAAGGGCTCACAGTCTTAAAAGGAACACAAGGTAACCAGCAATCGCCACTGGAGGGATGTTGTGCTGGAGTTGGATAGGGCCAGTTGCTCTCCCCTGCTAAATAAGAGCATCACCACATTAAAAGGTGCCTCTTTGTTCAGTTAGCAGAAGCCCAGCTACTTTATACTACCCAATTGCTTAAGTTTATACTATGTGAGAATATATAGCTCCTTCCCCCTTTGCTGCTCTTTGACGGGCAGAGTACACACATATTACCAAGTGCCTGTACTACCTTCTGACACACCAGCCTATTTCCACAGTTTCTGATTCTTATTCATGTACCTCCAAGCCCTGGCCTCAGCTTGGTATGTGGTCTCTCACCTCAACGCTTCCTTCTGTCAGTCCTTCCTTTGGTTTTGGTTTGCCATGAGACTCCCCTTTGGGAAAGGCTTCAAGATCAGACTCTTCAGAAGCCTCTTTCTCTACAACTTCTTCCCCTTCAGATTCTGCTTCCTCCTCATTCCCTTCTTCCTCTTCCGCCACTTCATGGATGGTGGGAGTGACATTGGAGGGAGGAATGGAAGTCTTCTTTGGCTTTCTCTTTTTCTTCTTCTTCCTGTCAGAACTGGGATGCCTCTTCTGGGACTTGTGAGGAGGAGGCAGGTGGGTGGAGAGGGGGTGATGGATGTGGTGAGATGTCTGGCGATGGACTGTGCAAGAGAAAGAGAGAGGGAGGGAGGAATTGTACCATGGAGAAAAGGCAGGAAGGCATCCTGCAGACAAAGCATAACAAACAGGGATGGGTAAGAAGGAAGGGACAGGAGAAACCCACACATAACTCTGTTTCAGCAAGAAACAAAGCCTTTACTTGCTCCAACAGAATTCCCCCTGCAACAGGAAGCCACCTTCAGCCACACTCTAGGTATCATCTTCACAGTCACAGTGGGGAAGAAATAACATCATCTGATTCATATCATCTTAAACTTTATGAGATTAGTCTAGAAACTCATGAGATAGCACAGAAATAGCTCAAATTTGCACATTTTATCATATATCTGCTTGGAATCCAATATTCAGCTCTTTTTGCCTCCAAGGTAGTGTCTCCACATTTCAATCAAAAAGCTTGAGGGAGGGGTTCTTACCAGGGAATTTTATTTTCTTATCCAAACCAAGTAGTAGTCTTAAGACAGATCAGCTCTCTTCAATCTTTAATAGAGTACGTGATTTAATACAGAATGTGATTTAGCATAACACAAAATTGTTCTGTCTGGAGTTAGTATTTGCCTCCAAAGCTAACACCGCTCTCCCCCCTCAAAAACCTAAGCTTTATAACTCTATCTCAATCATTACGTATCTCCAGGATCTATTTTGTCATCCTCAGAAGAAGACTGTCTCACAAATCACAGAATTCTGGGAAAGGAATGATGAAAAGAACTGGAGAATTAGGGTCAGCCTTACCACTACATAACTGTAGATGGCAGTCTAGTGCAGTGCTTTTGTGCAGAGCAACAGATTAATTCTATATAAGGAAGCAAAAGCGGTATTAGGCAAAAATGGGGAAAAATCCAACAATAGCAAGAAAGGACAGAAAAGAGTGCAGGGAGAATGTCCCCAGGTGTGAGACATGGGTGAGTGAGTACCAGCAGTTTCCCACTGGGACCCATCCAGGGACAATACCTTCCCAGTACAGAAAAGTGGTAAGGATCCTAACTGGGCTGGCTAAGGGAAACAATAGTAGCCACTTCAAACTCGAGCAAGATGCATGAGGAACAACAGGCTCAGGAGTCCATGGATTGAGTTTAGGGAAGGGAAGGCAGATTTAATTTTTTGTCTGGGATGCTAACATACTTAAGAGGCAAATTACAAATCACAGAAATGGATTTAATGACGACATAATGAGTTTGTTATCAATGAAACGTAGCCTCAAAAGGCCACTTTTCCCAATCAACATTGCCTTCTGGAATGTTTCTCCCCTGAGTAAAAAGACTGATCAGAAACATGGCTAGTGAGAGAAAGGTGTTAAGGAGAGGAGAGCTGGTCTTGTGGCAGCAATCATGACTTGTCCCCTTAGCTGAGCAGGGTCTGCCCTGGCTGCATATGACAGGGAGACAAGAAGTGTGAGCACTGTAAGTCTAAGATATTCTCCTTAGTGGGTGGAGCCGCTCTGGGAAGAGCATCTAGGTTCCAAGTTTCCTCTCTGGCATCTCCAAGACAGGGCTGAGAGAGACTCCTGCCTGCAACCTCGGAGAAGCCACTGCCAGTCTGTGAAGACAATACTGAGCTAGATAGACCAATGGTCTGACTCAGGATATGGCAGTTACCTATGTTCCCATTCCCTCCAGTCTCCATCACTGCTCAAAGCTACAGCTGCCTGAGGCTGAAAGGTTATAGCTTCATTCCATGCATTTGTGCATAATGAGTAGTTTGCCCTTCAGACATGGCCTGATGAGAATGAGGGAGCTTCCCAGAGTGAAGCTATGTTTGTAAGGGATGTTTTGTGAAAGAATATTGATTGTTCTTGTCCCTGGACTCAGCTGTGGCTCGCCTTGCCTTTACTGAAGTTCTCCTTTCTCTGATATACTTGGTCAGTATCAACTCCAGCTTGGAGGATATGTCCAGTTACTCTGGCTGGAACCATGGGGGGCTTCTGACTGTGATAGTGGAAGTCGTCACACAAATGAGCATCACTGGGTAGCATTAGCCATGGACAGGGCTGGTCCTAGGATAAATAATGCCCTGGGCAAAACATACCTTTGCCCCTGGTCAATTTATATCAGTATTGCTAAGTTGTTGCTTCTGCAAAACCTAGTAGTGTAACAAGTCCTACTGCTGCTTCCAGGCTTTTACAGATACAACAAATATTTATATACCACTTTTCAACAAAGGGGTTTTTTTTGTTGAAACACAACAGCACTGTCCCAGCCTTGACCTTGAAAAAGGTCCAGAACTACCTCTCAGTAATTTCTCCTTGCTGCCAATATTCTTCTCCCATTCTGAAATCCCACTGGAGTCTCACAGGCCTTCTGTAGCTGCTTCTTCAGCCTTCTTCCCTCTTTGCCCCTTATTTGTTGCGGTCAGTACATTTAGCAAACAGTGAACCACCAAGTTCAGCTCAGTGCCCCCTCCAGGTAGGCACCCTGAGCGACCATCCAGTTCAGCCACCCCTAAGACTGGCCCCGACCATGCAGGGAGATCACCAAGGAATACCAGTGAACAAAAGGCAGTGGTGCCCCACATAGCTCTGCCCACCATGCACATTTTGTTTCCAGCCACCCATTCAATCCTGCCCCAGTTATTTCATTCCACAGCTCCATCAACCATTTATTGATGCAAGAATGCTTGTAAATAACAGTATATATAAAATGCTTCTCTAACTGTATTATTCTGTATATGTTCAAACTGTTGGCAAAAATGTTATTAAGAAAGCACACCTAACTTGACCAGTTTGTAACAACAAACATTGGTGTTATGTTTGTTCAAGATCCAGGCAGTTGCAGTCCTTTTGGGCCCTGCTACATGTTAGAAAGTATACAGTCCCTAAAACTTAACCAGGATATCTGCAAGATAACTCTGCAAATGGGAATTAGGTCAGTTATGCCTTCACAGGCAGCCCATCATTTGTGATGATCTTTTAACCTGTACCAGAATGAAATTCCAAACTGCACCAGGCAATGAAATTAGAGAAACGGAGATGTATATGTCAGATAGAGAGGGACAGAAATAGGACAGTATGTGGTGTGTGTGTGTGTCTGTGTGTGTGTGTGTGTGTGTGAGAGAGAGAGAGAGAGAGAGAGAGAGAGAACACGAATGAACGAACGAACAGGTTATGTGTGTTGCCCCATACACAAGATCACACTACTGCACTAGATGTAAATGAACTGAGACAAATGGAACACCCTATAGTTCTGAAGTCACAATCACTTACATAGATTAGAATCCTCACTTCCTCCATAAGTATACATGGAAATGATGAAAAAAACCTACCCTTCAACCACCTGATAGTGAGTGTGACAGGGTAGCTAAAAGGCATTAGGGGATAATCTAATTAATGACAAGTAATCTTGTATATACACCCAGTGTGAGACAAACAATATCCTCCATTCCAGAAAATTTCAAATGGATATTATGAAATCCTGAGAATTGCTCTTCACAGTTTTTCAACCAATGGATATCTCCTGATTTAAGAACGTACAACTGACAGTTCCACACAGAATGGATGCTAAAACTTAACCTTCAGTGAGTAACAACTATGGAAAGTCTACACCTGTAAATTATCTGCTGTTGTACCCACAGACCTGCGTTTTCCCCTACAACATATCACAAAATCATCGAATCTAGTTGGAAGGGTCTTGTGGCCCAGCTAATCTAATCCCCTGCTCCATGCAGGAAATCCAATGCCAAAGAATCCCCAATAGATGGCTGTCCAGCCTCTGCTTGAAGACCTCCAGTGAAAGTATACCATCCCCCTCGGTAATTTGCTCTATTGTCAAAGTGCTCTTATGATTAAAAGTTTTCTCCTGATGTTCAACCAAAATCTACTCACCTACAACTTAAGCCTATTAGATCTAGTTCTGCCCTCTAGGGCAGCAGGGAACAAGTCTTTGTCTCTTCTATGTGACAGCCCTCCAGGTATTTGAAGAATGTTATCATGTTTCCTTCAATCTTCTCTCCTTGAAGCTGAACATACCCAGTTCCTTCAACTTTTCCTCACACAGCTTCTTTTCAAGACCCCTGACCATCTTTGTTCCCTTCCTCTAAACCAAACCCAGTCCAATTCTTCGACATCCTTCTGAAAGTGAGGTACCCAGAACTGGACACAGTACTACAAATGAGGTCTGGCTAATACAGAATGAAGTGGAATGATGACTTCTTGTGACTTGGAAACAATGTTTCCATTGTTGTAGCTTTTTGTTGTACAATTGTTCTATTGTTGTACAATTTTACATCCTAAAATTGCATTGCTGCTGTGACACCATTTTTCAACACCAAAAAAAGTTGTCAAAGCAATTAACATAGCAAAAGGAATGAGAAGATAGTTCCCTGTCCACAAAAGGGTCTACAATCTAAAAGGAAACACAAGGGAGACACCAACAAAAGCCAAAGGAGGAATACTATGCTGGGATGAACAGGGACAGTTGCTCTCCCGCTGCTAAATATGAGAGCTTCCACTTGAAAACAGGCCTCTTTGCTAAATTAACAGCAGCAGTTAGTCTTAGCCTTTTTTGCAGCTGTATCACTTCACTGCCTCAAGTTCAGCTTGTGATTGTACTCCTGAGATTCTTTTCGCATGTGCTACTGACAAGCCACCACCTAATGGTGCAGCAGAGAAATGCTTGAATAACAAGCAGAAGGTTGCTGGTTTGAATCCCCGCTGGTACTATATTGGGCAGCAGCGATATAGGAAGATGCTGAAAGGCATCATCTCATACTGCATGGGAAGAGGCAATGGTAAACCCCTTCTGTATTCTACCAAAAGAAAACCACAGTGCTCTGTGAGCACCAGGAGTTGAAATCAACTTAACGACGCACTTTACTGCCAAGCCAGATATCCCCCCATCCGAGCCAGCGTGGCGTAGTGGTTAGAGTGCTGGACTAGGACCGGGGAGACCCGAGTTCAAATCCCCATTCAGCCATGAGACTTGCTGGGTGCCTCTGGGCCAGTCACCTCTCTCAGCCTAACCTACTTCACAGGGTTGTTGTGAGGAGAAACTTAAGTATGTAGTACACCGCTCTGGGCTCCTTGGAGGAAGAGCGGGATATAAAATGTAAAAATAAATGAATAAAAATAAATATGTGGGTATTTCTTTTGTTTTGTTTTCTTTGCCTAAGTGCAGCACTTTGCACTTATCTCTACTGATTTTCATTTTGTTAATTTCAACCCTCTTTCCCATTCTGTCAAAATCATTTTGAATTTTATTCCTTTCCAGTCTTGTATCATCTGCAAACCTGATGAAGATTCTGTTATGCACGGATAATTTCATCTAATTCATTGATTAAAACATTGAAGAGTGCCAGACCCAGGACTGAGTTCTGTAGCACCGAACTAGAAACATCCCTCCAGGGGCCTAAAACACCTTCTTTATGAGGCAAGACTACAACACCTGGCACTTTTTAGTTTAGAGAAATTATGATGAGGGGGAGACATGATAGAGGTCTATAAGATTATGCATGGTGTGGAGAGAGTAAACAGAGAGAAAATGTTCTCCCTCTCTTGCAACACTAGTACCAGGGATAATCTCATGAAACTGATCGCCAGGAAATTTAGTGCTGACAAAAGGAAGCACTTTTCCACCCAGCACATAATTAACCTATGGAATTATCTCCCATGGGATGTGGTGATGGACACCAGCCTGGATGGTTTCCAAAGGGGCTTTGACAAATTCATAGAGGGCAGGTCTATCAATGGCTACTAGTCTGGTGGCTATAAGCATAAGGCCATCTCTAGCCTCCGAGGCAAGATGCCTCTAAATACCAGTTGCATGGGAGCAACAGCGGGAGAGAGGGCATGTCTTCATTTCTTGTCTTTGGGCTTCCCAGAGGTAGAGATGTGCATGAACAGCTCGGGGCAGCCGGCAGGGAGCTGTTCCCTTTAAAAGCAGGTAAGCAGCTCCTTACCTGCTCATCCCCACCCCACTGCTCTTTGGGAGGCGGTGCCCACTCTCTAAATGGCTGTGTGAGGCCACAGCGCTGTCCCCTGCAGCCTTCATGCAACATTGACACACACGTGCACTGGCCATGTGTGTGCAGAGGCTGCCGGGAACAGCACCGCAGCTCCATATGTGTCATGGCTCAGACTTCTGACTCAGAAGAGTCAGAGCAAGAGGATTCGCCTGCTAGTGATGGTTCAGAAGCACAGCAACAGGATTTGGCAGGGAGACCAGACTCTGGAGCTGAAGATTTGGAACAGCTGCCAGACATGATTTCTGATAAGGAGAAGCCTGGGATTTCACTTGTCTTGAGAAGAAGTCTCAAGAGGCAAGCTCAGTGGGAGTCACGCAGGTGCAGGAGATAACAAGAAAGGAAGCAGAAGTGCTGACTCAAGGAAGCCTGATTGGCTGCTGGTTCTCTTGAACCATATATATTTAGCAGTCTGTCAATTGCTCAGATGCTGTTAGCAATGTTGCTGACTGCAGTCCATGTGCTATTCTGAATTCCTAACTTTTCCAAATTCCCGTGTGCCTTGTTTATGCTTTGTTCTGTTAATTCCTTGTTTCTGGTGTCCTTCACTCTTTCATTCTTCACTCTTTGTTTTCTTTTCAGTTATCACTCAGTTATTGTTAGAGGGGGGTACCTAGTTCAGTTCAGGGGGACTTAATTCATTTACTGTTTTCTTTGTGAGCCTTTTATTTTCCTTCATGTAGCTGAAGTGCTGAAGGGGAGTGCTGAAGGGGAGTGCTGAAGGGGGTTGTAAATCCTGTTGGATGAGCCGAGCTAACAGATTTACTACAATATGGCCATTTGGAGAGCAAGCACCACCGCTGGAAGAGCGGCAGGGTGGGGACGAGCAGGTAAGGAGCTGCTTACCTGCTCTCCCACATTAACATTTCACCATCTTTTCTAAGCAGTGGACCTATCATTCCCTTCCTCATCTTCTTTCTTTGAACAATCCTGAAAATGCCCTTTTTGTTGCATTTAGCATCCCTCTCCAATCTCATTCTGAGCTTTAGCTTTCCTGACATTGTCACTACAAGTCTGGGCTACTTATCTGTATCCATTCTTGGTTACCTGTCTTTCCTTCCATTTTTTATACGTGTCTCAAGTTTGTTATGCAGCCATATTGGCTTTTTTAGATGTCTTCCATTTTTCTATCTATTGGGGCTTGTGACTATATTTCTAGTCACTCCTCCTTCTTCAGGAACTCTCACTGATCTTGGGTTCCTTTTCCTGTTCATTTATCTAGCCATGGAAACCTAGTTAATACATCTCTAACTGTATTAAAATCAGCTTTCATGAAATCCAAGGTACATTTTTAAAATCTTTATATAAGATCAAGAATATTATCATTCATGGTCAATTAATCCCAGTTCCCACTACCTTAACTAATTATTCTCTATTAGTTGGGATTAAATGAAGGATAGTTGATGCCCTTGCTCCTTCCTTCCTCCTTTTGAAAGAAAAATTTGTCAGTAACGCATGATGGGAATTTAGTGGTGATCCCTATTCCTATCATGCTTAGCAGATAGCAAATTCCTATCATGCTTAGCGGAATTTGTCTTCTAGCAGATCTCAGGGTAGTTGGAAGTCCCCCCCTTACTAATTCTTGCTTCTTTAAAGCACCTGTAATTTGTTCCAGGCCCCAGAGTTGTCTAATACATAGCAAACTGAATCATTTGCAAAATCAACAAATAAGTCAAGTCAGGAAAAGAGAGGTGGACAATACTAGCTGTATTCACTTTAGAACAAAAATCACAATCCTATTACACCAATTTGAGGTAGGGTTAGTAATATGGAGCCACCTTAAGTGGTGCAGTGGGGAAATGCTTGACTAACAAGCAGACGGTTGCCAGTTCAAATCCCTGCTGGTATGAACACCTATATCAGGCAGCAGCGATATAGGAAGATGCTGAAAGGCATCATCTCATACTGCGCAGGAGGAGGCAATGGTAAACCTCTCATTTATTCTACTAAAGAAAACCACAGGGCTCTGTGGGTGCCAGGAGTCGAAATTGACTTGACCGAAATCGACTTGACGGCACACTTTACCTTTTACCTTAGTAATATGGGGCATAATCCACTCCAGCTAAAGGTACACATTTTAAAGTCCCATTCTTTTCAATGGAAGAGATTTGAGTATGTCCTTAATTGTACTTAACTTAGCTGGATTCAGTCTATGCTGTATTAGATATGACAAATGAAGCATGCTCTGCTATCTCTTACATTTCTATTAACCAAAGCCCTGCCATGGATGGAAGAAGATTATAATCTCACTACTCTCTGCATTCCAGTAGGTATGTGACTGTTTATTTTCACAGCCAATTAGTCTCTTTCATTCTAATCAAGCCCACTGTTAAACATTTAATGGATTGTTATTTGTCAGCAAATGGGCATTTCAAGCGTTCATCTTCTTGTATTCCTGCCAGAGTACCTTATATAATCTATAAAATAAACTCCAAATGCCATGAAGGTTCCATTGCAAAATTTCTCTCTTGGCTACCCTCCCTGGCTTGGCCAACCTAGATGTAACAGCAGGAGATCCCTGATCAGATCTTTGAGTTTGTGGGGTTCCCCCCCCCACATTGGAAAATGTAGCCATGATGGGGCTTGATTTGGATGGTGCTGCAGAATGGCCTCCCCCATGTCATTTTCCTGGACTAAATGAAAGCATAGACTTCTTTGAAGCTTTTATTTGCCCTGTAGTGGAAAACATACAGGTACCATCTAATGGTCCACCCTTTCCTCAAAGAATTCCCAGACAAGGGGTTTGTTATAATCTTAAATGCTTTTTTGTTTGCCAATAGTGCCCATCAGTGTTGCATAATGCTTTTTGATTCACTAGGTATTGGAGACAATCTCCCAAAGAGTTAATATATGTTGTATATGCCATTCATTGTTTTACCTATTTGCTAGTAAATTACATTTGATACCGAGGAAATATAGTTCCCACACAGTCGTGATAGAAACTGCAATATTACTGGCCTCAAATCACGTGTAGGACCAGAGTCAGAGGTGGGCATCCTTAGGCAACTTCCAAGGCCCTCAGGAGGGCTCACTGCTGACCTCTGATGCCCTGTGCCCATAGTCTCCATGGAAACAGAACTCCTCTCTTGGCCAACTCCATCATCTCATCCTCTCTCCAGACCCATCTGCAAATAGTAGCTTTCCCCCAGAGGCCCTTGCATCATCAAAGGTCAGAGTCAAGTGACAAGCTCTCATTTGTGGTGCCGGTACCTGGAGGAGGCAGTGATGGAGCTCCATTGTTGTCTCCTCAAAATACACCAGACTCTCCAATAACACCAAGATATACTCAAGACAAGCCTTGGAGAAGCCATCCTGGTAGGTGGAGGTATACAGAAGGCACTTTGCCAAGCACCCCCTCAAACCTCTGATCACATACCAAATCAGGACATTGCTTTTCATGCAGGTAAACTACATCATTTGTCTTTGGTGTTAAACCTATATTTCTGGGGCTGAGCTGTTATAACTGAAAACTGGCAATTCAACATGGAGTCAGATATGAGTTTTATTCTCAGAATCAGAAAGAGTAATTAAATCCTGGAAATAGATCTAGAATTGTGATAAATACCATGTCCAACAACACTGCATGGTAAATAGTCACAAATGAAAATCCTGATTATTTTCTTTTAAGGATTTAGTTCTTGTGTTCGACTGTGTCCCTTAAAATAAATAGCCATTTTGGCTAGGTGTAAGCAAGTTCTGCTCCATGTTTATTCTTTCATAAGTCTGTCTTCCCCACATGTGCTTCTTCCACTTTTGTGAAGCAGCTGAGTGTTAATATTGTCAGAAGGTCTGTGGATGGAGATAACCCGGTGTTATAATAGAAAATAAATGCTTTGAGTTCATGTCAGTCTCGGACTACTCTGGTTTGTTTGGTTGTGAACCAGAATACCTGCATGCCTGGAGTTAAATATTTAATGGATTTTGTCAGCATTTTAATTTGGAACTTAACATTAAAGCTGAATTGTTATTTCCGTTCTTGGTTTGATTGTCCCTGAGCGGGAGCACTGTAATTATTTCACTAGGACACCTGGTTTCCATGACAACCTACAACCTGTAAAGTCACTTCTTACAAAGTCACTACATGGAAAGAGTAGTCATTGCCTGTTTGAGAATTAATTTAATTGCATGCACTTTTAAAATTTCCCATTGTGTAAGTCTGCTCTGCACCCAATTTTGTGATATGTACAATCACAACATACCTATCTTCCAAGAGAGGTAACATGCATCTGTACAAATCAAAGGAAGACTATAAACTGGACCTCTGACTGGAAACAAAGTAGGGAACAATTCCCCAATCTCAGCATGGAACATTCATCTGGCTCAGGTACTCAAGGCCCTAAGGGACATAAGCCGATAAGCTTACTGTCAGTTCTATCACATTACGAAAAACATGGGGAGGACAAAAGAGTTATAAAAAAGCAAACACAAAAGGGGGTGATTCATTAATTGCCTTTGCTATTAATTTCTTCAACAAAATGATCAAAGCTGACAGAAAAATCATGAATGTCAAGTTTTAATAAGGGCTTTGTGCAGCTTAACAATTGTGTACATAACCCTTCAGCATCAAAGTTGATATACAGGTAACATGTTAGCATGTGCAAGGGCTGTCACTTGCTTGTAAACAGTTTTCTATGCTACAGCTACACAGCTAGAGATCTGTGTGGAGGTTGTGTTTGAAAATGCAGAACCATTAACTACAACAGGCAGCATTATAGGGGGAGGTAGAACAAGTGCTTAATTTTGCTGTCAGTGAAAAATGATTAATTGGAGGGAAATGAGAAAGGCATAGTAGATGCAACAATGTACACGTACAAAATATATTTGGGAATGCATCACAAAGAAATATTTTTTGAAAAATAAAGTGAACATGACTTTGCCAGGAATTTTGCAAACAGACCCACATCCTTGACCTTGAGGGCCCATTTCTTCAACCAGATCTTGGTCTGATAGCCATGGTTTGAGCTGATGATCAGACACTAGTGCCACAGTGAGAAGTTCTGTGACTATCAAATTTGAGCATGTCCCTGTCACCAGAGTTTTCCACCTGTTAGCTGGGGTATGCTACTGCATCCAGAAGGGTTGTAGCTATTAAATGGAGTAGGGGAGACAAATGTTCCTAGGCTCCTGAAAGAGAGGGCCCCCACCCACTGGGCAACAGCTCACTCTTCACTGATGACATATGAATATATGAGGTAATTGTAGTAGATATATATGTTTAAAAAATGTTTCTGAGCCAGGGGAACGACTGTGCACAAGTATCTGTGTGGAAATATCTGTCTGTGTATATGGCGATATTATTTGCCAATAATTTATTATTTGTGTGTGATATTATTTGCAGATGAGTGAGAGCAACGGCATGCTAAGAATGTTTTGTTTTTCATCATATCCTTATAGTTCTTCAGTAGCAAAGACATGGGGGTGGAGGCCCAGAAGCCCATCTTCACTCTACACTCCTGGCACCCAGACTTCTGAACTGGCCATGGTGCGCACATGGCTGGCGCACATGCATGCTGGCCATGTGTGTGGCAATGCCACACGAAGGCTGCAGGGAATAGTGCTGCAGACATTCCTAGTCTTTTGGAGAGTGGGTGCCACTGCTGGAGAAGTGGTGGGGTGGGGACGAACAGGTAAGGAGCTCTTGACCTGCTTTTTAAGGGAATGGCTCTCTGCTTCACTGGCAGCTGTCCAAGCCGTCCATGCAGGTCCCTAGCAGGTATGCTGTGGGCCTGTCATGTCCAATGCATTGCATGGCCCCTAGTGGTGGCTGTCTTCACTTGTTTAAAAAATAGCCTTGGCATGAAGACAGATATCATACAAAAGCAGAGCTCATCACAATTTTTCAGCGGATGTCTGGCTACATCCCAGCTTTCTAACTTAAATGTCAGCAAATTGAAAGCAGATTCACCTGCCAATCTTGCCCCTCCCCCATGCTTCAGGAGTCCTATCCACCTTGTTAAATTTTAGAAGTGTCACATATATGCTCATCTATTCATTTGTCAGCTTAGTTATTAAAAAGGGAAGTATTCTGAAACATGCAAAACTGCTTTAGAGAACAGACAGAGTGCCTTAGTAACATCAGGGGGAGTTAGCCCATCGGCATCATGTACAATCAATTTCTACTTCAAACTTGCAGAAACTTGTTTTTTCAGATATCAGCTCTGTAGAGGAAAAGCACATTAGGATTGAAAGCAGTGGGGGTGCTTCTATATCAGCCTAACTGCTCTAAGAAAGTTATGTATATCTTCACATTCTCTGTACAAGGAAAAAAGAGTTTCTTCTCAGAACAGATGAAGAAGGAACATTTGCCTCATCCCATTCAACAAGAAGCAAATCCTTTACCTCCTATTGCCCCCATTTCCCTATGGTATGGATATAAACATGATTAAATGTTGATTCAAGGTTGGTATTTGGGAACCCAAGCTGCTAGCATATGTGAAGCAAAGTCCTTGCCTCACCGAAGCCAAATCAGCCATAAAGAAAGGTGGTATATAAATATTCTAAACAAACACACACACAAATAAATAAATAGGCAGGTTGCACTGTGGTTTAGTTTCAATGAGGTAGTCTCAGATCAGGCTTCCTAATACAACAGCTTTACAGTCAAGTTTAAGAGCAAGATCAAATCAAATGTTTGCTACTTCTTAACCACTCCTGTGGTTCACCACCAGTCAGAGAGATCCATACTAATCCTGAAACAATGTTTTGCACAAAGATTGGCCTATCTAATATATTATGCCTAAATTCAAAATTATGACACTTCTGAAATAGGTATTTTAAACTTCTTTTTTCTTGGAACTCAGAACCAAAATGTGAGATATGCGAATGAAAATGAAGTATTAACACATATAGCTCTTCTTCATAAAATATGAATATCAGATTTGGAGTTTTAAACCTTAAAATTGCAGTTCACCTAAGGTTGGGCATTTGACCAGTCAAACAAGATTTGATTAATTGATCCATCAAACCCTATCTATTTTTACCATACCAAAATAACAGGCAGGAAACTGACAATATTTGACAGGTCAATTGATCAATGTACCAACCTTATTTTTCTATATATTTCAGTTTAGCTTTGATATTTGTAAATTTTGAATTCAAAATGTTATGATTTCCACTTTTTCAGCTCTAGGTGGGGTTACATGTACTTCAGAGATGTGGACAACTAAGGTGCAGGAGTGATTTATAATACTCTGGAAACTAAAGAGTTGATCTGCTTTACAAGATATGTAACAGGCAGGCTATTGAGGCCAGTCTTTCCATCAATTAAAGTTGATGCCTACCTGAAGGATGTGTTTGGTCTCTGCTCTGATCATAATCTTTGACCAGTTTACAATACATACGTACATTCAAAGTCGCTTTCACTGTAGCTGCGGCCTTGCTTCTCCTGGTCTCTTAGCACAGTCTTGCTGATCAGGTCTCCAAACCGTGGGACAGACAAGGTCTTGTCCAAATCTTCCTCATCTTCTGTGCCAAGAAAGGCTATCTCAACATCCTCACCACCCTGCGCACCAATTAGTAGATAATCAGCAGGACAGATAATCACACAGTGACTCAGCACAGTCCCTGATTAAATAGAAAGACTCCGATCCTGCTTTCTCCCGCTCCACTCCTATAGAAGCACCCCTCATATATCACAACAATGGGCTCATAAAAAAGATAATAGGCAATGCCCAGTTGTATCAGAGCCCTTAGAACAATGGAAATAGAAAGGCATGACTGAGTTGCCCATTCAGATATTCATGCCCCATTTTAATATTTTAATCTTAATTTGCCTTTCCTAACCTGGTGCTCCTTCATCCTCACATTGGGATTGCCAGTACTCTGTCTGATTTTGGATACTCAGAAGGCGAACAAAGAACAAAACTACATCCAGATCTATCAGTTCAAGATGCTCCTTCACCATCCTCATTCCCACTGCCTTCAGAATCTCATAATCTGATATTTAAACTGTCAAGTTCTTTCCTGTCCCCTCCCCCCACCTCTAGAAAGGGGAATGTCCTTTGATGTCCAGTGTACTAAGGGAAGGGAAGGGGCTGAGAAGAACAAAAAGATATTGGGTGAATGGTGGATTCTCTCCATGAGACACGTAGTTATAGAGATAAAGGCCATAGCCTCAGACTCTAGAGCCCACAGGCAAGTAGGTTATGGATGTTTATATGATGCACTTGGTTGACTTTAAATCTGTGTAATCTCAGTCCTTCTCTCTCTGACCGGAGACACCAGCCTTTATCCCCCATTCTACTTTATTATATCCTAAGGCAGTTCACAAAATCATGAACTAGGCAGGACAAGTGTGGGAAATAGGTTACTGGACTAGTCAGACCTTGGGTCTGGTCCATCGGGGCTTTTCTGTTCAGCTTTCCTGTTCTTATGTTCAGTTTCAGGAGCTGTGTGAGCTCCTGTGTTCTGATCACGTGCAAGTGAAAAACTAGGTAGGAGGCACCAGCCGAGATCGTCTGCTAAGGTTCCAGGGCTTTTCCTCTTACCTCATTCAGCAGCTGGGTACCCACCAACTGCTGGGTAGGATAGAGCCCTCATAACCAGCTGCCGATGCCTCCTACCTTGTTTTTCACTCACAGACTTTCAGAAAACAAGAGTCCACCCAGGTCCGGATGCTTATCCTGCACAATTAATGACTGTGTGAATGGCCTTCCTGAATCTCCACCCCAAGCCCAGAGCCTTGGCACCAGGCTTGATCCCATGCTCTAGCGTTGGCACTTTTACTTTGGGATGCCTGCTGCAACCTTTTTTGTTTAAAGCTTGGTAGTATGACCCCTTTCTTTCAGGGTCCAATTCCTGTCTTCCTATGCCTTTTCCAAGCATCAAGGTATAATCTTGCAGCTGTGAGTTCTGCCAGTTTTGTTCCTTTCAAAGCCTCAGCTACAGCCAGAGATTTGGTTTTTTTTAATTCTGTCAGTTTAGCCTGAAATGCTGGTGCCAAGCTGTTGTGGACTCTTCAATTACCATGGCAACACAGTAGGCCCGGCAATGACAGGTCTTTGCTGAACCAGAGTGAGAAGCAAAATGGGCCTCAGCTGAACAGTCTTCCAATGTCCATCTTTATTTAAACAAAGCTAGGATCTCTGTGCTCCTGTACAGACATGTTTGTTTGTGTATCACTGCCATGTTCCTGTAAGGCTTTTACACCGGAGTTACAGCTTGCCAGCAAACCAGTAACTCCATTTTCGTGAGATGTCTGAATGTGTGCAACCGCAGCTTTGCAGCCAAACCACAGGGTCCATTTTACTTCCCAAACTGGAATTTGGACCTCAGTTTCACAGCTCTAAACCTCTGTTAGAAGGGGCCATCATGTTGTCTGCATGCATCCCGCTGGCTGCTATAACTGTGGTTTCAGGCTTAATCAGCGGCTGCAACCAGTGAGAAGCCAGCTCAGAGCAGCACTAACAGCAGTTACGCTCTAGGGCTTACCCAGCATTCCATGGTGTGTTCCCTGACTGAATGCCCCTTCCCTCCCCGCACACTCCCTACTTCTTCTGCCTGCCAGCAGGTACACCAGGCCCTGCTGCTCTTATAATTAAAGGGCCAGCAGCACTATGAGGACAGCACTGCTTGAAGTCTGTAATCACAGCCAGTAATCATACCCCCTCCAAGCTCCTGGCCAATTGCAAGCAATTTCCTGGAGCTGTGAAGCCATGCC
Source organism: Hemicordylus capensis (assembly GCF_027244095.1). Taxonomy (NCBI): domain Eukaryota; kingdom Metazoa; phylum Chordata; class Lepidosauria; order Squamata; family Cordylidae; genus Hemicordylus; species Hemicordylus capensis. The sequence continues at coordinate 147,270,632 of NC_069657.1, forward strand.
CACAGCCTGGCAACAGCATGGCTATACAAGTGAGCGGAACCAGCTCAACCAGAAAGAGGGAGGGGGAACGCTAACCTCCCTTTGGAGTTTCCCAAACTGGGGATGGAGGATTGTCTCTGATGTGATCCCCAATTTAGAATTTTAATTGCAAACTGCAGTTCTAAGCCAGTTCCTGCTATGACTGAATGTGACCTAGGGCTCAAAATAAGCCAAGGCCAGGGGAGTAGCAAGGTTGGAGTGGGCCCAGAGACAAGATTTTAAAATGCCGCCACCCCCACACCCCCACTGAAGCTCAGCTCATGAAGTAAATAAATCTTAAATGAGGCTGAATAGTGGTAACAAAAAGCATAGTAAAATTTATATATATATTACCTATGTACCACAATAGAAGATCATCCTAAATTATTTTTTTAAAGGTTTTGTAAATTGTGGACAATGCAAGTTATTTAATGGTACTAGAGAAAGACATGCTGTTCTGGTAGCTCCAGGTCTTAACACTCACATCGGTTTTGGAGGATGAATACAACTGAAGGAAGACCGGATGTGTGTGCAGCTGGGGGAGTCAGTTATGTGACTTGCCTCTGGGGGGCCCCCCAAGGCAGTGGGCCCCCAGGCAACTGTCTCTTCTTGCCCTATCATAGTTACGCCCCTGGCCAGGGCTCAGCCGTGGAATTGGTTTTCAAAGTGAGAACTAATCACTGGCACATGTAAAGAGTATGCTTGTGAGCATGTGAAAAGTGCATTTCACTATCATTGAGTGAATTGAGTGAACAGTCTACCCAACACACTTAGCTTATGAGAAAAGGCTTCCAAGATCAGATAGTGTGTTTTCCAGGCATGCCTTACCCCCTGCACCTATCATTTTAGGAATTACTCTGCAAGGAATGCTTCGGATGGGTGTGAGGAAAAGGCCCATTGCCCTTTCCCTCTAAAAGGGTTTTTCCAGACAAAAGGTCCAGAGGTAAGGGCTGCAGACATAGTGCCAGATTCCATCCTTCAGAAGAGACAGACATAGAGATTGAAGTTGATTGCCCCAAATAAAGCTTGGTCAACATTAGAGGGCTTCATATGGAGAAAATGACCATTTCTTACAAGCATATTCTACAATATCGCAAAATCCCACAGTTTTTCAAGTCAAAGACATAGAGACTGAATTTGCTTAATGGGTCATGGAAACTATCTTCATGTTTCTATGTCTTTTGATCAGCTGCTATACATATCGCAAATTTTGATTATATCACACTATTTTGATCAGTTGCTATACATATCTGTTGCTATGCATATCACAAAACCCCACAAGTCAGTTTTCAAGTTACACATTAGTTTGCTTAATGGGTCTTGGTATGTATAGAAATTGTCTTTTGATCTATTGTGACAGTAAGGTCATTCACACAATCAAAAACTGTGTTCTACCTGAGTTTGGGAGCTGTGCGTGCTCCCAGTTTTTGGTTGTGTGGAAGCAAGGTAAGAGGAAAACCTGGGTAGAAGTGATTGTGTGGAAACAAGGTAGGAGAAAAAGCTACCCAGGTTTTCCACACTTCTACCTTGATTTTCCTCTTACTTTGCTTCCACACAACTGAAAATTTGGAGCGCGCACACAGTTTTTGATTGTGTTAACAACTTCAGTGAATAGCAACACTGGTTTACCTGGGGCAATTTTGCAACAGCAGTTGCAGAGCCAGTGACTCCAACCATACATTTCTAAAGTCAGGATTCCTAGATTCCTATGAAGTGGCTGATTTTCACTGACCTAAAATCAGCTGAAGGTTATGTCAAATTAAGATCATGTTGGCAACAGCAGGTCAAGTTTATCTTGCAATATATGACAGGCTGAAATTAAACACAGATCCATTTATTACAGAGTCTATGATGCATCAGCCTTTTCTTCCCTGGCACATAACTAAGAAAGAACAGGTTATGGATTTGGAAAGGAAACAGGGTCTTTAAAACTCACTTATGGTGTAAAGCGGGGAAAGCTCTGACCTACCAGGATCTTCTGGAATACCAGGCTCTTCTGGAATTCTCACAGATAGTGAGAATCTGAGATATTTCTCTCTCTTGATATCTGTGAGCTAGTTAGATCCTCTCACACAGTGCCTGAAATCAGAGCAGTCTAATAGGACTTCCATTAATTAAGGATTGTGGATTCGACAATTTGTACACAATTCCCAGTTTCTACATCCTTCAGTGTTTCTGTACTACCAAACCAAACCAAACCAAACCAAATTTAAAAATCACCTGCTGCACTGTAGTGAAGATGCCTCCCAAAGGAGCATTAGTTCCAGCTGCCATCTTGGTTTATGATCTATGGGGCGTCATCCAAAGTTTGGACAAATATCAACCCTTCTCTTTCATAAACAGGCACCCAGTAAGTCTGAGACGTGGCATAACCTGTGGGGAAAGGACAGAACAGATTGGCATCTGGACCATAGAAGTGGCTACAAGAATGTGATAAATAAGAGCTTATGGAAAGTTTTAGTACTGCTCAGAATCATGCAATACCCTTATGCAAGCCACTGAGCTTTAAATTAATTACAGTATAAGCATTCAAAAAAGTGACCTGGATATTGCTGTGGACAGTTCAACAGCTTGCTTGGTTCAGATTGCATGAACTTAAGTGTCATGATGGTGTGTGGCATAATAATAACATTGCCTGATAATGGACAGTCATGTGCTATCCAAGTCACCAATCTCATAAAGATATGGTGGTGGGAGGAGAAGTGAGTGCCTGCTGGGTAAGACTCTGATGCCAAGAAAAGCTTCTGTGAAGGGGGGCGGGGTGACTGGATAGACTGACTGGGGAGCTTGCAAGCAGAGTAAAGTGAGAGGACACAGCAGATTTTTGCAAATACTGCAACAAACAGCAAAGGGAAGGCAAAAGAAAACAAAGGTTAAAAAGCAGTCACTTTCAGCTCATCAAGGAAATATGGAGGAATAATCTATTCGTTTGGGTAATCCCTATGTAGTCACTGAGTCTCACTGAGCGGCAACTTGCCTCTTAATAGCCCTGTTGGGATGTTTTGTCTTTGCTTCAAAACTGTTGGACAAAGCAGACCGAGGATAGCATTGCTTCTTTACTAGATTTAAATCGGCCTCATGAGAGTTTTCTGTTTCCCACCTGGCTAGTTTTTGTGTGGGTTTTTTACAAACTCAGTTTATGGTCTGGATGCTGGTCAGTTTTCAATATGCAGCTGTGTCTGTAGATTAGAGCATGCAAATGAGCAGTGACATCTTGTTTTTGCTGGGAACTATATGTGAGGAGTTACCATCATATCCTATAACAATGGGATTGTGGGTAGCAAAAGACCATATTAAATTTCTTCACTGCAAAGTGAAGAAATCAGGGCTGGTTCCAGGTTTCAGGGGTCCCCTCAGCAGACTGCCTTCTATGGACCCTCTCATACTTCGGTGGGCCCTGAGAGAGCTACTCCAACAACAACAACAACAACAACAACACCAGCACAGAGGTGGTCTCAGGAATCAGCAGTGGACTCTTTTGAGGGCTGCCCAATGATGCTGACCCCTGACATAAGTCCTGGAGGAAACAGCAACCCACACGTTCTGCAGTGTTCCACTGGCATTAGTCTGCACTGCTGTGGATGTCTAAGGAAGTGACAGTACACATTCTTAAAATTGCACACTGGCATTTCAGGAACTATGAAACTTCCATAGTTTCCAACGTAAGTTGCACTCCTGAATGGCGAGTGTGCAACTAAGTATTTGGACTCTTGTGCAAGACTGCTAGCACTTCTTTAGACACCCACAGCAGTGTGGACCGAGCGAAAACACCAGCATGACATATGACCAACATTATTAAATAAATAATCCTTAATATATACAGTATTCATACAGTTTTGGATTTTCAAATTGCTGACACAAATCAGAAAAGAGCTGAGAGTTCCTTAAGAGAGCTTTGTAAATAGCTCTCCTGGAAATGTCACTTCACTGTATTGCAAGCTGTCAAGAACACACCTCTATCAACCTGCAGAAGTCCTGATAATGGGGTGGGCTCAGCTAAGATTTGTGAGGCAGGAAACATCATTGCAACTACCTAGCCTGAGCTTACTGCTGCATCAACATCTCAGTAGGTCAACATCTCTGAAGGTCACCCCTCCAAGCAGTATTAGCTATTGTCTAGAGATGCTCACGCACACACAGTGAAACTGCAAGTCTACTGCTTTCCTAAAAGGCAACTGCAGTGGCGAACTGCAATAAAAATACAGCATGTACCTTATTTCTAGTCTCAAATTGCCTAGAATCTCTAGACAGAGTCCAACTCAGTGGATTTTGTGATAGCTTCAGCTGCTCTTGACAAACTATTTCCTCCTGAATAGTCCCAAGAGTAGCTTCATAAACTTTAATGAGGCTGTTCCAGAGCGAGTAGTTTGTATACTACTGGCATTGTCTAATCATGAATTAAACACTGATCTCCTTCCCATGCAGATTATTCAGTGCAGTGACTCAAGGCATTACTTGTAACCTTTCAGATAAACTCGTACACACCTCTAGCAACAGGTACATCTGACTATAACGCCTGCATACCATCATGTTTTCTGACACTGTGCTGCTGATATGGGCTATTTCTATGTGTTGAGACAGCAAGTCTTGAGATTGAGATACAGTATTACACTCAGGCAGGTTTGTCCGCTTCTTTTGATTTTCATTTGCCCTTGGGAACTGTTGGAAACACCAACAGTTCTGGCAGGATCAGGAAAACTCAATGCATTTTATAGGCAACAGTAGGCTTATTTTAGGAACATACATAGCTACCTTATACAGAGTCATAATATTGGTCCATCTAGTTCAGGATTGTCAACTCTTATTAGCAGCTGCTCTCAGGCAGAGGTATTTCTTAGCCCTTCTACCTGTGATAGTTTAATTGGAGATGCTAGGGATTGATCCTAGGACTTCCTGCATATCAAGCATTATTTATTATTATTATTATTATTATTATTATTATTATTATTATTAAATTAAGCAGCAAGCTCAGGTGGTTGAGTGCTGGATGGGGTTACACTCCCTGAGAAGGAACAGGTACGCAGCTTAGGAGTGCTCTTGGATCCAGGCCTCACCCTGGTATCTCAGGTGGAGGCTATGCCCAGGAGCGCTTTCTATCAACTTCGGCTGATTCAATAGCTGCATCCATTCCTTGAAGAGCACGACCTCAAAACAGTGGTGCAAACAGTGGTGCATCAGCTGGTAACCTCCAGGCTTGACTATTGCAATGCGCTCTATGTGGGGCTGCCTTTGTATATAGTTCGGAAATTTCAGTTAGTTCAAAATGCGGCAGCCAGACTGGTCTCTGGGGTAACCCAGAGAGACCATATTATGCCTTTTTAAAACAGTTGCACTGGCTGCCGATATGTTTCTGGACAAAATACAAAGTGCTGGTTATTACTTTTAAAGCCTTGAACGGCTTGGGTCTGGGCTACCTTAGAGAGTGCCTTCTTCTGTATGATCCCCATCGCACGATGAAGTCTTCTGGAGAGGTCTGTCTCCAGTTACCACCAGTACGTCCGGTGGTAACTTGGAACCGGGCCTTTTCTGAAGCTGTTCCTGGGCTGTGGAATGCACTCCTGGCAGATATCTGCAGTGTAGGCTTGCTGTTGGCCTTTAAGAGAGCCCTAAAAACGTACTTGTTTTGCCTAGCCTTCCAAGGTTTTTTTTTTTTTTTTAAATTTAAGTATTTTAATTGGTTTTAAATGGGTTTTAATTGTTTTAAAATTGTTTTTGTTGTTTTTAGTATTGTGTTTTAAACGGTGTGTGTTTTTATGACTTTTTAAGCTTGTACACTGCCCAGAGCCTTTGGATGGAGCGGTTTATACATATAACAAACAAACAAACAAACAAATATCAGTTTGGAAGTGAAACATGACCACCCAAAAACAAGGTAATGGCTTCTACATACTTGGGGACACCCTACATACACGCAGATGAGTTTGTAAATTAAAAGCAAAAAGCAAAGGGAAAACCTCAAAAGAACAGCCCAGTATGGACTAAGCAATATCAGTGGCCTCCAGGAGCCATGGAATGCTTTAAATGTCCGTTGGGAAAAAATAACAGAAAAACGCAGGAGTAGGGGAGAGAGAGAGAAGGAATTGGCCTGCTTGAGTCCCTAACCTGAAGGTGGGTATTAGGGTTGGTATTAGGGTAAGTATCCGTTGGGAAAAAATAACAGAAAACTGCAGGGGCAGGGGAGAGAAGGAATTGGCCTGCTTGAGCCCCTATCCTGAAGGTGGGTATTAGGATTGCGTTTTGTGTCTGTGTAGTGTGTGTGTGTGTGTGTGTGTGTATTCGCAACAATGTATTTTAGTTTCTACTTATCATTTCTAATGGTGAATTCAAGTGGACAGTTGTCTGTTTCTCTGGAAGCAAAACAGTCAGTCAAAAATAAGGTAGTGGGTTCTACATTTTTTGGAATGCTCTCTCTAGGTATACAAACACATTATATGTTTGTAAACTGAAAATAAAGCGGGGTGGGGGTGGGGTCATTGCCCAGCAATGACTGAGCATGCTCAGTGGCTCCAGGAGCTACAGAATTTTGAAGGTGTCATGGGGGCGGGGGAGATTTGGGTTCAGATCTCTGCTCTGCCATGAAGCTCACTGGGTGATTCTGGGCCTGTCACTCTCTCTCAGCCTAACGTACCTCACAGAGATGTTGAGATGATAAATGGGGAGGAACCATGTGTGCAACCCTCAAATGTCTGATGAAAAGGTAGTATGAAATGTAAATAAACAAATGGCTGTACATTGCTGTTAAAACATATGGTTCAGGTACTATATATCTTTCCCCCAATGATGCCCTAAATCCATTGACAAATGGTCCCAGGTTATGGTCTAAAATGGTACATGACAAAGTAATCCTGCTTAAGTTAAGCAGGTCTGGCTCTGGTACAGTGTCTGGATGGGAGGCCACCAGGGAACCCCATGCATACAGCCATGATGAAAGAAAGGCAGATGGCAAGCCAAGTGCAGCAATTAAAAAAAGAGACTCCTCTAGCAGGCAGATGCCTTTGTCATTTCTCTCGGCCAAGTGTTAGGACTGAGGGAGCCCAAGAGGATAAGAAAGAGGAACCTAGGAAGGGAAGAGTCCCATTCACCCATTCTGTTCAACACTCATACAGCAAGTGTACAGTGTACCTATGTACAGATCTGTACACAAGTATAGTTATTCACACATTATGTGAAACACAGGTACACTTCCTGTTTGTACCACACATTCGAGGGGCCTATACCCAGGTTCACTTTTAATATGAACGTAGGTACAGTCATTCACACAAACACATGAGGGTACTGACATCTGTACACTCGTGCAGCAAGCAGCATGTCTGAATCGGGCTTAGGTGACCATGGTTTTGTGAAAGGCTCAGATAGACAGTCCCTAGAATTGAGGCCAGGGGCGTAACGAGGCTGGAGCGGGCCCAGAGACAAAATTTTAAAATGGGCCCCTCGCTGATACACACACACTCCACATTTGACTTGCCTTTGGGGGCCCCCTCGAGGCGTGGGGGCCCCCAGGCAGCCGCCTCCCCTTGCCTAATGGTAGTTACGCCCCTGATTGAGGCCCAGAGTGGGAAGGGGAGAGCAAAGGTGTTTGACAAGGAGAAGCTGGGGACAGGAGGGGAGGGGAGAGAGGTAGGAATATTGTGAGAAGCAGATTGTAAGAAGCAGCTGCAATGGAGGCTGTGTTTGTCAGCCACATGAAGATCTGCTTAGAACTTTGGGTAACCTCTGCCTTTTCTTTGCTGGAAGTTGAGAGCAGTTGTTGCCAACATTTTTTCATCTGTCACTGCTTCTGAGCCTTTAACATCTGCCTAACAAGCAGATATCAAGCAAGTGAAGCAAGACAGAGAGACCTCCTCCATTGGCCTTGCAAGGACCAGTATGATTCTGTAACTAAGCCTAAGTACATTTGCAACAAATCGCACATTCTTGCCCTGTTTTTCCTCTGCCTCCACTTCTCTCCCTTTCCTCTGCTGTCTCCTGTGTGTCTATTTCTAGATTATGAGCCTCTTTGGGAGAGGGAACTGCCTTCTCATTCCTTGCTATGTAAACTGCTTTGAGAACTTTTTGTTTAAAAGTGGTACAGAAATATTCTGAATAGATAAATAAATCTCCCATTGCCGTGCCAGCATGCTAAACAAAGCTTTGCCTGCTGAATATCATGCTGCTGTTGGGAGTGAGTGACAAGGACGGTCAAAGCTATGTGGGGTAGTCATGTTCTCTAAAACTTGCTGTTCATGGGTCAGATGGACTACCTGCTTAGAGAGTAAAGCATTTCTTTTGGCCATTGATAGCCATGCAGATAGTGTCTCTTTCTCTCATACGAGCTAGTATCATTTTACTGTTTACTTGGGCTCCATTGTCAATTTGCCTATCTGTCTCCTGTTTCACATTCAGCCTATGGATGCCTTGGGGCCCCATATTTCCTTTTGTTTTGCATTTATTGATGGCTGAGTGTAGCTAGAATATGGCTCATAACTGAGGCTTGTTGGACCTATTGCAATAAACAAGGAAAAGCAAGAGGAGGAAGAGGAGGACAGATTGGATTACAGACACACGTCACTCCCAAATGATAGGCTGTTGGCGCCAAAGGGAAACCAGGAATGAGGGACTGAAGACTGCATCCTGTGTGACAGAGTAGGCAAAGAGGGCTCAAAATCCCCTAAAGTGCATGTTGCCCAAAGTTCAGTTTCTTGCATGAAGAGAAAGAGACCCAGGAGTATAATGGGAATCAGACACATATAGCACAAGAAATCATATATAATAGGTGGGACAAAACTGGAGACATTAATTGTATATAAAAACCCAGCAAACAGTGAGAGCTTTTATGCCAGAGCTGCTGTGGCATATGCATATTTATTATTTATTTATTTGTTCGATTGGGATAGTATCAGTGGCTAACTTCTATGAGCTCACACCCACCTGACAGTCATATCCTCTGACCTGGAAGCAATAGCCACAATCCCAGATATATGGAATTTACTCAGTGGTGAGAGAAAGGCACACTACACATGCTCAGAGGCACTCTCTTCTCCATTACTCCACATATTGCAGAACCCTGGAATGCTGACATTGAAAACAGATTCCAGGGCTGAGTCTTAGCACAAATAAAATCCTTAAACGCATTAAGGAGATGCTGTTCTCTTACACTGGAATTTACATGGGGGGCTGCAGATTTCAGGATTTGGACACCACAGACATTTTCTGTGGGGACACCAAGTACACTGGAAGATATGTTGCTGGGGGTGGGGAATGCACACATGCATCCACACACACACATACACACACCCTCTTCTGCTATTATTATTATTTCTTGTTCTCTCATGCTTGCTGAATGATTCACAAAGCACACAGATATCCTGCAATCCCCTCTACTGCTCTGGCAAATGCTTGGGGTGCCCTTTCTAGCAGGCAGGATTTGACATTCTGTTGATTGAAAAGTCCAAACTCTTGTGCCACACCAGAGCGGAGACAGAAAGCCCATTTAAATGGGTCCAGCTATGAGATCCCCCCTGAGAGATGTCTCTGCCTTGCACCTGGCAATGCCAGGCACATGAAGAAGCTGGACCAGAATGGGATGGAGGAGGGAGTGGGGGTGGGGGAAGAGGCTATACTGTACCTCGCAGCTGCTGCTGAGAAGGAGAGCTGCTTGCCTCCAGCCAGGGGTCCACAAGATGCACGCTGCTGGCCTCTTGCCCTCCCTTCAGCTGCTGGAGATCACTCAACATGTGTCCATTTCCCTGCTTAGTGGCTCTCAGGTAGGGCGGCTGTGTCAGACACCTCCTCCTCCTCCTCCTCCCTCCTCCTCCTCTTCAGTGCAGCAGCTTCCTGCTCCTCCTGCAGGCAGCCATCCGCTGCTACCGGCTCTGCTTAGAGACGAGCTGCACATTGGCTGGTCTTGTTCCCTTATTAAAATTCTGTGTGGCGAGCAGTGAGGCTATGAGTCACTTGCTGCCTTTTGCCGGAGCAGGCGGCAGCTGAGCAAGTGGCTATTCTGGAGAGCTAAGCTGGCAGGGAGGGAGGAGGGACATGTAGCCTCCTTTGGTACAGCAGCTTCACTGGCACCTCCACACACATTTAGCATGGCACTCACTGTTGCTAACCCTTCCCGAGCCTCATGGCCAGGCAATGCAGTGGAACAGGCGCGCACACACATACACTTGTACTCAGCCTTCCAGCTCCCACTAGCTGTTAGGCTCATTTTTTGTGTTGGTTTTATTGTTGTAAATCACTTCAGGTGCCTTGGCAACTGACAGTCTCTCTCTCTCTCTCTCTCTCTCTCTCTCACTCTCTCTCTCTCACACACACACACACAAATGGTCACTCTGGTATTATTTCCTGAGGGAGGCTAAACAGGGGAAGCGAGGGAGGTTTCTTTGGTGATCAGTTGTAGAAACAAGTCTATTGATTGATTGATTGATTGATTGATTTGATTTGATTTGATTTGATTTGATTTCTCTACCACCCTTCCAAAAGTGGCTCAGGGCGGTTTACATTTGGATGTAATGATCTGAATTTTTGTTCTTGTTTGAAACCCATGCACAACATGTTGTTTGCTAATCTTGTGAACTGAATAATCCATTCATAAAAATAAATCATTGTGCTATATATGATGCAAAGCGCAGCCCTGCCTCTTCCCAAATTAGACCTAAGCTTTTGACCTTCATTCATTTTCTCTGAAGCGTGTTAACCTGAACGACAGGAGCAACTGTTGGTGCCCTATCATAGCTCATCTATAAGGGAAGGCTTTGACAGGAGGTTTCCCAGAATAGGGGCTTTACTGCAGGAGGAAGTGATGTAAGTTAGGACGAGAATATATAAAATGTGTATAAATGCATACAAGCTAAATAAGCATAAATCAAAGTAAATTGGAAGCATTCACACTGCTGTGTTTTTTTTTAATTATGGTTGGTTATATTTCATTACAGTTATGCAAAGGTTGGTTTGTACACACAGCTTACTCCACCATGATCCATCCCTCCCATTTCTGGCCAATAGGGTTGTAGAGGAGGCCCCCATTTCCTGCTTCCGATTGGTACATTCACCTGTGACCAGGTAGTGAAGAGAATGGGGGGAGTGCATGTGTGGTGTCTGTGGATTCCCCCAATGTAATTTTCTGTTTTAAAAATAAAACAAAACACAAAACAGTGTTCTTGCACAACAATAACTGCACACTAGATCCATGGGAAACTCCAGCTACTGTAATGGAGCACTAACTCCAAATGGTCTCACTGGGACTGGACCCAATGGGCGTGGGCCTGGAGGAGTGGGAAGCTTCCCTCTGGAAAGGAAGTACGTTCCATCTTACCATCACCTAGAGCAGTGTTTCTCAACCACCGGTCCCTGGACCGCTGCCGGTCCCCGAAGGGTTGAGTGCCGGTCCCTGACTGGGAGTCAACCCCCCCCCCAACTGAAATCAAGGCACTCACTTCCTCAATTTTGCACATGGCATGGAAGAGGAAGAGTATCACGGAGGCATGGGACCCTTCTTGTGCCTTGCCTCCACGTGCTGCTGAGATCTTCCTACAGCTATCTTATTCCCTATCTTTACAGCTTCAAATTGTATGCGGTGCGGGGGCATGGAGGAAAAAGTGTGGCAGTGGGCGCCACTTCAAGGGCTACTGGTTCTTGCATGCTCATTGTTTGCAGCCAAAGGTTGGTTGATTGAAACCCAGCTGCCTGTTGTGGTTGAGGCGCCTTGAGAGGGAACGCTGTTTCCCTCTTGCATCAGTGGGGCTTGCTTGTATGTTGTTTTCATTGGCCCCATGTAGCTTTTGAATTTTTCTAATGGCCCAACATCCCCTCTCCATTGAGTAATCACAAGCACCTCCACTCCAGACATACTGGAGACAAATTTGTTCACCCAGGCTTTTAAATTCAGGGGTTCTCAACCTTGGGTACCCAGATGTTGGTGGACTTCTACTCCCATAATCCCCAGCCATAATGGCCAAATGCCATTGTTGTTGGGGGTTATGGGAGTTTAACTGAGGGACCCAAGGTTAAGAGCCCCTAATATTCCATGTTTGCAAAAGATTCCAAATTTAATTATTTCAATGCTTATATTATTTTCATTCTAAACTGCCCAGAGATGCAAGTTTTGGGCAGTATAGAAGTCTGATAGATAGATAGACAGACAGACTTGAAACCCCTTTACTAACTGCTGGTCCGGGAAACTGCGCATGAAGAATGTAGCGGTCCTTGAAACTCTGCACGAAGAATTTAGCGGTCCTTGACTCCAAAAAGTTTGAGAAACACTGACCTAGAGGATATATATTTCTAGTGGTGTTCTTTGCAAGTACACCAGTGCAGCAGAACATCAGTACATTAGATTAACTGGAAGATCTACCACATCACTTTTTCACTGAAAAGGCTATCTCATGGGACAACAGGGCACCACACAGGCCCTCCTCCCTCTCCCCAGACACCATGGAGCTGTTATTACTTCGTTCTCCATTTCTGAAAGGAAAAGTTGCTGGGTTGATCTGATGTATTAGTGTTCTTGTACAAGGACACTGTGGATATTTTTTGAAACCAGAACCATGTGTAGAGGAGCGTGGCCTTCTTTATCACCCCCCTGCAAGACCCCCCAAACTCTGCATTTTCTGTGTACCCAAACTCTTTTTTTCCTGTGTATCTCCCTCATCTCCCGCATCCTCCCACTAGAGGGCTTGAAACCTGCTATGGATTTTGCAGTAGCTGTAACTTCTGTTGTTCTAGTGCACTGCTGTTACTAGAACACATGGCTAGAACACCATGTTTTATCTTTTGTTTTTTTAAAATCAGTATTAGATGGAACACTGAACTAGAAGAAGATTGCAGGGCACAAGGAAGCAAATCTGCCCAGGAGTGGAATTGAGAGGGGTCCATGGCAGGCTTAGCCAACACTCCCCAAAGTCACTCCCAGTCAGGTAGCCACACCTCCATCTCATCTCAGGGGTCTCTCCATACACAGCCATTTTCACCACTCCCTCAAAGTGCAACTTTTAAAATACACATATATTACGGTTGGCATTAAGGCCAATCATTATGGGTGGGTGGGGGGACTGAATAATGCTGCTAGCTGTATGAACAGCACCTTGCTGTTACCATATTAAGTCACTGTAACCCCCCCCCCCTGCATTTGTCTGAACTCCCGCAACCCTAATTGTAGTGAAGCAGGAAATTGCTGGTTGGAAATCCTCCAAGAAGACTGGGAATTTCTGTCCTGGAGAGGGACAGAAGAGTTCAGTGGACAAATCTGGCCTATATGTTTGATCCAAAAGGGATCCCCACCCCCACCCCATTCTAATTTATTTATTGTCTTTATGTTGTCTTTGTTCTTTTCCTATAGGTTATGGCATGGCTTATTTACTTGAGTCATCTGGATATTATATTCCCTGTTCTCTGCTATAGGACCCTGTAGTCTGTAATCTGGATGATACAGGTTAGTGCATGCATAAAATTCATAAACTATTAGGATGGAGTACTGGTGTTTAGGTGGTTTGTGGGTGATTGTGGTACTCAAGCTTCTGATTCCATGGCAGCCCCATAATCTGCAGTGAATTACTTCCAAGTAAGCATCCAAAAACATAATTTAGTGACAGCTAAATTACTGAGTGGGGTGTGTTTGTAATAGATTCCTCAGGCTACTGTTGGTGCAGATTTGGGATGCAAACTTACAGGAAAGGTGTAAGCAGAAGGCAGTGTAGATAGCAAAGGGTTTACAGGTATGTGGAAGGCCCGTGCCATGTGAAATCATGATTGGCATAGATATTAGGCAGCCGAGCTGCTTTATACTGAGTCAGACCATAGGTCCTTCGAGCTCAGTATTGTCTACTACACTGAGTGGCAGCAGCTCTCTAGGGTTTCAGACAGGGTCTTTCCTTAGCTTCAAATGTCAGGGATTGAACCTGGAATCTTCTGCATGCCACTGAGCAATGGCCATTTTACTATTTAGCTGACATGCTGGTAGAAAACTTGATTATGATGTTCATTGCCACAAGATGTGGTGATGGTCACTATCTTAGATAGCTTTTAAAATAGATTATAGACAAGTAACTGGAGAGTTACAGTATTGTGCAGTATGCCACGAAATCCCCCTTGCTGGGAAGCCAGTATGCCACTGACTACCAATTACAAGAAAGCAAAGGAGGGAGAGGGATTTCCCCTTCATTCCTGTTTGTGGGCTTTCCAGAGGTATGTTGTTGACTACTTGGGAAGCAAGATGCACTAAATGGACCTCTGGTCTGATCCAGGAGGGCTCATCTTATCCTCGGGCCTCTCTAGTTAAAGGATCAGGTCTGACTCAGAATGAAATTGTAAACAAAGATTAGAGTTGCCAGAAGGTGTACAGCTAAGAAGATCAGGCGACTTTCATGAACAAAATGCAGAAGGGTTCTTGGAAGGTCTGCTTGTTTCAGAGGTCCTGCTCCGAAATGTTCCATCTTGCAAAGGTGTTGAAGATCTCCCATACTGTATTTCCCAAATAAAGGAAAGCTCTGGAGTATTGTGCCCTATGGCTGCCACTCTATGAAATTAAGGGCAGTAAAAACAAGCTGAACCTGCTGTACTATGTTTATGCCTGGGGCCGTCCAGGTCGGTGAATACTGCTATTTTATTCTTTGCTTTTATTCTGTTATTTCTTGTATTGTACTAAGGAGGTATTTTAGAAATTTTGTGTATTTTAAACGGAATTGTTAACTGCCTTGTGAATGGAAAGGCAGGATACAATGATTTTTTAAATAAATAAAATGCATATATATGAAGGGAGCTTTACAGGCTGTACAAAATTTATAAAAAGGAGAGGTGCCTGGGCTCCAGCTTGCTGAGGAGTAATGTTCTCTGATCTAGAAGCCCTTCTGCCAAATTCCAGATGTGGTTACTCAGTTGTAATTGAAGGATACTCTGCACATACTCAAAGGCGCGCTTTTGTTGTTACGACTTTACACATTCCTGGCCGAGGCACTGAAAAGAGAATGCTGGGGCGAAGCCTCAAATCCCATTAAGCTTTGATTAGCAGGTCTCCGTGCTTCTGGCTGTCACAACAGCCGGCGCCAGCTATGAAGGTAGGAGGTTGGGCTGTAGGCGGCACTAGCTCTGTTAAGCCTGCTGAGGACACTCTTTTGTTTTCTTCTGTGCTCTATGGTAACGCGGAAGTGAGAAAAAGAATTAGGAGCGTGCCTTGTGTCTATGGTCAAGACAGAGGACGCTGTTCAGAACAGAAGACTGGATCTCGGCTTTCCAGGTAGTGGGGTGGTTTGGTCTCAGGCTGCACGAATGTTGCTATGGTTACTTCCTTCCCGGCCTGTATCTCATGTGCCTGCTGTTATCTTTTCCCTGCTCCGGGCTCCACTTCCCTGGTATAGAGCTTGCGCTGGGGCGGGGGGCGTTCTGTGCTAGTCTCTGGGATGCATTGACTTGCTTGGGATAGGTAAGCCTCCCGCTCTTCTTATCTGCCGTGGGTGTAGTTCCTAGTAGGATCCAGGATCCTCCGAAGCCCTGTGTGTGAAATAGAATCGGGGCGCCCCCGCCTTTTTAAAGGAACATTGGGCGATCTTTGTCATGATGATCACGTGCCTGTGTGGACTGTGAGCATTGCAACAGTTGGCTTGTGTTTGCCTCACCAGAGTACTGTGGTTTAGAGCGACTTAGTGGCTCTAAAGGCCTCTGCCTTGGGAGGTTAGTATAAAATCTGCTTCTGTGCACTGGACTTCTCCAGTGCTTTCCAGTTCCTCTGGTCTGTCTCTTTCCCAGACAGGGGTTGTGGATGACTAGTCTTTTGATCTGAAGTGTGAACTGCAGTTCTTTCAGAGCAGTTTGACTTGAGATTCTTTGGTTCCCAAGTGATGGGTCTCATCTCCTTTTCCTCCTTTATTTTGTAGATGGCACCTACTAACCGGAAAGAAATGATGCTCCAGAGCTTAGCTCAGTTACTGAAGGATTCTGGTGAGATTCTGATGGTTTGAAGTAATGCACTGCAGGGGGTGGGGAAGAAGCTCTGCTCAGAGTGACCACGGATATGGCCATACCTTGGGTTTGGGGCAAAAATTGATGGTAATTACTGACTAGTGAAGCAATGTGGACAGTGATGTGGGATGGGGGGGGAATTCTCTACTATATTCAGGGCTCAGGAAATCCACTCTTTTACTTGTCAGGCACCATTTTCCACTCATCATGAACAAGTGAAACATATCCTGAGAAGTAATGTACCAACATAGCTTAGGGAACCATCTGACAAGTAACAGATTTAGTCTGGTTTGTGAACTGAGCCTACAGCTCTTGACCCCTCCTATTTGTTTTTCTGTGGAAAATCTTTCATCCTTAAAAATACGAATTAATTTATGAAGTAATGTAATGTAATGGATATCAATATAATATTGGGCAAATTGGGTGGCTTGAAAGCTTTTTTGAGGTGATTATCTCCAGGAAGTGTGTCCTCCTTCCCTGTCCTGCCACCGTGCCCAAACAGACACTGGAGGGGAAAAACAACCTTAGACTATACTGTCAGAATGTTACTGGCCCTATTCAGCCCCAGCACAGCATGTTTCCAGTGGCTGTTGCTGGTGTCCACCTTGTTTTTCTAGGACTGTAAACCCCTTGGGAACAGGGAACCAATTTATTATTATTTTCCTGTGTAAACAACTTTGTGAACTCTTTTGTTGAAAAGTGGCACTGTATATAAACAATAATAATGGAATGAAACTGCAAGTTTGTTTCCTCTATCCAAATAATAGTACCTAAGATAGAAAAAAATAAACTTTAGAAGAAGAAGATACAGTAATATAAACAAGAGTACTGTTGAGCTTATCTAAGTGTTATTCTTCTGTCAATTCTAATGGTTCTTTTTCTTCAGGAGACTTGATTCTAGATGGCACTAGCACTTTGACCTTATATACCACCACACTGCAAATTCTCACTCAGATATTTGAGCAGCACTTAATACCACGGAATCAGAACCATGGCTTCATTGCACTCTCGTCACACCCTGCTGAAACATCTGCTATTCTTCAAGCCCAGTTCCTCTTTGATGTCTTGCAGAAGACTCTCTCGCTGAAGGTGTGTACTGAAGTGGGAGTTTAGGAGCAGCGGGTCTGTGCTTTGTGATGGGGACCCTGGGACTGTATATAGCTGTATTTCACACATGGTTTTTAAAATGCTCATAAAAGCTATGAAGCAGCACTTAATGAAAAGTCTAATTTAGGGGGGGAGGTGGGGGGGAAGCAAAACAAAGGTAAGGTAAAAATAAAGGTACATAAAACTATATAGTGTTACTTCACAACTACTTTCTGGCTTTGATATCAGGCATGGAAGATTGTGTGTGTTATATAATATTTTATTCCTGCATCTCAACCTTCATTCCTAAGGCAGCTTACAAGCAAATTTTACAGTCCATGTAAGAAATGCAACTATTAATTAATTAATTTAGAGATTTAATATACTGCCCAATCCACATGACTTAGGGTAGTGTACAAACAAGAGCAGCATCTGAGATTCTAAAAAACAAACAAAAACAAAAATTAAAGGGCAAATGCCTGATGGAAAAGAAATGTCTTCAATAAGGTTTTAAAGGCTGAAAGGGAAACAGTTTAACAAAAATTGTTAACATAATTATGTTAAGCAACAATAAAATGTCCTGTGTAGCTCCCCCTGTTTTGAATCGGATCATTGGTCCATCTAGCCCACCACTGACTGGCACTGACTTTCCAAGAACTCTGGCAAAGCTCTGTGGCCAAAAATGCTGGAGGGTTGAGCCAGCAGCTCAATAAATGCAAAGCATGTGCTTTACCACTGAATTATGGCCCCTCTCTCTACTCCCTCTACTCGTACTGTTTCCAAGGTTCTGCAGCATTTCATATGATTACTAGGCCAGTGTCTGTTCTTAACCGGAATATTTGTTTTGCCTTATTGGATATGAAAACCTAATTGAGGTGATGTATGACTTAGTTAGTCATTTAATTTGCATTCTTCCTTGCTCTGGATTAGGGCAGCCCTGCAATTTGGTATAATAGCAACAACAGGCACTTTCAGTGTAATCCAGCATTGTGTGTTGGAAGAGATTTGCAGCATTCTCTGGTAAGAAAAGTATTGGATCCCTCCCTCCCCACACCGCCCTTAGTTGAGTTTGTTTAGGAAAAAAGTGCAGAAGGTGCTTTCCAGATTAAATTACAAAATATATGTTCTTTACTGGAGAGGAGACTAGGGAGTGGGCAATGAAAGATTCAACTAGGGCTGACTGGCATAAGGCAGAGTGGGTGGGAGAAGGTTGGCAAACGAACTAGCTTCCTTTTTGCTGTAAATGTATATTCATGCCATCTGCTCAAGCAGACAAAAAACAGATTGGGGGACCTGGAATGTCCTGGAGTTGCTGTCCATGAATGCTCAGTAACTTGGTCTTAAAATAACTGAAGAGAAATTTAATGATATAGATTAGGCAAAATGAGGAGTAATCCTAACTGACAAAGTTGAAGCAAGGTGATTGGTAGTCTGGAACGCTGCACTACAGAGTTCAATTCTGTTTGCACAAGTTATGTTAATTGGACACTTTGTTTTTACCCAACTTGCAGATTTGTTCTGATAATGCAATCTAGGGGCTGTTGGTTGGTTTTCTCCAGACATCTTTTGGGACAATGACTGGGCAGTGGAAGGACAATAGGCTATTGGGGAAGGACAGTCAACTGAATAATGAAATTTCTTTTATTTATGTAATACTTCTCTTTCAGAGGGGTAGCCATGTTAGTCTGTTGCAGAGTCTTGTGGTACCTTGTATATGTTAGCCTTAAAGGGGAACAGAACTCTTTGTCAACAAGCACTGGACCTGAGTAGGGCTTCCAGTCTGGTTTCTAAAACTTGGCAGGATCTGCCTCGATGTCTCTAAGGTTTTCTTCACAATCAACGATTGAAAACATCTGCTCTTAGGGTGGAAATAAAATCTAAGGTATTGATGCTCTGTGGTCCGTGGAATATCCTGATCTAATGCAGATGGTATTTCCTGGCCCTGGATTACTGCTAGGCAAGAGGACCAGAGACAATCCAATGGGGGAAGCAACAGAAGTTTATCGGAGCTTAAAGCTGATCATATTCATTATATTCAAAAATTACTATATAGACCTGGTAGAAGCATCTAGTTTGGCTTTGGGGGTGGGTAAAAGGGTGCAATACTGTGCAGTTCAGCCTTTGTTCTCCCCTGGTTAGCATATCATTTAGAAGGGCCAAGACAACTGATTTGGAGAAGGTGGGCAAGGGCTGAGATTGGAGTAGTATTAACAAAGTGTTGTTGTTGCTATCCTACTACTTTCGTTATGCAGAACCTTCTTTCTGTGTATGAAATGAGCTTTATCCCACCCAGTAACCACCTCTAGGAGCTCCTGATGTTTACCTTCCCAGTGAGCTGTATGTTTTGTGTCTTATCTTTAGGGGCACTGTTCCATCTGTTTCTTTTCAGGTATGTTTGCTTTGCTGGTTATGAGCAGACATTTAGCCAGAGCAGGCATGACACTCAGATATGGATTAGAATGTGCTAGCTTTCTTAGTTACCAAGTGGGTTATTTGGCTGCTGTGGGTCTCTTGGTGGCTTACTTGAGTGAATGTAAGATAAAGATATTAATCTCTTCACTCAGCAAGGGATGCTAATGCTAAAGTTTGGAGAAGCTAAATCTCAGATTAGCCTTTAACTGAGAAGAGATATGATGGCTGCTTAAAGCCTTTTTATAGAGGCTGCCAGTGCTATTGCATCCCTGCCAGATGCTCTGTGGGGGCAGATGGAGCCTGCATGTTGAACCCTGCTTTGGGTCCATGACCAGATGAATTGTAGCTCAGTGACATTAGCCAGTAAGACTGTTTAGATAAAATGTGCTGGGGCCATTGGTGTGCATTCAGCAATACTTGTGAGAAGTGTCCTATCAAAACAAAAGCTGATGATACAGAATTTCCATCAGGGGCCAGTTCCTGTGATTAGTCTCTGAAGCCCTCATTCAGCCTCCATTGCATGCTTTCCAGTCTAGCATAATCTCTCAGATGTTTGTACCAAGAGAAAAGTGAGTCAGATATCTATCGAGAAGATGACTTTATATAGCTCCATCAGTGTACGTGTCATTTTTTTCCAGGGTAGCATTTTGTTCTGAGAAGCTTACAGTCTAAATCTACTTTGCATTTAAAAGAGCATCGCTGTTTCACCCTGTTCCGCACACTGCCTGCTCTGTCATTCTTGGGCTTCAGAGTGACTTAGTGCCTTTCTCACTTCTGCCTTGTAGCTTCTGTTGGTGAGAGTCTGTATGCGCAGATGCCTCTGTGGTGTGATCCGCTAGTGCAGTACGCTCTCTTCAGGAACCTTTAGCCAACTGTCATTGTTCTGTTCTGTTCTGCTGTTAACGTGTACTTCGGCAAAATAGTCAAAGGCAAAAGGCCACATGAATAGTTAGCTGTGAAATGCAAGAATTGATGCTGTAGAGAACTGGATCACAATCGTGTTTGGTTTAATGGCAATGCTTTTGCAGTGAAGGGAGCATTAGTGGATTACTTTTGGGGAGAATAAGGAAACTGGGGTTAGTTCTTATGAGACCATGGCCACATTCGCATGCAATGCCAAACCGGAGGTAAACGTGGCCGAGGTTTCACATCATAACTCCAAATCATGTCGCAGATGTTCACCAAACAATGGCCCGCCAAACTACAGTTGCAGGCGTGGGGAGCCCCTCCCTTGTGCTCAGCCTCATGGCCAGACTGTGGGCAAAACTTCACCTAGTCACGCCTCTATATCTATACCAGAATATCAGTAGCTGTGTCTTTGGATGCAAAATTATGCATAATGTGCTGCCACCTATGGTGCTTGTACATTGCTTCACTTGAACTTCTTGCAGAAGCGGATGGCTTAACTTTACAAGTGATATCTTTAGGTGATAGAATGGTTGAAGGACTGGGCGCTTTAGATTTTTGACAGGGACTGCATATTGGGAGTCTTGGTAGCACTGAAACTTGTTGCTGGTGAGTGACTGACTTTCTCCTCCCTCTAGCTCATTCACGTTCCTGACTGTAGCTTGCCTGCTGCTGTGAAGATTTTCCCCTTCAAATCTTTGCGACGTTTAGAGGTTAGAGCTCCAGATGCTGGTGTTGGGTCCTCTGGAGGAGTGATGACCTATTCCTAGTCATTGCCGGGGGAGGATGTGTTGCTGTCCATTGGTAGCTAATCAGTCTGATTTCTTCTTGCACTCCAGTCTAAAGTCAGCTTTCTTAAATGGAGATAGTAGTTCTGTGAGAAATCTCATTAAAAACCTTTACCTTATTGTTGCAAGGTTGTGGGAGGGCCTGGTGATAGTGGATTTTAGGTCAACTGTATATGGATAATATCTCTGGGGGCAGGGCATGGGTGAGATCCTAAAGTATGTGTACCCTTGTATGTGGGAGGGCATTGGAATTACGTGACTACTAGGCCTGTGTACCACAAAGCAATTGGATCTGATCCAGCAGAAAAATTGTTGGGAGGTCTGATATGTCATCCCCCCTCATTTCCGGTCAAGTCAAGTCAGAAATCTGACATTCCTGTTGGACTCCAGTTAAACGGCTGGCAAGTTGCCTCTCAGCTGAGAGGTGGCTCACTGGCCATTTTACTGGAGGAATATCAGAACTGCAACAGGCTTCAGACACAACAGTGGGGAGCTAAGTTGGAAGTTCTGGCTGTTGGGGGCTCCCTGCTATTGTGTCTGAACTCATTCCTGTCGGTGGGTCTATGGGGTCTGATATGCCTGTCGGACTGATCTGACTGCACAGCCCTAGTGACTGCTATATTACATGTGGCCTCTTCCTCCTCATCCCTACCCACATCTTTCCTTTCCTTATCTTAGCTAAAGTGTGTCCCTCTGCACTGTCTGCGGGGCCTGCGGTTGGTCTATTCCCAGCTGGAGGCTTTGACCTGCTCTAAATGTGTGAGCTCCCTGGAGGTGAGTCGAGGTGCACATTAGATCACTTTTTGTCTTGGGAGATCAGAAATCATTTGAGCTGTTATCTGGAGAAGCTGTCCTTGTCAAACTGCTTGTTGTGCTCAGTTGCATTAATGTATTTTGGGTGGTTGTGGTGGGGTGTGTGTGTGTGTGTGTGTGTGTGTGTGTGTTGGTAAGGTTTTCGTTTTCCTTAAAGCAACTATGGGAAGTGACAGTTTGGAGCAGAAATTTGTGCAGGGCCAAAAGGGAGTGCCTTCTTCTTTCCCTGCTAGATGCTTTTCTTATCAAAATAGCTCCTACCAAGCTGCTTTTTGCCCTATGAGGATAGATTTTCATAAGAAAAATGGACCCTGGAGTTAAGAACTTTCTCTTGAGGCTGCAGCTTCCCACACCTGATTTGGATAAAACAGTGACTCAAATAAGCATCGCGTGTAGCTTGACCCATGCCCTTGATCCTGCCTAACCTCTAAGGTAGGATCTCTCGATTCCCTGTGGAACGCTTCTGACAATTTTGTGGGCTGCTGCTGCTGCTTGCTGCTGCTACTATTTAGATAATTTTTTCAACAAAAAGGGTCCTCAGAGTTGTTTACATGGGGTATGTGTGTGCTCTCTGTCTCCAAAGAGCACACAGTCTGAAGGTAGATACCATCAACAGCCACTGGAGGGATGCTGTGCTGGGGTTGAATAGTCCCCCCCCCTGCTTAAAATAAAGAGAATTGCCACTTTGAAAAGGATCTCTTTGTCCGGTTAACAGAGGACGTGTTCTAAGCCACCTCCCCTGCTAACTGGGAGGCCACCATAAATTCATTTGGGCTACTCTGGAGTATGACCCCTTGGCATGTTGCCTTCCCTTTTCTTGTCTTGGATGATGGATGGAAGCCCATCGTGATGCCGCCTGCTGCTGAGGCCAGGTGTCTTCTCCCACGCTGTCCATGCCCCTCCCCCTGCATCAGCATTCCAGTGCAGGGGGCATGGCTGGCTCTGGGTGCGAACATGCAGCCTCTTGACTTCTCCAGCTGACAAAGTGCTTTCTTTGCCGGCTAGGTGCGTCCTTTTTCTCCTTTCGTGAAGGGAGAGAAGGGAGCACTTAGCCACTGAAGAAAGCAGTTTACCGGCTGGAGTGATCAAGGGGCCTCATGTTCATGCCCTGTGTATGTGTGTTTGCCTCACAACCTGGCCTCTTCGTAGATGTTCAAGTCCTCAAGCAGTAAGGACTTCATGGCCTGGCCAGGCCATTGAATGCAGAACTCAGAGAAGTTCAGTGTTCATGTGGAGAATATGTCTCGGCTATTAAAAACACGTTTGCTTTTTTTTTTAATGGATACAACTCTGGGCAAAACATTTACCACATCTTTATCAGTATTTGATAGGCAGTAGGGCTGCTGGGACCAGATAAAAATTGCTTTAACCACCAGTTCTTCCATTCCTGAAGGGGAATGTACTAAAGTCAAATAATAAAAGGGTCCAGTTTTGGTGAGCAGTGACCATGTTCCAAACGTAGAGAGATTCCTTTAAGCTGGGGACTCTACCTGGCTGAACCTTAGTGGTGGTGGTTTTGATTCCAGTATGGTTATAGTTTTACTGAACTCGCACACTGAGCAAGATATGGAGGGATAGAGGTGGAGGTATAAAGCTGTTAAGAGGAAAAATACTTAACTAGAAACTTGTTTAGGTGTTTGAGTGCTGTCTGGAGCCTAATGCAAGTTTGATTCCAGACAGCAACCAACCAACTTAAAATGTATCTGGTTAAGTATATTTCCTCTTAACAGCTTCATTAAGAGGAAGTATATAAATATAATTGTTCCTGGTTGCATGTGCTGTAAACTCAGTTCTGAAGAATTTTCATTAATGAGTATTTGAAGGAATGAGTGAAGAAGCATTTCTTGCCTGCTTGATATTAACTAGGAGTAGGGATGTGCACGGAACCGGCTGGCCTGGTGGTCCGGCACCCCCCAGAACCCCCCCACCCCGAAGTTCGGTTCAGTCCGGGAGGGGGGTTGTGATTTTTTTTTTTAGTTATAATTAAAAAAAACCAAAACTTTTTCCCCTTTGGGGAAGGTCCTTGCAGCGTGGTGGTGGGGTGTCCCGCAGAGGTTGCCCCTCCCCCTGCCAGCCTCTGTTATCACCACCTTTGGCCGGTTCTTCAGCTGTTTCGGGCCTCCGTAGTTTGGCGCAGTGGCCATTTTGGGTGCCACCGCACATGCGCAGATGGCCTTGGCGAGGCCCTGGGTCATGCCAGGCTTCACTGAGGCCATTTGCGCATGTGCGGCGGCGTCCAAAATGGCCGCTGTGCCTGATCTACGGAGGCCCGAACGGGCCGAAGAACCCGCCAGAGGGGGTGATAACGGAGGCCGGCAGGGGAAGGGGGAACCTCTGTGGACCACCACCACCACTGCCTCGAGGACCTTCCCCAAAGGGGAAAAGGTTAAAAAAAATGTTTTTTCACTTTAAAAAAAAATTCACAAAACCCCCTTTTCACATGCCTATCTAAGAGTTGGAGGAGGGAGAAGTGGAAGGAGATGAAGGTATGCTAAATATTTTCGGACACTGTGAGCAGTGTTTCCTGTAACAGTAATTCCCAGATGTTTCTGGCTAGGGATGTACACGGAACCAGGCAGGGGAGGCTCGATGGCGGGGGTGTGTGTGCTGCTTTGAGGGTGGGGGAGGCTGCTCTTCCCCCTCCCGCTGCTCTTCCCCCTCCCGCTGCTCTTCCCCCACCAGTGCTATGTTTTCAGAAAGTCCATTGGGGCATCCATATACCTCCCTGCCGCCCCGTTTGCCCCCTTTACTGGAACTAACCAGTAGTATCTGATGCACCGGCATGTGCACGTCGCACCCGCTGTGCACTTACCTCCTGCTCTGTGTGTGTGCGCACCCGCCATGCACAGGTGCATCAGATACTTCAAGTTAGTTCTGGTAAAGGGGGCAAACGGGGTTGCAGGCAGGTATGCTGCCACCCCGCTGGACTTTCTAAAAATGGAACACTGGCAGGGGAAGAGCGGCAGGAGGGGTACGTACATCCTCCACTGCCCTTAAAGCAGCACCCCCCTCCCTTCGAACCGGAGGAACCACCCACCGTTTGAACTGGTTTGGATTGGAAGCCCATAAGGGGCCTCCAAACCGGTTCTGTGCACATCCCTATTGCTGACCACAACTTCCATCGTCCCCAGCTGCAATGGCCTTTGGCTAGGGATGATGGGAATTCTGGTAAACAATGTTAAGGAATCCCTGTTACAGGGAATGCTGACTGTGAGGGTAGGCAAGAAAGCATGTGCTTCTGAGAGTGTTTAAATTAAACTGTCTTTTTGTTCTAGAAACACAGTGTATTAGTCCTAAGTTTGCAGAAGGGTTAATGCCTTGCAGGCAAATTGCAAACTCCTGTAAGGAAAAAGAAGTTTAATGGGCTGTGCGATGTAAAGTTTGTGCATATTTTGATGCTGCTGAATCGGCTCTTCTCCTCATCCTCAACCCAAGAATTTCTTGGAGCAAATTATGTGGTGCATAATTTCAGGCTGGGACTGATTTAGCCAAAACTGGCATATCAAAAATTTCTGGGCAAAAGGTTTTGGCCAGGTGGGATTGCCAAGTGGGCTGCTCTTGTGCCTTTAACTGCAGCTTGATATGTCAGAATTAACAGATGACACTTCTCACAACTCAGAGAGAAATGTTATTGGCTGATTGCTGCTGATCAAACTGCAATTAAAGTTCAAATGTTGGTAACCTTGACGCCAAGGTGCTGAAATAGTGAAGAGGCACATTTGGGACCACTCTGACTTGTCTACCTGCCATTCACTTTGCCCTTCTTCTTGCAGGAGATCATCTCAGCATGTGGAGGGGACCTCAGTTCAGCCCTGCCTTGGCTGGAACTACAGTCAGTCAACTTCAGCTACAACTCCATTGCTACCTTAGATGATTCACTGGTGTGTGAGAGGATGGGGCCAGGGAAGGTGTAGTAGGTGGTGAGAGCTGATCTGTCACCATGTCTCCTCTAGAGAAAGAAAGGTTGACTGTTCTTTCTGAAAATGTTGGTTGTCCTTGCTTACTAGCCCTTTTTGGCGGAGGGGGTGGGGGGGAGTACAGATATGGGCTTCTGGATGGCGTTGCAATAACTTGCCTCCTGGGACTACTTGACTACGCAGTAGTTATTAGTAACTTCTTGCACCTTCTTTCTTGTTTTTCATAAGCAATTGTTGAATGCCCTGAAGGCGCTGGATCTTAGTCACAATGAACTCCAGGACTGTGAGCACTACTTGACAGTAAGTATTTGGCAAGGAGCCAAATTCCACCCTTTTGGTTGTCAGTTTCCAGCCACCTGATAGACAGTAGGCAAACTGGCTTTCCTCCTGGTCTCTGACCCAGCTTCTTGTTCTCCAATCATTTTTCTGAGTGTCTCTTAGGATATAGTTTATGTAGGGAATAATGTATTGCACGAGGGCTTAGTAGAGGAGAGCTGGTCTTGTGGTAGCAAACAAGACTTGTCCCTTTAGCTAAGCAGGGTCCTCCCTGGTTGCATATGAATGGGAGACTTGATGTGTGAGCACTGCAAGATATTCCCCTCAGGGGATGGAGCTGCTCTGGGAAGAGCATCTAGAGTCCAAGTTCCCTCCCTGGCAGCTTCTCCAAGATCGGGCTGAGAGAGATTCCTGCCGGCAACCTTGGAGAAGCCACTGCCAGTCTGTGAAGGCAATACTGAGCTAGATAGACCAATGGTCTGACTCAGTATATGGCAGCTTCTTATGTTCCTAGTGTGCACGGGCTTCGGCACTTGCCAGTTCAGAGGTGTGTTGGGGGGAGGGGTGTTCTTTACGGACGGGGGAGGGGGCTCTTACACTGCCTTTTAAAATGGTCTGGCGGGGCAGCAGCGTACCTCCTTGCTGCCCTGGTGCTTCCTCGGACTGGAAGTTGCTGCTGCGCGTGTGCAGGTCATACAAGCAGTGAGTGTGACATGTGCACATGAAGTGGCAACTTCTGGTCGCTTCCGATCTGAGGAGGCACCAGGGTGGCAAGGAGGTATGCTGCTGTCCCGCCAGACCGTTTTTTAAAAGGCAGTGCAGGCGGGGGAAATGCGACAGGAGGTGTAAGAGCACACGCTGCCCCCCCCGTCCTTAAAAAGATCCTCCCCCTTCGAACTGGCTTTGCTGCCGGTCTTTCCCATAAAGGGCCTCCGAAGTGGTTCCATGCACATCCCCAGTAGGGCATATCCACCCTTCTCCCCCCCCCCCAACCATGTATTCAATCCTGTGGATTCATGAGAAGGCTGAGAAGAAGCGAAATGAAGCTCATTTCTAACTTTGGTGGCAAGTTCTGCTTTTGTGCAGGCTCATGAGTTGCGGATGGCCACCTACAGTTGGCATTCTAGCCAAAGCAGTATAATTCAGCTCCCCTCTGAAGTTGTAATTGTCAAACCAAACGTGGGTTTTCCTTGCCTGTCTCTCATAAGCATCTTGCACAGTGCACTGCTGTGTGTGTTTACTTGGAAGCAAGACCCATGGTGTTCAACGGGGCTTACACTCGGCCAAGTGGGTATAGGATTGCAGCTGCATTCTCTTTTCCCATGTGCCCCCCCCCTTTTTTTTTTGCTGCTGCTTTGGAAATGTTTATCTTCCTCCTCCAACTCCTTTCCATATCGGTTTTGATAAAACATACTTTCCTGGTTTGGGGAGAGCAATTGGCCCTATCCATCCCCAGCATAGCATCACTCCAGTGGCTGTTGCTGGTATCTGCCTTATGTTTTTTTTGTTTTGTTTTTTAACTGTGAGCCCTTTGGGGACAGGGGACCATCTTCTTTATGTATTATTTATTTTTAAGTTATTATTTATTTTTCTGTGTAAACTGCTGTGTAAACTTTGGTTAAAGAGCAGTATATAAATATCCATAATAGTAGTAGTTTGTGCCCCACTCATCCACCCCCAAGATGTTACACTTGTTTAAAATTTGTTACCTCCCTTTCTACCAGGAATTTAAGGCTGTTCTGCATATAACAGAACATTGTAACTATATTCAAGTTATAAACAATAATTGCTTTTCGGGATGAAAGTTGTGCCTTTGTTGGGAGAACTGCCCATCCTCTGTGGGTGTTGTCTTCCTGTTCTATGTCACTGTCACTCTAATCCCGGTTGTCACGTGTGGCTGTCATGTGCTTGCTTGAGCACAGGCAGAATTTAGAACATGTACCACACAGATTTTTTTGGAACAGTTTAAAACAAAGATGCTTTTGAACAGAAACTTTCTGATCTTTATGTTGTCATGCGCATGTGTGTTTTGGATTGGTCACCTAAGCACTTGAGGTCCCGTTTGGTTTATGGCATTTAGGATGTAGTGGGGGTAATAGTATGACTAAAGGGATGAGCAGTGCTGGGTTTTCCCATTTTCTCTATTTAGGTGCTGACAGAGCTGGAATACTTAAATGTGGCCTATAACTCCCTTCCCAAGATGCCTGATCTTGGACTGCACAGTCAGGTTAAACTGATGACCCTGATCCTGCGGTACAACCAACTTGACAGTATTAATGGTGAGACTAGTGAGCTTGCAGTAGTCTGAAAACTGGATTATGCACTACTGAATTGGATTGGAGATTAGAGGTCACAGGGAGGCATAGTTTGGCAAAGGGGGCCCTCTTGCTTCTCTTCTGATCTGACTCTGCTTTCTTCTCCACAGGGGTGGAACGGTTACCTCTCCTTCAGCACCTTGATGTTGCCTATAACTTACTACTGGATCACACTCTTTTAGAACCACTATCCTTGCTGCACAACTTGAAAAAAGTGAGCAATTGATCTGATTAAGGGTTTGGGTAGGGGCAACTTGGCAAGACAGGGTCTGTCTTAGAGGTCTTGCCAGCTGTCATCTGTGGCAATTGCATAACTGCAATACATGTGGCACTCCAAACTGATGAATTCGCTGTCGTGGAGGTAGGAAATATAGAATTTCCCTAGAAACACAGTATTGTTGTCAGCGCTGAGAAAATATGAGGAAGGCCAAACTCTTGACAGTTTCATTAAGAAATATAGACCATTCGTTTTCAACCTTCCAGCTGCATCTTGAAGGGAATCCATTATGTTTCCATAAGAATCACCTGCCTGCTACCATAATGCACTTGTCTCTGAGGGCCATTTCTTCTAACGTGAGTATAAGCGATCTGTGCTGCAGTTCTTTACAGTTCAGACTTTGATACAAAAGGAGCATGACTCCAAGAATCAATACTGTCCAACTCTCTGCTTTAATACTTTCACATTGGAAGCAAACCTTGTGCTTAGCCAATAATATGTTATTGCATATCAGAAGTTCACACACTGTTCCCCCCAAAAAAATTATCCCAGACCTGCATTGTCAATACCTGGCGCCTAAGACAACAGAGTTCAGGACTTTTGTGACCACATGGCTTGTGTCATCACAAAGCATCTTTTAAAGCAGGAATATAGGTTTTTCCCTGCACTCCGTCCTCCCCATAAAATGTATAGAATTCTGCTTGGTGATAGAGCCATGGAAGGTGGAAGGAACCTTTTCAAATTAATGTTTTGTGCCCAAGGCAGCTTGGAAGTCTTATGTTTAACAGCAGTTTGCCATGCCTCATTTCAGAAGCAGTCTGATATGACATGGGGATCAGCTCTTTAAAGTACAGCTTTAAAAAATCTGATGAGGTGCATATTAGCTTCGCATGCACTTTGCTTTGGCTAAACTTAAAGTAGCCTTTTAGATACCAGCCAAGGAGTTGTGGGTAGGTCCTTAAGGTTCTTGTTTTGTTAATATGCCATGCTTTCTCTTGCAAGCAAATTGCTCTTGAGTCCTGTTAGCTCTCTTCATAATACCTGACAGCAACAAGTTCCATGGCTCTCTCCCACCACGATACCCTCTTGGGCGTATATGTATGCATTTGTTCTGTGGTAGAGGACTGTACACCTTGCACCCTCAATAGGGGTATAATGGAGTGGAAAAGTTCTGTTCTGCACACATGAAGATTGCTGATAAAGGCTATTTTCCTTGGCTGGATGCAGAATTCTCACCCTTATTCTGGGGTTCTTCACCCACATATTCCACAGTGGGTGGAATCTGAAATAGAAAATTATGCTCTTGGTTTGGCAAATAGTTACCACTTTTTTTCCATTCTGGTAAGAGAAATAGAAAGGGTTGCTTGAGAGGGCAGATGGCTTACATTGTCTATCTCCTCCAATATGGCAGTTTGTAAATCCCAGTGTCTCATGTGGTTGTTTTTTGAGAGATGACAAGGAGATGGGGGTGCTGATGTCTTGCTGATTATCCTTCTCTGATTCCAGTTCTTCCTTGATGAAGAGCCACTATCTGCTTCTGACCTGCAGGTGAGGATGATACTTCCCCTGGCGTGATAAGAAGAGGTGGTGCAGAAGAGGTGGTTGCTGGAGGCCTTCTCATCCTGGTTGTCCTCTAGTGTATCTTGGCCCTCCCTTGATAATTGGCAGCCACTTAATAATTTTGTTCACTGAGGAGAATGTTTAGCTAGCCGCCTAGCCTGATGCCTTCTTCGTGGAGGGTGGCTTTTTTGTGAAGATATGCACAGAACTGCTGAAATGGCACTGACTGGCCACCTCTTTAAAAAACCATTAAGGGAGAAGTTCCTGAATGGTCTCCCTTGTCTCTCTGGGGCTCATTCTATCTCTTTTCCCCAGCATCTCCCAAAGCTGAATCGGATGGCTGCTCAGCCAGTCTGCACCCCAGTCTCGGAGAGGGCCCTAACAGATCGCAGTGTCCTAGAAAGTTCTTGTATGGCAGACCAAAGTGATAGCCAGTCCACTGGAGAGAGCAAATTGCCCACTCGGAAGAAAACAAAGGTAGTCCTCCTATTGGGAGTTTGGGATTCTTTGGTGGGTGGGTTACAGAGAAAGAAGAGGCTGTTCTCCAAACCACCAGTGGGTATGCCTACTACTTCTAACCTGTTGGAAGAGTTGCGTAAAGTACTTTTTAAAAAAAAGGTACTTTCAGGAAGTGTTCAAGAATGTACTTGAAGTAGTGTCTTTAATTGCCATGTAGTGGTTTATGCAGAATCCTCAAAATTCTGTTTTCATTGTTTGCAGAGAAAACACTTAAATGTGCTGCTGTTTCTGCTGAAAAAGCTTAAATCAGCCTAAAATCCCAATCACTTCTAAAAAGGCCTTCTCTCCAGAGGTGTGAAGCAATTATGATAGTGTTAAGTTATCTTAACACTATCATTGAAAAACCTGAGAGGCTTTTTTCTAGCCTTTTACTCATAGCTTGTCTCTGCTTTAGGGGAAAGTTAAAAGGGTGCGCAGGGCCAGCATTTCAGAGCCAAGCGATACAGAACATGAGTACGCAACACAACCTCTTTCAACAGGTGAGACCTGGATCTCAGTGAGTCCATTACCTGGGGTTGGAGTCTGCCTGGGATTCCAGGGCTGTGAAGACTATAAATATTTGGGTTCTGTCTTTGTCACAGGTATAGTTCAGCAGCACCAGGCAGAGATGGAGCGTATGGACAGTTTCCGGGAACGCTTTGGTCCACACTGGCTGCAGTATAGGCGGCATCTAGAAGCAGAAGGACAGGCAGGGCCCATTACCCCCTCTCAAAGCCCTACAACTGACTCTCTAGGCAGCTCGAATGGGGCTTCTGAGCAGAGCAAGAACAGAGTGCAGGAGCAGAAGATTCCTGATGTTGTCAAGGGGAAAGAAGTGGAATTGCCACAGGCTGAAGTTGTTGTGGAAGGTCTCCAGACAGTAGTGGAAACCAATGGACTGGCTGTTAAAGAAGAGAAAGATCAAGAGGAAAAACTGGAAGGTAAATGGTGCAGCTCCTGGGCCATTTTCTGTTCTGTGGGTAGATAAGAGTTTGTGGGCGCCCTAGGTTCTGCATAGGGTTCTGCTGGTAGGCTAAAGATAGCATCATCTGGGTGGCAAAGTGCAAATGATCTGGTGATATCCCTAACTTATCTTGCTGCTAGCTTATTTCTGTTGTATCATGCAGCCTGTCTGTGTACTTGCTGAGTTCCGTCTCTGGCTCAGCTGTTTCTGTCTTCAAGTGCTTGAGCACATCTTTGCTTAGAGTCACTTTTTGAAGGCATTGTAGGCCTGGTGATCCATAAGAAGTGGTGCTTTGTATTCTAGGCAGGTTACATAGTGCTTGCGTAACCTTGGAATTTGTAGAGATGTGATCAGAGAAAGGTATTTGACACTCTCATGCAAAATCTGGGAATAGCAGATTTCATGTGAAATTAGTATGTTTCAAGCTCTTGTTGCAGAAGAAAAACCTAAAAAATCTATAGGTAATTCTTGTTAAAAATCTAATCTAGGCCATGGTTTAGTGTAGTGTTTTGGTGCACTTAATCTGACTGAAATTGATGGCTTTAAGCACCCTTACTTAGTGTTTGGATTATGGCCTAGGTAACTAGGTGGTAGAATACCTGCTTTGCATACTGAAGCTCCCAGGTTCAATCCCTTGTATTTCCAGTAGGGCTGGGAAAGACTGTTGTCTGAAACCTTGGAGAGCAGCCACTGCCAGTTCAGTGTAGGCAGTACTGAGCTAGATGGACTAATAGTCTGACTCAGTATAAAGCAGTAACATATATTTAGATGTACTCTGCTGCTTCACGTAGTACAGGTATGTACTGTACCTCCAGTGTCCAGACTCTCTGTCAATGTGTTCTTAGCCCAAACTTCCTTTAGCTCCCTCATCAGTAGTGATGGAGCCGAAATCCTTAATGTTGGAAACAAGCTAAAATAAAAATAGTAAAAAAATAATAAAAACCCATTTGTATAGCCAGAAAACATGGAAGTTTAAAACCTCATCAACTTTGGTCTTGGATAAAAACGTACTGTAGTATAGAACTCAATCTGCATTGTTGATATACCTTGAAGAACAAGCAGGCCCATAGTTTAAGTTTAAGAATTTGTATACAGCTGAATTCTCCTGCTTACTGGAAAGTTCAAAACGTCAATACCATTCTAAACCTAGTAAGTCCTTCATACATTGAGCAGGACCTTCCTCTTGCCTATATGTCACTTTTTAAGAAAGAAAGTCCCAAATTACTTGTGTCTGAACTGACTCTTGGATGATGATGACTGCAGAACAAACCCTTTATCTCTCTGAGGCTGCATTCTCATGTCCAAAATAGCATGCTGTTGGTTTGATCTAACTGCATAGAATATTGTAAATTATTTGTTAGAAACCAGTTTGTCAACTCATCTCTGTTTTCCCTCTCCACTGCTGAATACCATCTGAATGACATGTATACTTTATGAAGAAAGTGGATCAGACACTTTACCCTCACGATCTTGCAGTGTTCAGTGTTTGATAAATCCCTTCATGCTATGCAGTGGTTTGGCGTCCAAATCACTGCATGTATCTGATATCAAGGCACTACATTCATATATTCCCCTTCTATAAAGAAGTTCAACATGGCATTCTGTCCTTCCAAACACCTGGGGAGGAGAGAATGAAGGACTTGTGCTGATCCATCCAGCTATACTCATTACTAAAATGTCAACCTAATTTGTCAACCTAGTGTCCAATTCCAACATTAATGCAGAAAACATATTTTGGCATAACATCCTTATGTCTGCATTCCTCTCATGGTGGTCTTTCAGTTTCAGATCTCTTCTAGTCATCTATTCCCCTTGGCACTTATTAGTCACACTTTGTGGGTGTTGCAGCCCTGAAGGATTTGTAGATTATCTCAAAATATTTTCCAGTCCTCTTTAGTTGCTAGGGCTCTGGATGCTGGAGCAGATGGAGACTAACACCCATATTTATCCTGGTAGTGGACCTCTGCCAGCCAGTGTTGGTGAGCCAGATAGAAGGTGACTGTGACCCAGAACCAGACTGGATCTTCTTACGAGTCACTGCCCAGCATGTGATGGAAGTGGAACTGAAAGCAGCCAGGGTTCTGCACAGGTTGGAGCTGCAAAGCCTGCAGAAAGTAGAGACTTCAGAAATGAACTGGAGAAGGATGGTAAGTTGAAGTTACTGCCTTGGGGGAGAAGATTTTGGGTCATCTGACCATCGTGTAGTCTTAAGGAGATTATTGTTGCCTAACAGTTGCACAAAAGTGAAGGGCAGCCCTTTCCAAAGGGATGTGATGCATGCATTGCACATGTATACTTGATTCTATAAAGTCACATAGAGCCCGTTCACACAATTAAAATTATCCTAAATTTCTGTGGCATGTGCTCTCGCGATTTCTGGTTTTGTGAACCTCGGAAAAATTGGCAGGGTTGGGGTGGCACTGTGCCAACCCAACATCTCCCCAAAATCATTAATCTTAGATCTGAACTTCGGCTCTTGATCCCAAGTAGATGTCAGGTTGGGATGGTTACCAGATATATTTTTTTAACTGTATGAACTGGCCCATAGAGAGCAGAGCAGTGGATAATGTGGTTTCATTGTCAAAAGAGAGACAGCCCCAAACTTATGGGATGTATCTGCAAGCTCCTATTTGTGCAGGTTCTGCCAGGCTGAGCTGCCAACTAAATGAGGCTTCTTGTCACTGAGTCTGTTGCCAGATTCTCCTCTTAAGTTCCCACCCTTTTCTTCCTAATAGATGGCGTGGGACTGAACCAAAGGAAACCATGTACAGTTCCCCACCCCGCTTCTTCCCTGAAGAAGAGCTCTTTGAGCATTTGCTTACATTGCCCCACCTAGCCTAATGCTGCTTTCAGTCTTTCTCATTATTTTGTTTGTTTATCCCCACAATTTGTACTCTGCTGTTCACATTAAGTTTTCCTAGATAGTTTGTCAAATATGAAACAGTAACTCTCAGATAATTTAACAAGTTCTAGTAAGAACTAATCTGCCTACTTTCCTTTCCCTACAACTGGATTAAACTTGATCCAAATCAATTAGGCAGTTCACAAGTTAGCCCACTTGTGCCTCAAATGCTCACGTGTCTACCATCTTGAACTGAGGTGTATGGCATCCTCACAAACCACGCTGTTGTGGTGTCTGTATGTCACTCATTACAACTGTACCAAATTTAGTTCAAACCAGTTGGGTGGTCCATAAGTTAGCCCACTTACGCCTCAAATATGTATGCATCCACCTTCTTGAATCGGGATGAGTGACATCACAAATTATGCTGTTGAGGGGTCCCTATGTATCCCAACAACTGCAGCAAATTTGGTTCAAATTGGTTAGATGAACCACAAGTTAGCCCACTTGTACCTTGAACATTCACACATCCTCTCATCTTGAATAGGGGTCGATGACATCACAAACTACACCACTGAGGTGTCTCTAAAACTGTACACAGTTTGGTTCATATTGGCCCAGGCATTGCAAAGCTGATGGGACACACACACACACACACACACACACACACACACACACACGTGAAAGCAGGCTAAAAACAAAGTATGGTAAAATTATTTACAGCAGAATAATTGTTATGAAGAGGAACTGTTGCCAACACCATCATTTTGTGCTGTCCTGCACATCTGATGACAGGTTTTTTTTGAAGCTTCTGTGGCTTTCTATCCTGCAGCTCCTCAGCACAACTCTTTCCTTCCTCGCAACGTATGACCCCTAGTGTCAGCCTTCTCTTCTGTTTTCTGGGGCTTAGAGATAGCTTGAGTCAGCTGTCTTGCCCTTGGTTATGCAGTATGAGCACCAGTACCTAGTAATACATGCAGTGAATACAGTTTTCAGTTCTGCCTAACGCTGCCTGTGTGACTAAGGAGAAAACTAGCCCTGGTTTTTTTTCCACCAAGACCTAAGGGTCAAACTGCACATTTGTATAAAAACATATTTTTAAAAGTAGCATGCTTATTAGGATTGGACTCTTCTCTTTCTAAAAAAAAGTGCTGCTTTGGGCATGGGGTGGGCTCTGATCTAGGCCCAAACCACAGTATGGTGGGGGAAGATGGAGTTTAACCCTTTCCTCTTGCGCTGTCTTTCCTTTCCCTGTCTTGTGCTGTTTGCAGCAGCTGAGGATGGATTTTTGGTGGGAAAAGGTTAAATTCTCCTCCCCATGTGCTATAACCCCAACCCAGACTGGGGGACAAGTGACGGCATTTTTCTCAGGAAGAGAGCAAGGCCAGTCCTAAGCATGTAAAATGAGTTTTAAAGTAACGTAATGAGGCTCTACACATGCTTGGTGTGTGTAGAGTGGGTCAAGCCTGCTCTTCCTGCACACGAGCAGTAGTCAAGCCCTAGGCGGCTGGATCAGCCAGCCACACGATAACCGGCTCCATCACGGAACAAGTTGAGGCTGCGGGGATCAGGACCGCCTGGCCCCTGGAAGTCCCAGAATGCTGTGCACGGGGCATTCTGGGGAGACCCCCGAGGCTGGGAGGCTTGTTGTTGACTCCCGGTTGGGGGGGGGGTCTCCTCATGAGTTGGTGCGGCAACCCGCAATAAAAAAAACCCAGGGTGAGCGAAGCGCTCGCTCTGCTAACCTCGTTTAAGGGGAGGGCTACTTTGGCGGGCTAGCCGCCATTCTCACGATGGAGGAGAACCGGGCTGGGCTCCCTTAGCCTGGTTTCCTTCCATCGTGTGAATAGCCTCAGTGGGTAGTCTTGGCCCAAAATAAGGTTTGATGGACCCTCTGTGCTAGTTTGTCATCTTGTGAGTTGCGGGTTTGCCCTGTCAGTGTTTCTTCAGAGAGAGCCAGCGTGGTGTAGTGGTTAGAGTGCTGGACTAGGACCGGGGAGACCCGAGTTCAAATCCCCATTCAGCCATGATGCTAGCTGGGTGACTCTGGGCCAGTCACTTCTCTCTCAGCCTAACCTACTTCACAGGGATGTTGTGAGGAGAAACCTAAGTATGTAGTACACTGCTCTGGGCTCTCTGGAGGAAGAGCAGGATATAAAATGTAATAAATAAATGTTGAGCTGCTTGCTTTCTTCAATGCCCTGCATGCTCTCTGTGGTCCTATGACACAGCTGTTGGTATTCCATGATGCAGTTCTTTTTCAGATTGAGCTTTTTTGGGAAGGAGAGTCATCTTCTCATTTCTTTTGCTATGTAAAGCATTTTAAGAATTTTTTTGCTGAAAAGCAAAATTCTAAATTTGTCATTCAAGTATACAGTCTGATGTTGGGTACAGAATTCAGTATCGGTCCCCGGCTAACTGAGCAAAGAGACACCGTTCTAAAGTGGTGATTCTCTTTATTTAGCAGGGGAGAGCAATTGGCAGTATCCATCCCCAGCACAGCATCCCTCCAGTGGCTGTTGCTGGTTTCTATCTTATGCTTCTTTTTTAGATTGTGAGCCCTTTTGGGGACAGGGAGCCATTTTATTTATTTATACCTATGTAAAGTGCTATGGGAACTTGTGTTGAAAAGCAGTATATTCATCATATTCATATTTTAAACTTTGCGGTGGGGGAGAGGTGGTGCAGGAGTTATTAGTTATTATGAATGTGAAAATGGGCTTCTAAGTGCGTGGGCAGTGTCTGGTGAAACTTTGGAAGCAGGAGCCAGAGATTTCTAGGAGCCAGAGAGGAGCTTCAGTGCCCTCTCCTATGGCTAACAGAAGAATAAAATTATACAGACAAAATAAAATAATACTCTAGTGGCTGCAGCTGCTGGCCTTCTTGGTGCTCCCTGAGCTGTCTTCATGAAGGTGCCTGTGATGGTGGTACAGGCAGATGAGGCTTCTTATACTGAGGCCTGCAACATTTTCTGACTGGTAGCCTGTCTCTTCCTGGCAGGAGCTGGAGCGTGCGTTTCCTGTCCTCACCTTGCATTTTAGTTACATCTGCAAGGACCGTCAGAAGCGTCGGTACATAGTGCTGGATGATGATCCCGAGCTATGTGTACAGGTGAGGGGGTGATTTGTACATGGGAATGAAAGGGATGGGTTCTTCCCATGCAGGGCCTTAGCTGTCCAGGATTACCTGGGGGAGAGAGTGGGACACAGTATATTATTCCTGAGGTGGAGGCACTTTGAGTCCTGAAGGAAATACTATGCAGACTCCAGTGACACCCCCCCCCCCCGCCTTCTGATGCTCCTTGCTCTGCTGTGGGCTGTGCTCAAGGCTCATGTAGTATTTTGCTGTGTCCTGCTGCCCTTTTGCACGATGTGTCTTTTCAGAACTTGCTAAGAGTGCTGGCACCCACCTTGGAAAAAAACCAGAAGAAGAGCAGAGATGACGGAGGCCCAAAGCTCCAGTGCCTGAAATGCAAACAGGAGTTTGCTGGGGGCCTGTTGCTGAGAAGGGAGACTCCAGGTCCTGCTAAAGGGACTCCAGCTTTCTCCGAGCAAGGTATGTAGTGTGGGCGAAGAATTTGGATCCAACTATGTGGCCTAATTCTGAGCTGCTGGAGTCAGCCAGTTGGGGATAAGTGGTTTGGGAGTGAGGCTTTGGGTCTAGGGATGCACTTCAAGCCAAAGCTCACTGACCAGTCTTGAGTAAGTGAGTAAGCTCTTTCTCAGCCTCTGCTCCCTAACTGCAAAATGGAGTTGTGACCTAGTTGACAGGGTTGTTTATAAACCTCTCTCTAGCTCAGGGCTGCTCAGCTTTGACCTCCTGCAGATGTTGGCCTACAACTCCTATAATCCATGACTATTGGCCACTGTGGCTAGGGATTATGGGAGTTCTAACAGCTGGGGGACCAAAGTTGAGCAGGCCTCCTAGCTCTAGGAGGACTAGCAGGAATGTGAAAACGCAGAAAAGAAGCGTCTATCAATGATGCTTCAGTTGGCCATTTGTAACTAACTGTGTGTGTGTGCGTGCGTGCGTGCGCACGCCCCCTGAAACAAGTTTCTGGATGGTTTTAGCCTTTTCTGAACCTCCAGGGGGTTTTGATACTCCGAGTGTCTAGTAACTGAATGATGCAGCTAACCTTTTCTTTCTAGGGTGTATTTAATTATTCCGTTAAAAATCTCTCTAAACATAGGAATATGTTTAATAACTCGAATTTGTCCTGGCTTTTGTATTAGAAGTACTTACGTGATTATAAATAATGTTATGTTTCTTTAGTTGCTGTTTTAGTTGTCTAGGTAAATTCCTTTTTGGGGATTCTTGGCATTCCCTTTTCATTTTTCTCTCTGTGTTCAGGGAGGTTGAAAAGACCAGTGTGGGAGATTACAAAGCACTTTTAGCATAATTAGCAGGCCGTTGAGTCAAGAGAGGAGCATAGAAGCTCACCGAAGCAAAAGAGAAGGGGAAGGTGACTAGTGGGGCTGGGAGCTGCATTTGGCCTTGGGGCCACGGGAGAAGAACCTAGTGCTCGATTGACTGGGGACTAGGGTTGTGAACGCCGATTTTGGTATGTCCCTCTTCAGGCATTGCTGGCCGCAGTGAACCCATCATCTGCCCCAGCTGCTCCAGCGACCATGTGATCATCCTCCCCTGTGAGAGGCGCTCTAGCACACCCCTGCCCTCTCAGGAGTGCCTTGGTGAGAGCCAGCAAGAGGCAGAGGCGGGGAAGTTCTACATTGGCGAAGAGACCAACTCTGAAATGGGCACCTACTCCAGCAGCCGGACTCAGGAGCTGAGCAGCGACCAGAGCAGTGCTGCACATTCCAGTTCTCACAGTTCAGAAGCTGATGCCAGCAGGAAGGACTTGAGTTCCAAGGGGCGCGACTCCTCGCTTAGCCACACGGACACCAATGGGGGGAGCCTGATGGGGAGCTATCATTATGGCCCTTCCCGTGGGCCCACCCCTTCCCAGCTGTCTCTGAGCTTGGAGCACGAGGAGCACTGGAACCTTAGCCCCCGTGAGTAGCTCCTGGCCACTGGGCCTGCGCTGGGCCTTGGGTCTGTGAAGCAATGGTTAGGGGTGAGCTGTGTTCAGTTATAACTCAGGAGTGGAGTGCTAGAGAAGTAGCTGAGAGAGACTCTTCACCCAGGGCTAGATTTTAACCACCAAGCCTACTTGTGAAATTACCTCCCTCTTGGCCTTGCTGCTCAGGTAAAACCCTGTTCTTTTGCAGCTGCAACAAAGCAAGAGCGCCACCTACTGGTAATTGCGAGTATTGTATGGTTATTACTTTAAGTGCCTTTTAATGATTTCCTAATTGCCACTTTGAATGAAGCCAAGAGGCTTGCTGGGTGATGTGTAAATGTCTGCTAAAGGAGTTTAATGGCGGCTGCACATGCAATTGTAGGGCCAGAAAGAGGCAGCCGCCGCCAAAGAAATGGTGCTTTAACTCAGACTTGCATGGCAGAAGGCCCGTGGGAAGACTGCCGCTCTCTTGGGAGTTCCAAGTGCCTTTTGTCTGCAGCCCATTCCCATCTCTTTGAGAATATCCGTGGCCTGCACAGGCCTGTCAGCAGTGGGGGAAGGAGAAATGCATGCATTATATTCTGTATTTATTTATGCATTTAGTGGATATCTCACTCTGTCCCATGGGTTCAGAGCAGCTTACAGCATTTCTTCTAAATCCTAATAGTCTTGTCTCCAAGGGGTCGCTTTCTTTAACCTTACTTCTCTCTACATGGATCTGGAGGTACCTGATGGAGTTGGCACCAGTTTTTCTAGCCAGTTGAAACCATCTTACTGTGCAGCACAGTGTTTGTGTGTGTGTGTGTGTGTGTTTTCTGTCCAAGGTCCAATTCACACCATTTGTTAGGTGTACATATAAAAATGTGATGTGGATTAATGAAACAAAATGCATGCATCATACCCTTATGCTCATTAGAGAGTCAAGACTGACTGCAGCTCCTTGTCAAGTTTGCTGTGTAAATGCAATACCCCTTCGTAATATGTAAGGGCCCTTTAGTGTGTGAGCTTCTGGGAAAGTGAGTGCCTTCTGTTCTAGTGCTCGGTTCAGTGAAGAGAAGCAGAGATTGGACCATTGGGGGAGAATCTGAGTGCAAAAGCTGAAGGAAGAAATGGGGTGTAGAGACGCCTGTAAGGTGTGGAAACACAGTGGGGACCAAGATAGTAACACAGGGCATTGTCAGGTGCAATAGGAAGCTAGCAGGATATGGCAGAAAAGAATACCTTCTGTTGAAAACATGACAGATGGGTGCTACAGTAGATGTAGCGGTGTAGTTCTTTTGGATTAATTAGTTCTTTTGTAACTTGAGCTAAAATTAGGATGCAGAACTAAAGTGAGCATTCTACTATATTGCAACCCTGGAAAAGGGAGGGTGTGAGGGATGTTGTGTTAACCAAAGGAGACTGTTTTCTGCAGTCTCATGGAAGGATTTCAATTTTTTTCAGCTTGATTTCATTGGTTTTAATTTATGTTCTTATGATATCCATCATTACTAGGCATATGAGTAGACAAGTATCTTAAAGCATTATGTGGGATCCTTGCATCTTGAAGAGGGCAGCTATATTCATCTGACTAGGTGGGCGTTTGGGCATCCTTCTGAAGAGAATCAATAGCTTTACATGTCCACTGGTTGCTTTTCAACTTGAACAAAGTTTAGAAGACATGCTCACACCACTAGAGGGCACTTTATCTCCAAAAAAGCCTTCTCTGGGGCTGAACTGTACTTGATTGGGTCTTCTGATGTCATTTCCCCCCTCCATTTTAAAAAGCAGCTTCAGGGTGGGGATTTGCAATCAGGGCTGCGGTGTATATGAAGACACCAAGCCATTTCCCTGCCTTAAATTGCCTCCCCACCCCCACTGAAGCTGCATTTATAATGAAGTACTTATTCCTTCATCTCAGTGTAGCTAATAGCAGCGGGGTGGGGGGTATAAGTTGAGGAAAGGGTTAACCTCTCCCCCTTTACAGCACCATGGCCCCAATTTAGGGTTGCCACATTCAAGCTTCCCAAATCCGGGTGGCCTAATTTGCATATTTTGCAAATTATGTGATACCTAATTTGTATTTTTTTTATTTATTTGACAGATTTGTATACTTTCCCCTCCTTCTCTGCCCTCCCATGTGATCGGATCCGGAGTAAAATCCAGGCAATGCAATTGAACTCTGTGTAGATCTGGGTGGAATTTAGCAGCCAGGTGGAGGAGCCAAAATCCAGGGGCTACCCTAAATTCTGGGGGACATGGCAACCCTACCCCAATTCAAATATCCTCTTCTCTCCTGCCTCACTCACTGTAGCTGCTTTTAATGAAAGAAAATGATGTTGGGATATGTGTGGTCATGTGTAGTCTGGCCTTCTCCTGAACGGATTGATCTCTGACTTGCTGAGGCTGCCTCGACAGGGATTCTCTCATGTAACCTTATGACTGCAAGAGACCCAGGGCTAGGCTGGCTGGGTTGACAGCTCTGGCGGATGTGGGCATAGATGACTACCTAGCTGCAGCCAAAATTTTGCTATTGTCTGCTCACTTGCACTGTGACTGTTCACTGATCCTGTTGCTTTCCCCCTCCTAGCCACCAACAGTCTGTTGGGCATGAGGGACTTCTCCTCTGTGGACCATCGGCTCAAGCTTTATTTGGACATGGAAGTTTTTGAGGAGTCGGAAGAGTTCAAGTGCTTTCTCAAGGTGAAAAAAAGAATGGGTTGGGAAGGTGATCGATGCATATCTTTTCAGAGAGCATGGTACCGTTTTGCCTGG
The DNA here is from genome assembly GCF_027244095.1 of Hemicordylus capensis. Lineage (NCBI taxonomy): Eukaryota > Metazoa > Chordata > Lepidosauria > Squamata > Cordylidae > Hemicordylus > Hemicordylus capensis. Next base: position 147,312,948 of record NC_069657.1, read on the forward strand.
AAATGGTAATTGTGATCCCTTTGTTAAAGAAACCCTTTCTGGACCCCTCAGTGTTGTACGGTTATCAGTTGGTGTCCATCCTATCACTTTTGGGCAAGGTTCTTAAGTGTGTGATGGTGATCCAATTCCCAGACATACCTTGATGAGATTGACTGAAGATTTTAACCTGTTTCAGTCTGGCTTCCAACCTAATTTTGGGACTAAAACAGCCTTGGCCTCTCTGGTAAATGTTCTTGGCCAGGAACTAGACTGAGTGAGTGAGTGTGTCTCTGCTGGACCATTCCATGCTACTGACCAGGGTATCCTTCTGCCTTGTCGTGGCTCTGGTCCTTCCTGGTTCCAGAAGGTGGTTCTGAAGGATTCCTCCTTGATGCCATGGCCTTTGGACTATGATGTCTTGCAGGGTCCTATCTTGTCCCCTATGCTAGCTAACATCTGCATGAAGCAACTGAAGATCATGTGGGGCTTTGGCATTTGAGTACCAATGGAATGCAAATGCCACCCAGCTTTTATATATCTTCTTCCCTGCCTCAGCCAGGAAGGCTGAGAATGTTCTGAATCTATGCCTGGAGTCTGTGAGGGGCTGGGTGAACAAGCTCAAATTAAATCTGGACATAATAGAAGCTCTCCTGGTCAGGAGCTCTGAGGTTCACACTCCCCTTGAAGGACCAGGTTTGCAGTTTGGGAATACTGGACCCAAGTGATGCCTGTGTGGCCCAGAATGCTTTTGCGCAACTTTGCCTGATGTTACCTTGCCCCTCTCTGTCTTAGACCGGGTCATAGTTATCCCTCAGTTTGGAGTGCATTCACTGGAGGGTCTTCAGGCAGCCCCCCCCCCAAAACAAAACAAAACAAAACAAAAAACCCCAACACCTTCAGCTGGCACAAAATGCAACTGTGAAGTTTTTTCAGGCTTTCTTTCCTCATGCCATTGTTGCCCAGCTGCACTGGTTGCCAATTTGTTTCTGTGCACAATTCAAAGTGCTGGCCATTACCTTTAGCTTTAGAGCGAAGTTTCAGTAAGGACTGCTACCTACTGAATGACTGTGCTCATCCATTGTGATCATCCAGTGGGGTCTCTTGCGTGCTGTCCTTGTTTTTTGTTGATGTTTCTAATCGGTAAGCTGTCGTGCCCCTTGTGGAGAAAAAGGGGTATCATTTAAATAAATCCACAAGTTTGACAACTTAAGCCAGGGGTTCCGAACCGGTGGCACTCCAAATGTTGCTGAATTACAACTCCCATCATCCTCAGCCACAATACATTGGGGGTTGTTCAGCAACATCTGGATTGCCACAGGTTTGGAACCCTTGGCTTAAGATAGTGGAAAGAGCAGATTTCGATGTATTGAGGCTTACTGACCAGGGTGGTAGTGCTCTTGGGGAGATCAGTATCTCTAATAAAAATACCTATTTTCTGCTCTGCTCTTGCTAGGTAGCTGTGGTAAAGAATGGCCGGCTTGGGGAGTTCCTTGCACTCCTGGTAGCTTCAGATGTCCAGTTCTATGTGTTGGAGGTGAAGGGGGAGATCAGGTGAGAAGTGCTGTTGTAGTGAGGCAGTTCTCACATGCTTAGCTTCCTGTCTTAAGAACATAAGAACAGCCCTGCTGGATCAGGCCCAAGGCCCATCTAGTCCAGCATCCTGTTTCACACAGTGGCCCACCAGATGCCGCTGGGAAGCCCACAGACAAGAGGTATGTACAGGTCCTCTCTCCTGCTGTTGCTCCCCTGCAACTGGTACTCAGAGGCATCCTGCCTTTCAGGCTGGAGGTTGCCTTTAGCCCTCCAACTAGTAGCCGATGATAGATCTCTCCTCCATGAAGTTATCCAAACCCCTCTTCAAGCCATCCAGATTGTTGGCTGTCACCACATCTTCTGGCAGAGAATTCCACAAGTTGATTATGCGTTGTGTGGAAAAAATACTTCCGCTTGCTGGTCTTGACGATGCCCTTCACTGTGCTACAGCTAGGAGAGTCAAGAATGTGTGGTGCTGCTGTGTCAGGCATTGTCCATCTAGTGGTGACTCTCTGGGCTCTTGGGCAGGGGTCTTCCTCAGTTCCTATGATCAGAGAACCTTTTAATTAGAGATTCAAGGAATTGAACTTGAAGGCCTTTGTTCATACAAAGTATGTGCTCTTCCACTGAGCTATGGCATCTCCCTACTTCTGCTCCTGACCTGAAGACACTCCATTATCCCTCCTTGGTACTCGTCTCTGCCAGCAAATGTGTCTTGATCTCATGACCCCTCCTGCTGTGTTGTGTTCTAATAGTGTGACTACTCTTTTGAGTCCTGTTTCATTCATCTGTGCTAGGGGGCAGCCGTCAGATTGGCTGAAGAAGAGTGACAGTCACTACCTGTCTGACCTCTCTCACCTGGAAGTGGGGCTGTGCCACCAGAGCTTGCATGTGGAGTTTGTGAACCCCTCTGCCTCCTACAACCTGCTGCTTCGCAACCAGAGCCGTTGCAAAAGATTCCTGCAGTGCCTGACATGTAAGAGGGGGGTATTGGTGCATGTCTGTGTAAATGATATGTTGTTTGCATGCTTCCCTGACAGCCCCGAGGATGAACGAAGGATCTGAACTTCACATTTGTTTGTTTTGTTTGTTTGTTTGTTCATTCAATTTTTATACCGCCCTTCCGAGCTGGCTCAGGGCGGTTTACAATTAAAACAGAAATCATTAAAAACAATTAAAACAGAAATACAAATATAAACATCAATTTTAAAACATCTTAAAAAACAATTAAACTATCAAAACAATTAAAACCCTGAAAACCAGGTTAACATTAAAAGAATTAAAACTAATTAAAAACCCTGAAAGGCCAGGCCAAACAGATGGTTTTAAGGGCTCTTTTGAAGGACAGTAAGGAATTAACATTATGAATTTCTGCCGGGAGTGCATTCCACAGCCCGGGAGCAGCTACAGAGAAGGCCTGCCTCTGAGTTGCTACCAAACGAACCGGTGATAACTGGAGACGGACCTCCGCAGATGACCTTAATGTGCGGTGGGGATAATGTAAAAGAAGGCCCTCTCTTTGGCTTGCCTCTGAGTGGAAGACAGAAAAGTGACCAGACTAACAGTGGTTCATGTGGTGATGATGAAGACAACAGCCAGTTGCTGGTGGGCAGTACAGTCCTGTTGGGTGTTTTGGCTCAAAAGTTTACTGACCAGCCTGAGATTCCTTCCAACAATCTTGGAGGGCCAGTTCTAGCTGCTCTACTCCCAACAGGCTGCCATATGTCCTGCAGCTTCCCCCAAGGGCCTTTTGTGAAGCAAGACTTTCCTCCATAGCAGCAGCACACTGTGATCTTGATAGATGCCCTTTGCTGACAGGGGCCTTAGTTTCAGAGAGTTATCTAGAATCCGATGTATCCTTGCAATGTGATAACTTCCCTCAATGCCCTGTCTAGATCTTATGCAGGAATTGCCAGTCAAAAGCAGGAGAAAAGTCCCAGAGATTACTGTGACAGAAATGAACCCGCAGCATCTGTTATGGTAAGATTTACTGCCCTTGTTTAGCATATATGTGCCCTGCTGGATTTCTCCTGCAGCTAACATTGATGACATGACTGATATGATCACGTCAGCATCGACAGCTGCCAGGTATGCAGGAGTAAGGTGAACTGGTGAGAGGGTACGTTTTTAAGGTGAATGCTTCTGCATTCTCATCCTGATGATTTGTGCTTGTGTCTTAGGCCACTACTTGAGAAGGACCTGTCGAGAGAAGCTGCAGGGAGCTCAGCCAAGCCTTTCTTCTATCTCTTAGCATATCTCATTCAAGGTATGGGCATGCCCTTTCTGCAGCTGCTGCTTCAGGTGCAACAAGAGAGTTGTGTGGCTTGATACAATTTTGCAAGTGACTTATCCATTCTCTCCTCTTCTCCCTCTCCCCGCCCTGGCCAGGTGCTTCTGCCTTTCCTGTGACCTTGCTCAGCACCCGTAGCAACCTGTTCTTGGTCGAAGAAGATCACCAGAAGCAAAAAACTCCCCCCGCCTCTGGCTTAGGCAGCGATGCTGAGAAGCAGCTCAAGAATGGCTTCCAGCTGAAAGAGAACCAGCCAATCAGCAGCATCAGTGGTGTTGTGCTTTACCACTTCTTCCCTTGTGATGTAAAGCTGCAGCTTTATGATGAGGTGAGCCTCAGTGCAAAGGGTTGACTTCTGGGGATATGGACCCACTTGTGTGGAAAGGTGCCAGGCAAGTGTTCTCTGGGGGGAACTTGTGTTTGGCTAGTGCTCTCTCTGTTCCCTTAGGTAAATCTTCACAAACTTGGATATGGCTAAGGCAGGTCCCAGTCCTGGTCCCTGGATGAAATTATAGTCCTGTTTGAGCAGTGGGCAAACCTACATGTAGGAGTGCCCCCAGGGGCAGCATTGGGGGCTGCTGTGTCCAAGGCCTGCCTGCTCACTGCCCACACCACAGTGATGCAATTCACTTGGCTGAGTGAGTTGCTCTGCCTCTGGCTTCTTTTGTCCAGCCCTCCCCATCTGCACGTGGGCGTCCTCCAGAGGCACCCGAGACGCAGGAGCCTCTGGAGCAAGCCCATTTGCAGATGGGGAGGGCAGGGGGAGAGGACGAAAGAGCCACTTACGCCGCCCAAGTAGCTGCTCTGCCGTTGCTGAATGGTGCTGCCACTTCAGCTGCAAGTGGTGATGTTGGAGGAGGAGCTGCTGCTTCTCCGCTGCCTGGTAAGCTGCTGACTGCCCAGGAGACCTCCAGAGGAAGGGAACAGAACAGAGGGATGAGCCTGGCAGCATCAGGGAGGAGAGGGAAAACTACGTGGGTACCGTGGGAGGAGCAGCAGAGGGCTTTGTCCCTGGGCGCCCTCCACAGCCTGGCCCTGAAGACACCCAGTGCAGAGCGCTGTAAGCCAGATTCAGTCCATGGGCTTACCGGAGTCTGAGCCCTGATCATCTGCACGCTGCCCTCTCCTTCTTCTGCAGGTCCTAAAGGTGGAGAGCACTTGGCATTTGCGCACCGAGTGTCCAGACCTGCTAGCTGATCTGGTGGAGTGGCTGCGTGTGCCCTGGGAAGAGATGTTCTCGATCTCCCTCCGTAAGAAGGTGCTTGAGGTGTTGGAGTGAGTGAGAGAGAACATAGAGAGCTCTTGCTGAAACATTTCCATCCCTAAACGGTTGGCAGGACAGATCTTGGGCCACCTCCTAGTCTCTGCCTGACTTCACCATTTTGTACATTGCACATTGCTGCTCTCGGAAGTAGTCCCAGCAACCCCCGATAACCGATAAGTGGTCCACTTGCACCCATCCTCTTTGTTTTGATAGCACAGAGATTCAGCCAGTTCAACCGTCATGCCGCAGGGCCTTCTATGGGCAGAAGGTGAGCCAGCCACAGTCGGGCCACAGATTGTTTCCTATTGGACTGGAGGTGGCTCCGTGGCCAGTCCTGTACTGTCCAAAGCAGTTCCATGTGCACATGTCACTTTCTGCTGGGTAGTCGTTGCTGAAGATCCTAGAGCAGGGCATGCCAGATGGCCAGTCCCAGGTCTAGACTGTGCACAGAGCTGGTCCGCGTTGGTTCAGATACGGAGCCTGCTCTCTGCTTTGAGCTCTCAGTGCAGATTCTGGAGCACTGATGGTCCTTCCTTGCATAATAATGTGGGGCTCGTTCGCCAGAGTGGCCACAAACGGCAGATGCTGGACTCTTGTGTTCCTGCCCTGGCCCGGCCTTTCTAAGGGCTGCCCTAGCTACTGGGACAGGGATTTGAGATTGTGGATGCAGATACTCAGGGTTTGGGATGACTGGAAGCCATCTTTCCAGGCAAGGACAAACAAATATCAGTTTTAACTGTGAGTCTTTTAAAAAAAATTCTGTGTGAATAAAAGTGGCTATATTTATTAACCTCCTGATTTCTCTGAGATTTTACTTTCTACATGGTTTTGATTTTGCAAGCAGCTGTTGATACACTTTCCCCGCTCTGCCCCGCCCAACACTAGTATTTCTCACATACGTTTTAGCAACTTTTGACATCTGAAGTGGCGATCAGGTTTAGGTGAAAGATTTAATGTAGGAAACCTAATCTTCACAGAAGACTTGCCTCTGCTGGGGAGGAGAACTGGTCTTGTGGTAGAAGCATGAATTGCCCCCTTTGCTAAGCAGGGTCTGCTCTGGTTTGCTTTTGAATGGGAGGCTACATGTGTGAGCACTGTAAGATATTCCCCCTTAGGGGATAGAGCCATCCTGGGAAGAGCAGCTGCATGCTTGCATGCAGAAGGTTCCAAGTTCCCTCTCTGGCATCTCCAGAAAGGGCTGAGAGAGACTCCTGCCTGCAGAGAAGCCACTGCCAGTCTGTGTAGACCAGGAATGCACAACACAAATGCTTCAGTGGGCCGGAACTAACCATGACTTGGTGTGTGGGGGCTGAGGTCAATTTTTAGTGCATTGTTACATTAACATTAATATTAATGAAAGAAATTATTCGTTACTTGTATATCTTTTCCAGTGAAGGGATCTACAATTTTAACCAAGGAGAATGTCCAGAAAATAGGCCCTTTCCTTACTCAGTCAGTAGGGCACCTGGAATACATGCCCGCCCCAAACAAATCCCAAGTCCCTTCCTCTCTAAATAGCTGTAATCCTAGTCATGCTTACTTGGGAGTAAGTGTTGCTGGATATACTGTGGGACATATTTCCAAGTAAACATGCATACGATGTTTAGTTCCTGCTGAAATAAGAGCCTCCCCATCTCTTACAACTTTTAAAAGGGCAGTCAAGATGAATGAATGAATGCATTTGTTCACCCAGGCTTTTAATTAGATACTGTTTTACTTGTGTTTTAATTGTCTCTTAATAGTTTTAACTTTTAAATTTTAATTGTTGAAATGTGTTAATCTTTCTATTGGTTGTTTTTATTCTCTTGTAAACCGCCCAGAGAACTTGCGTTTTGGGCGGTATAAAAATATGTTAAATAAATAGGATATTATTAGGCAGTTTCAGGAGAGGTCAGAGGATGGCCCCACTCGGAGAAGGGAATTGGCCAAAAAAGATGAAACTCTGCCTTTCTATGCTCATCTCTGCCCGCCTGCTGCTGCTGCTACCACCACTGTTCCAGCCCACTCCATCCATCACTTCTGCTGCATAAGCAGCAGCACTGGCTCCCTCATTCGTCAGTCCATTGCTGCCACATGCGTTAGCAACTGCATTGAGCCATTGCTGTTGGTCCATGGGATAAGCCAAGAGCTTTTCACGCTTGTTGCTCTAGATAGGGGGTCAGCAAAAAATCCCCTGTGGTCCGGATTTTGTCCCTGGATGTTGTGTTATGCAGGCCTGGTGTAGACAATACTGAGCTTGATGGACCAATGGTCTGACTCAGTATAAGGCAGCTTCCTAAGTTCCTAATCATACTGAGCGCAGTCATAAGAACAGCCCTGCTGGATCAAGCCCAAGGCCCATCTAGTCCAACATCCTGTTTCACACAGTAGCCCACCAGATGCCGCTGGAAGCCTACAGGCAGGAGTTGAGGGCATGCCCTCTCTCCTGCTGTTACTCCCCTGCAACTGGTACTCAGAGGCATCCTGCCTTTGAGGCTGGAGGTGGCCTATAGTCCTCTGACTAGTTGATAGACCTCTCCTCCATGAAGTTATCCAAACCCCTCTTAAAGCCTTCCAGGTTGTTGGCTGTCACCACATCTTGTGGCAGAGAATTCCACAAGTTGATTATGCATTGTGTGAAAAAGTACTTCCATTTGCTGGTCCTAAATTTCCTGGCAATTAGTTTCATGGGATGACCCCTGATTCTAGTGTTATGTGAGAGGGAAAAGAATTTATCTCTATCCAATTTCTCCACACCATACATGATTTTATAGAGCTCTATCATGTCTCCCCACGGTTGTCTTTTTTCTAAACTAAATAGTCCCAGGTGTTGTAGCCTAGCCTCATAAGAAAGATGCTCTAGGCTCTTGATTATTTTGGTTGCCCTCTTCTGCACCTTTTCCAGTACTACAATGTCCTTTTTTAGATGTGGCGACCAGAATTGTATGCAGTACTCCAGGTGTGGCCACACCATAGTTTTGTATAAGGGCATTATAATATTAGCCATTTTCTTTTCAGTCCCCTTCCTAATGATCCCTAGCATGGAATTGGCCTTTTTCACAGCTGCCGCACATTGAGTCGACACTTTCAACGAGCTGTCCACCACGACACCAAGATCCCTCTCCTGGTCAGTTACCGACAGCTCAGATCCCATCAGCGTATACTTGAAGTTGGGGTTTTTCGTCCCAATGTGCATCACTTTACACTTGCCAACATTGAACCACATTTGCTGCTTTGTCGTCCACTCACCTAGTTCGGAGAGATCCTTTTGGAGCTCCTCACAATCCATTTTGGATTTCACTGCCTGAAAGAGTTTGGTCTCATCTGCAAATCTGGCCACCTCGCTGCTTACCCCTACTTCTAGATCATTTATGAATAAATTAAAAAGCACCAGTCCCAGTACAGATCCCTGGGGAACCGCACTTCTTACTTCCCTCCATTGTGAAAACTCTCAATTTATACCTACCCTCTGTTTCCTGTCCTTCAACCAGCTAGTGATCCACACATGTACTTGTCCCCTTATCCCATGACTGCTAAGTTTTCTCTCTGGGGTCTTTGATGAGGAACTTTGTCGAAAGCTTTTTGGAAGTCCAGGTATACAGTCCTCCAATGAAGCAGTAGGGACTTGGAAGAAAGGGGGTCCAGCAGCAGGCTCCGGTGGTGATTGCTTCATGATGAACAAAACTGGAAGGAGACCCCACAAGTGCAACCCAATTCAGAGTCCTGCACCCATACTACCTGTTTTTGCCAAGATTCTGTCACTTGAAACCACATCCTGGTTGTGTTTGACCTTTTTTCCTTTGTACCCTCCCCTCCCAAATTGAGGAACAGGCACTTTTCAGTATCCTAGTTGGAAATGTAGTCTGGTAGTCTACTGTAATGCGCTGCTTCATGTTCATGTGTTAAACAAGAACATTGATTAACTGCTCTTGTACTTCTGGCAAGGCTCATCTCTTGTTTCATTATACTGGTGAATATGCACTCATGTATTCTGTGTTTAAATACCAACTGCACTCTGTGCTTTTCCTACCTTTTGCACTGCACAACACTTCCATGTTGGGCCTGTTCCCTATTGCTTTCCAGTCTGAAAGGCTTCCCAATCTGTCAACAAGGCCTGTTTCTCAGAACGCTGTTCATTTTCTCTCTAGAACAGTAATCTCTTTCCATCGTCGTCTGGTCTCTTGAAACATCTATGATGTTAATCTACCCTAATATGGGCCTTTACCTTTTGACTTAAATGGTTGACCAACACCATATGAATCACTTCCAGAGCTGTTGCTATGCTCTTTAGGGCAGAACATACTAACAAGTTTGTGAGATTTGATCATCTCTTCATAAGATCAGATTGGATCTCCTGACTACACTTCTCTAGAGCACTGTTTCCCAATCTCTTTCATTACACCCTGCCCCCCCTCACCCCCCACCGTGTCTGAGTGGCAAAGCTGCTACACTTTATTTAGAGTCTGCACCAAATGTGGGGAGTTTCAATGCCTTGCTTTTGCAGGTAGCTTGCCCTATAATGTCCTGAGGACACCTCTCTCCCAGTGCATAAGGGACCAAGCTGACCCCCAAGCCTGAAGCATTTAAACTCTCCACTTTTGGAACCAGTTTGCCCCGTGATGCAAATTGCATAAATTGAACAATGAATAAAGAATGCACCAAAAGGGACCCAACAGGGGCCAGTTCCAATTAATTGTTTGATTTGGCCACCACCCACATCCAACTGGGGATGTCTGTGAGCATGTCCTGCTCTCCTTCCTGGCAGGCTATTTCCCTTTCCCTAAGTGTCCCCTCATATGCTATCTAAATTGCGTATGAGGGAGCAGTTCAAAATGCACATATCGTACCTCCATGCAGTGAGAAGATGGTGAACATTGCGTCATCTCTTCACTCTGTGTGGGGCTGGCTCTGGCATATAGTCTGAACCAGCCAGCATTGGTTACTTATATAGTACTACATACTCTACTCTAGGCAGAGGCACAAATAGCTGTTGCAGAAGAAAGAAATACTGAAGAAAGATGCTTTGAGCGAGATGTGCTGTAGAGCATTGGCTCTCTAGCCCTGTATAGATATGGACGGTTAGGAACTCCATCTTAATGTCTCATTTTGGTTGTTAGGAATGTCACCTTATTCTCCTCTTAGTTCCTCTCCTGAAGTTGTCATCTCCCACACACTCTGGTGGTCTTATCAATCATCAGGGGTCAAGAAATGTTGGCTCAGCTCACCAAAATATTTTACTTGAGCTATCTTGGTGCTTTACTCATCAGGATTTTTTTCACATGTCATGGACAAATAGACTAGTGGATTTCCTGAGCCCTGTGAATCATGCATTGTTTGTAGACCCCTTGCCTCTGCTTGTCTGTTGCCATGAAGTTTGTCCTCTTTACCACTACACACTCTCTCGCTAATTATGTGGCTGTCAATTCCTGTACGCAGACCCCTTCAAAGCTTGTTATGTGGCTGGAACCAGCAGTCCATTTCTGTGTGAGCAGCTGCAACAAAGCTCCGTTGTGGGACTGAAATCCTTGGCCCTTGGCTGGGCGTGTGCTCAGAGAGAGTTGCTCTTCCTTCATTCAAAGTGTGTGCCTGCCTTTACTCCCAGCCCCCATTTTTCCCTGGGCTCCAGTTAGTCGGCCTTGTTCTTCGGGTTCTAGTTTTAAAAAGAGAAGTTGATCCTGCAATACATTAGAGCCAGCGTGGTGTACTGGTTAGAGTGCTGGACTAGGACCGCGGAGACCCGAGTTCAAATCCCCATTCAGCCATGAAACTAGCTGGGTGACTCTGAGCCAGTCATTTCTCTCTCAGCCTAACCTACTTCACAGGGTTGTTGTGAAAGAGAAACTCAAGTATGTAGTACACCGCTCTGGGCTCCTTGGAGGAAGAGCGGGATATAGATGTAATAATAATAATAATAATAATAAAATACTCAGAATCAAGCCCCATTGAGTCAGGTGGGGCTTACTCCCAAAGAAATGTACCTAGGATTGCAACCTGTATAAAGTCCCAAGCGTTATGAATCAGTTGCTGTAAAAAGGCATTTCAACTATGAGTGGTTCAATTCAGTAGCCCACCCCACCTTGCCCTTGCAAGAAAATTGGGAGAAGGTGTGCAGGACTTGGGAAAGCACCTTGTGCAGAGGGAGATGGAAGAAAGGGAGTGAAGTGTTAAGAGACAGGGACTGGTGCAAAAGTCAGTGAAACAAGTTTAAAGAAGCATTTGATTGTGCTGGCCAAATGGATAAGAAAGAAGCCGTTCAGATGAGGCCTCTGGGGAGTTTTCCTTCATGAATGCTGTAAGAAATCAGATAGGTTCTGACTCAAATGCCCTTCTTTAAGGCTTTCCCCATATATGGAATAATAATTGTTGTCTTGCACTTCTGCTTAGGCTGCCCCCACATAAGTTCAGCAGTTGCTGTTTTGGGTAGTTTGTGGTGAGGGATAGGCGTTTGGTGTTGGTAGGGAAGAGACTTGACCACACTTTGTTAAAATAACTATATTAACGTTTCTCTTTACAAGTGTGACTCAAGATTTCAAGGTATTCTTGCTCAACCTTGTTAACAGATATAATTCTGAAACTGGTATTTGATAACTTGACAGTGGCTGGTGGACTTAGTGGTTAGCGTACTTAAGAAATTTCTTATGGGTGATGTTACAGATGACAACTTTAACTGGAGGATTGCTTTTACTCAGAATATCCTAGGTGGCAGCAGCAGTGACAGATGCTTGCTGCCAGCCGCTTCTAAAGCCAGGAGGGGGTTAGAGGGAAAGTCCCCTTTAGAAAAAACTTAACAGAACCTGTGATGCCACCAAAGAAGAAGAAAAAAGAAGGGCCCATCTTGAATTCTTGAACATGGGCCCCTCCAAAGCTTGCTACAACCCAACTAGTCCCAGTACTGGAGGAGGGTCACCTTAAGTGACGCAGCGGGGAGATGCTTGGCTGACAAACAGAAAGTTGTTGGTTTGACTCCCCACTGGTACTATATCATGCAGCAACAATATAGGAAGATGCATCATCTCAGACTGCATGGGAGGAGCCAATGGTACACCTCACATGTATTCTCCCAAAGAAAACCGCAGGGCTCTGTGGGCGCCAGGAGTTGAAATTGACTTGATGGCACACATTGCTTTACTGGAGGAGGGCTTTTGTAATCCTTCCTCCTTCACAAGATTCCATCCCCGTCTGGATAGTGCTCATCTGTGCTGCTCTTTGCACAGGTACCATACAAATTAAGGACCACCCCATCCCACCTTGGTTGCTGGTTTCACCATTTAAAACAATACTTGAAGTTTACTGGTCTCCAGCCACTCTGTCTGGTTGTGCTCTCAGTCTAGCCATGCAGTGGAGTGCTGGCAGATAGAAGCAGAGTTCTCTTAAGATCCTGTCTTCAGATCAACAGTCTCGAGTTTCTACAGAAGCATGTTAAGCTGTGGAGGATGGCTGTCCCCTTGCTTAGGGTCTCTGTTGTACTGGGGTGGCTGGTCCTGGAGAAAGGGCAGGCAGCTGTACAGAATGATGCAACCCCCGTCCCAAATGTCCTCTCCCCTTGTTCCTCTTTCTCACGGGTCTTCAAGTTCTTGCCATTCATGCAAAGCTGAGAACTCTAGTTTCTTCCAGGCTCAGTTTTGGAGCCCTGCTAGCAAAAGTGAGATCTGTTCCTTCACAGTGCCCTGGAGCACAGAAATGATTCCAGTATGTTGCATGACCAGTTAGCTGACCTCCTGCATTCTAAAGAACAAAGCATGCCTTGATCTGCAGCCCCACATTAACAAGGGACTAAGGCAGAGGCAGTAACACTGCAAGCACTGAGGTTTTTGTGGGTTCTCTAAATACACCGCAAGGGGCCTGCTAGGGAAGAGGCCGCTAGCATTTCTGCTTAGAGGGTGGGAGGCGGGGAACAGCCAATGCATTGATGCAGGACAGATTCCCTTTTGTGCCTGCACACACAAAAAACCACCTCCTATTAAGTAGCTTGAATTAGTTTCCTCAAGATCCCAGCCCTCCTTGGGTTACTCTCAAACACAAAGTGTGGAATTGGAGGCTAAAAAGATATTTCTCCACTCCTGCTGCTGCCTGGCTGCTAAAGGTGGGCAAAGAATGCAGCAACAAAAGATGGTACGTCCTGATTGGTGAGGAGCCAGCCTATCTATGCCCAGTGGTTCATGTGCTGTATGGGTATCCTATCCTTTCACCAAGAATCTCAAAGTCTAGGTGGGTATATACTTCACTCTCACCAGTCCTATGAACTAAAGCAAGTTAGCCTTCGAGAAATCAAGCCTTGTGGAGTTTAAACTAATTTTGCAATTCTGGGGTAAAAGGAAAAATAAAACAGGTTTGAAGAAGTGCATGGCTCAAAGAACACTAGTTGCCCTCGCTGCTTATGGCAGTATATGCTGAAAATATGGAGGGGACTTGGGTGGAGAAGGCAGTGTGGCATCCTGGCCACTGTGCTATATTTATTTGAATGCCGGGAATTCAGATTCAAATCCCTCCTAAACTCTGAAGTTCACTAGAGTGCTTTATGCAGGAAAGACTGGATAATCTATCTAGTGAATATCATAGTTTACAAAGGATTTAAATCTGGGTTGTGTGTGACATCCAAATGCAACACACTGGTCACAATGCCACGCTGCTTTCTTAATTCATTTCCGCTCTAAATGTACAGTAGTAGTTGGCTGCCACAATATGTAATTGGTGTTCACCTAAGAGATATGGTTCCTCAAACCTGACTCCAATGTTTCAAAAACATTTCGAACTCTTTCCCCATGCCCAGTTCTAAGTTTGTGCTAACTCTTGGGTCTCCCCAGGAGCGTAGCTAGGGGAGAGGGAGCCTGTGTTTTCCCTTCTCCCCGGTGGCCCCCCAGAGTGAGGGAGATACCGAAGAAAATAGGGAGGGGAGGAGCTTGGGGCCCCGGGTTCTTTGAACCCATCCACTCAATTATAGCTACACCCCTGGGTCTCCCAACCAGCATCAATTAGTTCCACAGGTAAATGTACAGAAATCCTTCCACACAGTCTCGTCCTACATAGGTGAAGATAGGAACATAGGAAGCTGCCATATACTGAGCCAGACCATTGGTCCATCTAGCTCAGTATTGTGTACACAGACTGGCAGCGGCTTCTCCATGGTTGCAGGCAGGAATCTCTCTCAGCCCTGTCTTGGAGAAGCCAGGGAGGGAACTTGGAACCTAGATGCTCTCCCCAGAGTGGCTCCATCCCCTGAGGGGAATATCTGAATAGTGCTCACACTTATAGTCTCCCTTTCATATGCAATCTGCTTAGCTAAGGGGACAAGTCATGCTTGCTACCACAAGACCAGCTCTCATCTCCTAATCTATGGATTGGGGGGAGTAATCCCACACAGGCATTAGAAGAGGAGATCAGGCTCAGTGTGTTCTCTACTTTTTTTCAATCTGTGTGTGTGGAATAAGTTTTGTTCTGGACGGCAGTATCAAGGCAATATGTGTGCACGTGTATTCAGAGTGGGGCCTTCCTGATTCAACCTGAGTGGGATCTAAAATTAACTGAGCGGACATTAAAAAAAACTTGTGAGCGTGTGCATGTGTGCACGCCTAAGAGGGAACACTGATCAGGATCTCTCTAGTCCCTTCCTAAAACACATTGGGAATCATAAGAAAAAATAGTAGTTTTTTTCTGAACTTACTGGGATGTGAAGGCAGTAAGGGTACAGCCACTCCCATAAGTCCAGTGTGGCTAAATGAAGATATACCACTAAGGGATGTTCATTTTACCCAGATCTTGGGGGGTATTGCACAACCTGGCGCAGGATCCTATCCTTCCCCGTTACTTCCCTCCCGCCAGGTGCCCCATGCCTCCCAAGGTGAGATTGCTCCATTGCATTAAAAGACCCTAAAAGTCTTTTGTCTTGGCCTAGATTAGGTTTCTCAATAGACAGTGGCTGTGTGCTGGCTACTGGCAGAAAAGAGCATCTTAACTAAACCTTTAAAAATATATATTTTGTAAAACCCAGCCTGTTCACAAAAGTGATGTCCAGTCCATTGTAATCAAAAGTCATTTCAATAAAGAACATGTTAAAGAATAATGATTAGCCAGAGCAGATTTCATTACAAATCATACATCAAATCGTACCTTGGTTTTTTGTTTTTGTGTTTTGCTTTTGGTGGTTTGCTGCTGGGAAGGGCATTAGAACTGATCATAAAAACACATCTACCGTGTTTCCCTATTTCCAGGAGTCAAGAAACGTTGGCTCAGTTCACCAGCCAGGCAAAATATTTTACTTGTCAGATCATTTCTCAATCTGTGTTGATACATTACTTGTCAGGATCTTTTTCACTTGTCAGGCATCATTTTTCACTCATTACAGACAAGTAGACTAGTGGATTTCCTGAGCCCTGCCTATTTCTCCCTCCTCCTTGGGATGTGGTGTACATGTTGCTTTGTATAAGTGAACTGCTAGCTTGATATGTTGAAGGCTGTGGTGGTAGCAGCTGCTAAGCACTGTTAGTTCTCGTGTACCATTTTGGGGCAGTTGGAATGGAAATGCCGGAAAACATGTTCTATGCAATGTACTGATCTTGGGTAGTAAAGGGGGAGCCTCTAGCATAAGGCTGCTCCTTCTCCACGCTTTAAGGCACATGCTTGTGCGATCTTTGCTGGCCACTTCAGTTTTGAGGGTTCCAGATTAGAGAGAGAATTTACAGTTCCTTTTAAGCTGCAGCTGAGGTAACTTTCTGATAACTTTCCATATACTAGATTACCCAAGAGAGGGCTTCTCTAGATGATCAGTGAATGTATGCTGCAGCCAAACTTCTGTGTAATAATCCTGCAAGTCTCCACTCATATAAAATATAATATGATATCTGGCCCATACATAATGGATGGGAAAGTGAGATATTAGCTTTGCTGAGAGGGGCCATAGGATACTGCTTCTTTGATCCTTCAAACAAAAATGAGTTAGATATGTTTTAGATGTGCAGCAGTGAGAAGCTGATGTTTGCTACTTTAAAAAGACTTGTCTAGAGCATGGTCTAAGGACATATTAGACAGTCCCCTTGATGAAACTAAGCAGGACTTGGTGTGGTCAGTGCCAGGATGGGAGACCCATATATGCCAACTTTGGGGATGGGACCATGGCTCAATGGCAGAGCATTTGCTTTGCATGCAGAAGGTCCCCAGTTCAATCCCTGGGATCTCCAGGTAGGGCTGGAAAAGACTCCTGCCTGAAACCTTCGAGAACCACTGCTAGTCAGTAAGATCGTTCTCACAACTGTTACACCTGGGGCCAGGGAGGGCGGGGTCGGTCCTACCTTATCCCACATGACTGTTGCTCCCCATGCTGTGCTCCCACATGAGTGCCACATGAGAGAGAGAGGCCAGGGGAAGGACGTCCAGCCTCCAGGAAGCCCACAATGCACCATGCTGCTCATGCAGTGCATTGCAGCCATTCTAGAGGCCAAAATGCTCCTTCCTCTGGTCTCTATGATAGTATAGGCTGCCACATGACTGGGTGGTGCGGAAAGAGGGCATGCGTCTGCCCATCCTCCTATCTCACCTTTAGCCCAGGTAAAAAACCCAGGCTACCTGGTGGGAGAGTGCTGGAATCGGTCCCAATCTCAGTGCTCCACACGACCTGCCCTACCTAGGTAGGACTGTGTAGGCCCAGGTAGGGCTGGTCAAGTGAATGCCCCCAGTGTAGACAATTCTGAGCTAGATGGACCAAAGTTCTGAGTAGGTATAAGGCAGCTTCCTATATTGCTATGATTTTGTAACATTCTTACATTGGAAAGAGATAGTGTGCACTTTGTTGGAACTCTAGTCTACACTGAGTGTGTAGAGGTAGAAGCTCCAGGCCCAAGCCTCCCAGAGTTCAAAGTTCATGGAAACTTTTAACTGGTAAGGTACTGACACATCAAAGTCACCCTTGCCTCCCTTCCCCTCCCTCTCAGCTGTGACTACACTGGATAATTAAGTGTGGATCAGATGCTAGTGAAATCAGAAGACGTATAAATTAGAGAAATTGATGTTTTGCTTTGGAGATAACCCTTGGAGAGCAGACTGTTTTCAGGGAAAAGACCCCCTTCAGGAACTGTTCACAGTCTTTGCTGGTTATTGCAAGAAATAATAGCCAGTGGCTGTGGTGGACATAAGGAAGCGACTGCCAATTGGAGGTTATTGCAGGCGGCTCAGATGTTAACCCAAGCCCGAGATCAGCTGGAGGGAAAACTAACTCAGGAGCAGGAAGAGCTAAAGAAAGCAAAAGAACAAATTCAAAACTTGGAAACAAAATTAGAGGAGGCTAGGAAATCTTCAAAACCAAAAGGGACTGAAAGT
Source organism: Hemicordylus capensis (assembly GCF_027244095.1). NCBI lineage: Eukaryota > Metazoa > Chordata > Lepidosauria > Squamata > Cordylidae > Hemicordylus > Hemicordylus capensis. The sequence goes on from NC_069657.1 coordinate 147,330,302, forward strand.
GCAGCAGACAAGTACCAATGAGCTTCTTGACCTCAGGAAACCCTTGTTGTGGGTTGGCACTGGCAGACTGAAGTGGAAATCCTTAGGGCAGAAAATGCTCATCCCATGAACAACTGGAGAAAGCAAAGATAGCTGTCCAATATCTGGTGGATTGCAACAACCTGGCCCAGCAGGCAGCGAGCCACGATTACTATAATAAAAAGACTGAAAAGTTAGAGATTGTTTTAAGCATCAAGAAATGTGTGATGGCTTCACTGAAGATTCTGAAGAAAGTGGATCAGAGGGTGGAAAGGAGCAGAGCAGCTCCACAGCTGCCACTCCCTCTCTTCTCTAGGATGACCTTCCTGAAGCTCCACACAATCCTAACTGGCCTTTGGCCACCCCTGTCCCGGTAGTGGGAAGGAAGTCTATCATTCAAACCCCAGCCCATGGAACAGCAAGGGCCATTGCCTGTGCTGGAGGAGTGATGCTGGAGGAGGTAGATGAGACAAGCATGAATGATTGGTATTCAGATGGGTCATCCTCTTACTTTCAGGGACAGCCACATATTGTGTATGCTGCCATTAGAGTACAAGACAACTGGATCTTCAAGGGCCAGCACTGCCTCACTTTGCCCAAGCCGCCAAGGTGCAAGCTGTACTTGAGATGTTCAGTCCAGAGACTTTCGATGTGCCTGTTTCTATTTTTACTGACTCAGACTAGACCACCCATGCAGTAACCTGTGGCCCTGTCCTGGGTGTGCATGAGAGGCAGTGGCAGAGGAGGGGACGCTTTCGGGCCTACACTGAGCATGGCACAAGCCAGACAGTTCCTGAACATCACTGCTCTACGTCTTGGGCCCTGATTCAGTCTCCTTGACTCTCTCCAACGTAGTAGAAACACACATACAGAGATGCAGACAAAGAACGTGCATGGGTAGGCACATAATTCATAAGGGCCAGAGAGTTGTTATATGAATGTCTACCTTATATCAAGTCAGACCATTGGTCCATCTAGTACAGTGAACTTCTGCCTGATATTTGCTCTCCCAGATTTTAGATTAGAGAATCAACGCCCTCAGACAAAAAGGGATTGATAGATTTTTTTTAAAAAAAATTCATTTCTGTACCACCCATCCAAAAACGGTATAGAGTGACATATTAACCAAAATGAGCTGTAAAGCTACAGTTCCAAACGGACCATATTTATACTTTCTGGGACAGAGCCCCTGCTCTATATAGCACATGTCAAAGCATCCATTTCTGACAGCATGTGTCTCTGGAGGGTCATTTGAAAAAGAGAGCTGTACTTCCTCCCAGGAAGCATGCCTCCCCCCCCCCCCAACTCTTGTGTCATGTTGGCACAGAGACACCCAAGGAGGCATAGTCTGGCTGATCCTAGCTTTGAACAAAAATCTACCTTGCTTTCTCCCAGTCTAGTTTACAAGGAGCAATGTTTGAAGAAAACTCATCAGCAGCAGTGATGTGTTAAAGTTTTGATTTAATTTCTCATTATCTAGAATAAAAAGGTGGCAACCCTTCCAAAGATACAGCTGCATTGCTGTAGTCTGGATGGCATTGGGATGGGGTTCATCGTTGCTTCTGCACATGTTGAATGGCTGCCTGTAGAAAGACAAGAGATGGGCAGCATAATAAAGAATGGCTACCAGCTGGAACTGATAGTTCTAATTATGCCTTTGTGCTCATCCTGGACTGTTCAGTGAGTACTTGGGAGAGGATGCCATTAGAGCCCTATTCACATGTCATATTCCACACATGCATGGTAGTACACTTCCTGTCTCTGCCTGCATTTAAGGAGACCTATTCCCGCATTCACTTTTTAAACAGAACTCATGTACAGTCATTTTCAGAAAAACTTGTATATCCTCTCTAATAAAATGCTTGGTGTCCGTCCGTGGACGGACACCAAGCGTGCGTTCGTGCCTGGCCTGTTCTGGGCATGCCCAGAACAGGGCAAGGGAGGCACGAACGGCAGGACCCGGCGGCCATGTTGGGGCCAGGAGAAGGAGAAGTGGCCGCCGCCTATGCCAGGAGGAGAGTGCGGGAGAGGCGGCGGCGCAGCCGTGGCCACGGCCAGAGGTGGCGGTGGCCGCGACGGGGCAACTGGCGGCGGGAGTGCGGGTGAGGCGGCGGCGGGGCCAGAAGCGGCCGTCGCAAATAAAGGAGAGAGGCGCCGGGGGAAGAGGCGGCGGGGAAGCTGGCTGAGGTGGCGGCGGGGAAGCTGGCTGAGGTGGCGGCGGAGCCGCCGCCGAGGCCTGGCGCCGCCAGTAAAGCCGGGCGGGGGGGGAAACCTTGGGGCCCGATCCCACCATTCCCGTCCCCCCGCCAAATTACTAAGGGCCAAATTGGCCCTGAAAAATGCCGCCGCCGAACCACCCTCCCAGCTGCCCGATCCCACCATTTGTGCAGGAAAGAGGAGCTCGCTAGCAGAGCTCCTCTTTCTGCAAAGGCTCTTCTCAAACTGGCGCTTTGAGCGGAAAGGGCGTCCTGGGTGGTTCGGCGGCGGGGGCCGAAAGCATTACTAGCGCCCGTTTTTCAACGGGCTAAAATTCACTTGTGTCTGAATAAAGCTTCATTCTGTATGCTTCTGGCTAGCTTCTCATTCTCCTATTGAGTGATGTCTACATTTGGGGATTTAACTACTGAGGGGGATAAATGTAGTCAACAAGACAAATCTCACTCCACCAGTATAGGGAGCTGCAATAGAACTCTGTCTCCAGTTTCCATGTTTTCTGCCCAATGCCCTAGCACCCATCATGAGAGGCAAAATGAGGCATGGATGTCTAACCAGCAGTGGTGATAGGTGGAGAGGTGTGTTAGATATTCACCAGCAAAAATGGCAAAATTCCCAATTGTCTTCATTGGTGTATAGTGGGAGCTTACCAAGCTTGTGGCGTTTGTGGCAAACATGGCCACCTTTCTGCACAGTATATATCCATCTTGTATCCTCTTAGTGGAAAAACTGCTAGAACCTGTTGAATAATGAATGGTTAAGACAGTATAACAGTGATGAAATATGCATTCTCCAAAAGAATACAAACTTTTCAAGACCTCTTTAATGAGCAAATAAAACAAAACAGACTGTAGTGATCAGCTTCTCCCCCTCTAAAGAGTTAACAGGGAATGAACCCTTGTCTTGAATGACATGCTCGTAAAATACAGGGCAGCCAATTGGTACACCAGGTGGGTGGGACCTTGAGAGTGGTCACGGAGAATTCTGGGAACAAGAAGGGCAGTGTATGTTGGAGAGAAGCACGTGCAGAAAGGCTTAGTTGAGGGGCAATGGAGTTTGCTCCCTCATGGTCGAAGCCAGCATGGAGGTTTGTCTCATGGAATAACTCTGTAGATCCTTAAAAGAAAGGATTGCAGGAAGCTTGATTCTCCTCAGGAACTGGGTGAGTTAAAGGAAAAGGAAATTCAGCATAGGGAACAGTTCGTTAGATTGCATGTTAGAAACTTATATTTCTTTGTGTGTGTTTTGCATATTCCTGATACTGTTTTATTATAGTTTACCTGCAATGTAATTGAAATAAGAAACACTAGCCTATGCCTATTCCACTTAGGGCATTGCAAAAGACTCTATAAACATTTAAATGTGCTTAAGACAAACTATTTTTGTAATCTACTCAGTATTCTTAACTGTATCTAAGAAAGTTAGAAAGCCTCAGATGGAAGCAGTCTGCAGTAATTGAATAAAACTGTTTTTAAAAGTCTTTAAAAAAAACCAAGCTTCTTCAAATTGGCTTTTAACTCAGAAAAAGGGGTGGCAAAGCAGGATTTCTCTGGTGCAAACACAGTGTTCAGCAACTCTCAGTTTTTCTCATCCCATATAAGCTTACAAGTGGAAGGTTTTGTGTGTGTGTGTGTGTGTATGTATTTGCCCAATACCCAGTTACAGAGGGACTTTGGGATTATAGCACCCAATCTACTAGCCCAGTTATCTGCAAGCTTTAGGGTGCTTGGTGGCAGCATTTTGAACCTACCGATAATATAGAATAGTTTTAGGAGAAGCCTAGCCAGGCAGCTTGGCAGGGATAATTCAGCATGTCTTTCCCTTATGTGAGCTTGCTCTGAGACAAAGGCTTTAATCCGCTACACAGATGTTAAAAAAAAGTTAATATTTTGGTGTTACACATCAGCTTCAGTGCTATTCAGTGGTGGCTGAAATGTGCTCTTCAGTACATCATCAACATCATACTCAACATCACGACTCAGCAAAACTGACAGTAATTTGCCAGTCCTGTTACAGAATAGTTCACCCTCACTCAATAGCCAATGAATTTCATCGCTTCCCTCATTTCTTCTTTATGGTGAGGCACAGCTGTTCTATATACATAGCTTCTCTGATTTTCCGTTCCCTCTCATCTGCCTCCACAGCCTGGTGATCATCTTTGTATTCACTACTCTGCCTTGGTGATGTTCTTTAACATGCACTGCTCACGGTTTTGTTCTATATTTATGTTGTATGTCTGCCAGATGTTCCTCTTATCTTTTTATCAAGGGTCTACTTGCCTCCCTGATATAAAAATGCATGCATTCCATGCAAACCATTTTATATACCACCCCCTTTATCTGGCACCTTCCTTCCTTATTCCCACAAATCTGGCAATCCTCCATTTCGCATTTGTTATCATACCATCTTCTTCACTATGTGCTGTTTCAAGGTTATAGAGGCTGTACAAATAACATTGACTTCCAAACCTTGTTTCTTTAGAATTGGCTGTATCTCCCAATTAAACCTTTCAGTCACATATGAAATTTTAAGTACTGGGTACTCTTCTCTAAATTTGCTCTTTTATTGGAAATTCATAGCCATTAACATTCCCTATTTCCTCTGCTTTCCTCCTTGATGATTCTAGATGAAATTCGTTGGCTATTGAGGGCAGGTGAATTTTTACCCCTTCTCTCCCATTATTATGTGATTATTATGTTATGTCCTCTCCCATCTTCTTTATATATATTTCTCTAAGGCATACCCATCGCTATTCCCGTGCATGGCAGCTCTTGCGAGAGATCACAAGCAGCTGCGCAGATAGTGACAGGGACTGGGTGGGGGGAGAAATCAGCGATGGCGGCCGGCAGTGGGCTGGCCAGACGGAGGAAGCAGCGGGCCGGTGGGTGGAAGGAGGCAGCTGTTGGTGGGAGGAGACGGCCATTGGCGGGAGGAGGTGGCGGGCTGGTGGGTGGAAGCTGCCGGCGGGTAATATAAGCACCAGCAGCAGGTGGGGTGGGGAGAGAGAGAAAACAACTGTGGCAAACAATTGTGTTAATGAATGGTTGTTAAGCTTGTGCACAGTGTCCTCCAATGTTGGGTATGTGTGTGAGAGACTGGGGCACTGGGTGTTTGAATGCTTTGCACTCCCATTTCTTTGCCTGGGTGGGGGATTGGAGAGGGATAAGAATCTACACACAAGCACAGTGAGCACCCTATCCCTTGTTTACCCATATGGAGTGCCTTGTAGCACCAGTTGTAGTAGTGTAGTTGAGATGCCTAACAGGTGTTTGTATCTGGAGTCTTGAGACAGGAAATTTGTGAGATGTGCTGAGAAGACCATCTGCCGTCTTTCTCTTTGGCTCTTCGGTGTTTGGTGAAAGAGAGCACTTTGCACAAACAGTAAAAACCTCCACCACCAAAGTTTCCCACTTGCATGCTCCTTGTTCTCAAGACATGGGGACAGAGTAATGTAGCCCTGTGTTGTGTCTTGATCAGTGAGCTGCTCCCTTGCTGAAGACTATACTGCTGGTGCTGTGGTTCTCGAGTATTGAGTTAAAACATAAGAACAGCCCTGCCCAAGGCCTATCTCGTCCAGCATCCTGTTTCACACAGTGGCCCTCCAGATGCCTCTGTGGAGCCCACAGGCAAGAGGTGAAGGCATGCCCTCTCGGGGATAGGTGTACAGACACCTGCACACACATCTATTATATTAATTCTCCTGCGTGTGCCTTGGAATGATTGGCTGGGTGGCAGAGGTGCCTGATTGGCTGAGGTGCACCCAGGAGAATTGGTGGGCCCGGCCGCAGAGGCGAGGTGGCGGCGGTCCATGGAGGCGAGGCAAGGCGGGGGCGGCGGGCTCGGCCGTTGAAACAAGGCAAGGTGGGCCCGGCCGCCACGGCAGCACTCGGCCGGGCAGCCTGGGCCTGGCCGGAGACTGGGGCAGGTGGTGGCGGGGGGAGGTAGCCGGCCCCAAAGAGCGCACATATGCTCTGTGTGGAGGTCGGCTAGTTCAACATAATGTCTGAATAGGGCTTTAGTCTGTATCCTGTTCCTATTCTCCAGTGTGGTCAGGGATGGGGAGCAGTCATCTTGGTTTGATTACTGCTGCCCCGCCATAAGTCATCTATGGATGTGTGTCTACAGCTCCCAGCCTGGGCTGCAAACCAATTACCATATAGCTTGCAAGTTAGGGGGGAGTGTGTCACATTGTACGTAACATACTCTCTCAAGAACTACAAGTCCCACAATCCCTTCCGGCATTTCTTGTGCACAGGCGGGGGGACCAATAGGGTGTGGCAACATATGGTAGCGAGAGGGTGAGACAAGATCCTTAATCAGGGACGGTTATACTCCCAGATATAGAGGAAGCCTTACTACTAATGAAAGGTTTTCAGCTGCCAGAACCTATGTAAGTAAATGTTAGGCCTCTGGTCTCTCGTGTAGTTGGAAAAACTGATGCTAGATCTCGGGGGTAGGGAATATGATCTAAAGGGCATTTCTCACTTGTGTGTCATTAACATACATGTCATACTGCTATATCTGGCTATAAATACAAATCAGGCAGCCTGAAACGTAAGGAGCTTAAATTCAGGGGCTTAAGAAATTAAAGGACACCAATTAATACTTCGTTTTTTCAAAGCAGACAAGGCCTTTTGTGGGGCAGGGATAAGGGAGTCCATGTTACAAATTTGTAATGGACCCAGAGAAACTATGCTTGTGCACAGGCAGTAGTAATCTTATGCTGGTGTGGGAGGCAAGGCCTACTACTGAGAAAGCACAGGCCATTAAATGACAGTTTTTATACCACCTTTCTTTAAAACAATCTCAAGGTGGTTTGCAAGACATTTAAAACAAATTAAAACTATTAAACAGTTAAACAATACAAATATTGGAATATAAAAATACTCATCTAATTGAAAGTTTAAAGAACATACACAAAAAGACCATAGAATACAGAGCACCAGCAACAAAAACACTCATATAAAAGCCTGGGTAAAAAGCTAAGATTTCACTTGCTTTCTAAAAAAAAACTCTCATGGAGACTGAGGAGCGGATGCCCACTGAGAGAGCATTCCAAAGCCTTGGGGCAGTGACTGAGAAGGCCTTGTCAGGGGCATAACTATAATAGGGTTAGGGGAGACAGTTGTCTGGGGGCCCACTGCCTTGGGGGATGCCCCAGAGGCAAATCACATGACTGACTCCCCCAGCCGCGCACCCGCCCGGGCTTCCTTTAGTCTCATCCTCCAAAACTGATGGGAGTGTTAAGACCTGGAGCTACCAGAACAGCATGTCTTTCTCTAGTACCATTAAATGACTTGCATCATCCACAATTTACAAAACCTTTAAAAAAATAAGTTAGGATGATGATCTATTGTGGCACATAGGTGTTTCTGTGTATATATGTGTGTGTATGTGTGTATAAAATTTATTTATTTATTTATATTTATTTATAATTTTACTATGCTTTCCGTTACCACTATTCAGCCTCATTTAAGATTTCTTTACTTCATGAGCTGAGCTTCGGGGGGGGGGGGCATTTGTCTCTAGGCCCACTCCAACCTTGCTACACCCCTGGGCCTTGTCCTGCTTGCACGACAGCCGAGCCTCCTTCATTGTCAGCACATGGAGCAGAGCCTCCTCAGATGACCTCGTCAAGTGGGCAGAAACCCTTCGGAGCAGGTGGTATCAGATATCCAGGGCCCAGAGTGTGCAAAGGCAACCCTGGCCACCGCATCCACCTGAGCCTCCAAATCAGGTCCAGCAATATCCCCAAGCTACGCACTTGCTCTTTCTAGGGGAATGTAACCTCATCCAGAACTGGTCGAATCTCCTCATCCCGATTGGCTCTCCTTCTGACCAACAACATCTCTGTCTTGCCCAGATTCAGTCTCAGTTTATTAGCCCACATCTAACCCATCACTGCCTCTGGCCCCTGCTCCAACTATGCTTTTGGCTTAGCATGGGGAATTAGCTTAGCTGGAGGGAGCAGTCCTGTTATGGTATCAATTTGAACAGGTTTTGCATTTTGAAAATAAGGAGGCAGAAATGAAATTGATTGATAGATTGATTAAGTGCCGTCAAGTCGGTGCTGACTCTTAGCGACTACATAGATAGATTGTCTCCAGGATGACCTGTCTTCAACTTGCCCTTTAAGGTCTCTCAGTGGTGCATTCATTGCTGTCATAATAGAGTCCGTTTACCTTGCTGCTGGTCATCCTCTTCTTCTCTTTCCTTCAACTTTCCCCAGCATTATGGACTTCTCAAGGGAGCTGGATCTTCGCATAATGTGTCTAAAGTATGGTAGTTTGAGCCTGGTCATTTGTGCCTCGAGTGAAAATGCTGGATTGATTTGTTCTATCATCCGTTTGTTTGTTTTCCTGGCTGGCCATGGTTTCCTCAAAAGTCTTCTCCAGCCCCTGTTCAAAAGCGTCAATGCTTTTTCTATCTTGCTTCTTCAAAGTTCAGCTTTCACATCCATAGAGTGTCACAGGAAAAACCATTGTCTGAGCAATTCTAATCTTTGTAGGTGTAGCTACATCACGACATCTAAATATCCTTTCCAAGGCCTTCATTGCAACTCTACCAAGTGCTAGTCTGCGGTGTATTTCTTGACTGCTGGATCCTTTACTGTTGACGGTCAATCCTAAAAGGCAGAAGCTATCCACCACTTCACTGTGTTCATTATCAATTCTGAGGCTGGTTGCTGGACCCATTGTCATTAGTTTAGTCTTCTTGACATTTAGTTGTAGTCTCATTTTTTCACTGTGCTCCTTGACTTTCATTGCTAGAGCTTGCAGATCATCTACATTCTCAGCTACCAGAGTGGTGTCATCAGCATAGCGCAGGTTATTGATGTTTCTTCCTCCAACTTTAAAACCACACTCATCTTCTTCCAATCCAGCTTCTCTCAGTATATGTTCAGCATATAAATTGAATAAAGAGGGAGAAAGTATACAGCCTTGTCTTACTCCTTTACCAATCTGGAACCAGTCTCTTTCACCATGTTCTGTCTGGACTGTGGCTTCCTGCCACAGGTTTCTCATGAGAACGATGAGATGTTCTGGGATGCCCATTTTCCTAAGGATATTCCACAACTTGACATGGTCAACACAATTGAAGGCTTTTCTGTAGTCAATAAAGCACATATTGACTTCTTTCTGGTATTCTTTGGCTTTCTCAATTATCCAGCGTGCATCAGCAATGATGTCTCTTGTTCCTCGGCCTTTTCTGAAACCAGCTTGAACATTCGGCATTTCCCTTTCCACGTGGGGCTCTACTCTGTGTTGGATGATCCTGAGCATTATTTTGCTAGCATGTGAAATTAAGCATATTGTGTGATAGTTTGTGCAATCTGTTAAGTCTCCTTTCTTTAGTATGGGTATGTAGACTGACCTCTTCCAATCTGTTGGCCACTGTTCTACAAATTTGCTGGTTAGAGCCTTGACTGTTTCTTCTTCTGTTGCCTGCCATATTTCTGTAGCTATTTCATCAATTCCTGTAGCCTTCCAACTTGGTAATGACTGGAGTGCTGATCTAACTTAATCTTCCTGTACTAGAGGTTCTTGCAAGTAGAGAATATCTTCTAGAGTATCTTGGATGTTGACATCCCTGCTATACAGATTTTCAGTATACTCCTTCCATCTCTGTTTGATCTTCTCAGAATCAGTTACAATCTGTCCTTTGGCATCCCTTAACATACTAATTTGAGGTTGGAACCTCCCTCTGAGTTCAGCGATCTTTTGGAAAACTTGCCTTGTTTTCCATGTCTGTTTCCATCCTCAAGGTCTTTACAGATGTCATTGTAGTACTGCTCCTTGTCTCTTCCAACAGTTTTCTGAAATTCCCTATTAAGTTCCTTCCTGAGGCCTTTATCTTTCTTGACTTTGGCTTCTCTCCTCTTCTTGGCATTTTCCACTGTCTGTTCTGACATCCATTTTGCTTTCTTCTCTTTCTTGGTCTTTGGCAGTCTCTTTTCACATTTGTCCTTAACAACTTCTTTGATTTCATTCCACAGTTCCTCTAGTTCCCTATCAATGAGGTTCAGAACTAAAAAGGGGTTCCTGATGTTATCCTGGAAAATGTTGGGTACATTCTCAAGATCATATCGTGGAAGCTGGATAGAAATGAAATGAAATACAAGAAATTTATTAAGGATAAATGGGGTACAGCAAGGCAAGAGTTTAGTTAGGCAAGGCAAAATCTTAACTGATAGTCTCAATAAGAATTTTACTTAATGTAATTTGGCTTAGGTTCCAAATCACAGGTTAAGGCTTGCCATAGAAAGTACTTTGAGGCAGGAGGAATAGAGAGAAGGAAAGGGGGCGAGGAAACTCAAAGAGACAGAAGGTTAGTTTTACTTATCCTGAGTCCGGTGGTGCATTTGGTGACTTGCAGGTTGATGCATTGGCAGGTCTCCTCACAGGAAAAAGGCAGAAAGGCAAGGAAAAGGGTAAGGAGCAAAAGGCTACCACTCACACGCTTGGTGCAAATCTGCACAGATTCTGAGGCCATGTAGCTTGGCTAGGGGTACATATACTCAAAAATGTGCCCAGAGGCAATTCCCAAACCCAGGGGGGGGGAAGGGGCAGGCAGAAACCCTGAAGGGGGTAGAACAATGAAGTTTATAGTTTCATGAACTGGTCAGTCTTCGGTGTGACTTGACAAACAAAAGGCAAGAGTGGCTTGTGGAAGTGTGCATGTAGATGTGAATAGCCAGGCTTAAGGCTTATATTGAGATGGAGATGCCACTCCAGGTGCAAAGATATGTTTTAGATTTTAATGGGCTGCCTCCGCTCTGGCCATTGACAGCCAGTTAAGCTGTTGACAGTGGGTGGGGAATATTGCTCTTATCTGATTTCTGCAAAGAGTGCTAATACTATCTTTCTTATGAAAAAGGGAGTATTATCTTCCTTTGAGTAATACCATTTGAATTAGGTCTACTTGCTGGCTGATTGCCTTCTCTTGGGATAAAGAGAGAGATTGGGGATGGGCCCTTGTTAGCTATTATGACCTCATGAGCCCCTGGTGGCGCAGTGGTAAAACTGCTGCCCTGTAACCAGAAGGTTACAAGTTCAATCCTGACCAGGGGCTCAAGGTTGACTCAGCCTTCCATCCTTCCGAGGTCGGTAAAATGAGTACCCAGAATGTTGGGGGCAATATGCTAAATCATTGTAAACCGCTTAGAGAGCTCCGGCTATAAAGCGGTATATAAATGTAAGTGCTATTGCTATTGCTATTGCTATGGTGCATTGTCCCATACTTTGCTCATGTTAAGCGGCCAGCTGGGAGTCTTTGCCAAATATGGGCAGGTGAAAATTTCATGATCCCATAAACTGAAGCAACCAAAATGGAGACTGTGATCCCACAGTTCCAGTTGCATAAAGGGGTGCTTTCTGTGCTGCCCCCAAATAGAGTTGTTGTTCTGGCACAAGGGCTGTCGCTAAATACCCTGTACTTTCATACATAAGAACAGCCCTGCTGGATCACACCAAAGGCCTATCTAGTCCAGCATTCTGTTTCACCCAGTGGCCCACCAGATGCTTCTGAGAAGCCCACAGGCAAGAGGTGAGGGCATGCCCTCTCTCCTGCTGTTGCTCCCCTGCAACTGGCATTTAGAGGGATCTTGCCTCTGAAGCTGTAGGTGGCCTATAGCCACCACATTAGTAGCCATTGATAGACCTGTCCTCCATGAATTTGTCTAAGCCCCTTTTAAAGCCATCCAAGCTGGTAGCCATCACCATACCCCATGGCAGTGAAAAAGTACTTCCTTTTGTCGGTCCTAAATTTCCTGCCCTTCACTTTCATGGGAAGACCCCTGGTTCTAGTGTTGTGAGAGAGGGAGAAATCATAGCACCACAAAATGGGGGGGGGGGTTTGGCAGGAGGCGGACAGCTGAGGAGTAGTCAGCTTGGTTTGAATCCTAAAGTTTACTCTTGTAAACTGAAGATCAGCCATGAGGATAGCATATTATGTTTTTATGCATAGTGGTGGTATTACTTTACAACTTATTGTTCTTTCCATTCATATTCCATCTGTCTTACATCATGTAACTCAAGGCATTGTACATAGGCATCCCAGGTGGTTTCCCATTCAGGCACAGATCAGCCTCAGACTTGCTTAGCTTCAGCAGCATGGTATTAGTATTGTTACATACCTTCAGACCATGCCCTGGGACTATACGTGTTCAGGTGCACATAAATGTGTGTGAACATGCAGTTACATGGTGAATTACTACTCAAAGGAAACTGGGATGATTATGAACAAATGTCATGAGGAGGAACAATAAATGAAGGAGAGGCCAGTTTTGAAGGAGAGGCCAGTTTTGGGGAATGATGAACATGGAAACCAGTGCCCTGTTTTCTGTCTGTTACACTAATGGAACCCCAGTCTCCAGGGCAATCCCAGTGGCAATGGATGCACTGTTGTGGAGAAGAATCTGTTTAAAATTCAACACATCCAGCACTGGGTAAATGCAATATCCCTGCAACCAAATTGCAACCTGAAAGGAAAATGTCTAAAATGTGTGCAGGAGTCTTTGGATAACAAAATATATGAAGAAGCACAGACCTGGTAGAGGGGATAGAGTTTTAGAAATGTGTGGCATGGATAGCTTCTTGCTGTAATTCTGCATTTGTAAGCTTGGTGTAAAGTTCTTATCAGTAACATGATGATAGCTCAAGGGTAGCTACTGGTTTTTAGAGAGGTGTACCTGGCATGATCTTTCGCAACTCGGATGAATTGAGGAAGTAAGTCAGAACGGTGCTCTTTTTGAGCATATGAATCTTAGGATTTGCTGGGAAATGGTAGTGGATCATTACTTTCTTGTCAGACTGCTGAGCGCTGGGGTTTGGGGTGATACATGCAGTTTTATTTGTATTAAAGCCTCAAATTGCTCAGTAGGTGGTTTTAATAATTATTACCCTGCACATAAAACTGATGGGCTGTAATAGCAATAAAACTTAAAGATAAATATGGAGGTGTCCAAATAGGGATGATGCAGAAGCCATGAGTGTACTGCAGCTTTAATTACATGTACCTATCCACAAAGGTTTTGTACTTGCCTGCTTCAAGGACACTGAAAGGGCTTCACTCTTCTCTCTGTGGGCAGTGGGGGATTCAGCACCACTTGAAGTGCTGATGACATTCCTGAAGCCAGCTTGTGCCTGTCATCATTCTGCCCCCACCCACTGCAGAATGCTCCAAGAAACTGATGTGACATGATGTGATGCAGGGTCACTTCCTGGCACATTCAGGAGGAAAAAACATGGCTACCATCCTGCACCGGCCACCAGAAACCTCATCAGTGTTTCCAAGCAGTGCTGAAGTCACTGATGCCTGAAGTGGCACAGCAAAACAAAAACACCTTGAATAATTAGCACCCTCCAATGCTACTCACCCTGACATAAATTCCAGGTTGTAAGGTTGGGGTGACCTGGTTCTCCTAAAGTCGGATTACAAGGATCGGTTAAGCAGCGGTCCCCAAGAGAAAAGACAGCCACAGATTTAAAGGTCCAAATAAAGATATATTTTATTGATTATAATAGAGGCATGGCATTTAAGAATACATGTGAGTATTCTCAGATTACACAGAGCACACTAGATGTTAATGGTGTTAGCATCTAGGCACTAAAACCTAACCTTTACTATATAACTAGAGTGGATTCTCTAATATGTATGTAATTAGCTGGATAATGAATAACTAAACAGTTAACTAAGCATTCAGCTAACAAACTAGGTGAATGTATCTAAATCACTAACCAAGAGTAAGTTCTACTGAGGATGGAGGAAGAAAGAGGCAAGGAAACCAGATTAAGAATAGTAACCAAGACCCAAGCATACAGGGTCAGAGAAGGGATCGGGGCGGTGGGGGGGAGAGCGGGGTGAGGTGAACTCTCACCTCAGCCTAGAAAACAAGGGACCATAACCACTGAAGCAAAGAAACAATGAAAAGGACTGGGGGGCAAAACAGTTTCAGAGAAGAAGGGACAAGGACCAGATGGAAAGCAGAGTCGGGGGGTCAAGAAAACAGAGGAAGGGAGGGGGAGTGTGTCCCTAGTTAGCTAAGAGGTAGGTTGAGGAAGCAACCAGACATGAAGGAAAATAAAACAACCAAGGGAAAGGTAGGGGTGTGTGTGGGGTGTGAAACTAGGAAGGATTGGGCAGAAAAGGCTTCATTCTTAAAAACTCAGAGCTATTAGGACTTTCTAGGGTGAGACCATGCAAATAAAGGGAAAGCATTGCATTCTGGAAAGCAGAATCTGTGGAGGTGGCTTTCCCTGGGCTGCTAGGGGGCCACCAGCCAGGGAATGGGTGACTGGGGCAGAGTTAAGGGGGTTTAAACTGCCAGGGACCCATTTTAGAAGGGTTCTGGTGACTGGCATTGTTTAAAACTAAGAAAGAAACAGGATTGGAATCCTTCCCAGGAGCTCTGGTTGGTTGTATCTATCTATGGCTGGGCAGTGAAAGCCCAAAAGCCCCTATACTGCCTCTTGAAGCAGCCCTTTGGATTGAGAGTTCCAATCATGAAGACTCTTGTTCTGGGGAAGAGTTGGCTGTCTTCCCCAAGGGACAAGGGCCTTTCCCACTATTCTAATCTAAAAAGCTGCTGGGCTGGCTGGTCCTTGCACACGCACTCGCACACATAAGCACATGCATCCAGACACCTTCAGGCATGCTTGGAAGGCAAATTATGAAAAGTCATAGTTATCTATCCAGGTGAGATGTACTGAAGAAAAAATGGGGTGTGCTGCCAGGATTAGAGAGAGAGTGTGTTGGGCTTGGAAGTCCTTTTCTTATAGGGTCCAAGTGCTCAGGGCCCATGTGAGTTACTGAACACCTCAATATGCTTCTTGTGTCAGGGAATAGGAAGAATGGGATTACAAGTTGCCAGACAGAAAACAGGCTTATCTTGATGACCAAATATACAAAATACCAGTGTTGGGTAGTAATGTCCTAAGAAGGAGTGACTGGCGCTTAGCCATCATGGTTAATGGGCAATCCAGTAGGAAAACAATGTGGGCCAAGTATAGACAAAAAGAGCTTCCAGAAGGTGCCAGAAAACCCATACAGGAGATGGTGATTGACAAAAGAACCAGTCTCCCTTAGACAATAGAATGGACCCAAGAGGAAACTGGGCCATGTAGATACTTGAATGCAGGGATGTCAAGACTGTTGCAGATGTGTTTGGGGTGGGTGGGGGTGGGGGAGGTCTGAGCAATCGCAGATGAGCCATCCCAGCAATTGAAGATGCAGATGAGACTGTATCTGGGGGAAGTCTCAGGCTGCTGAGAATGAACTGTGTGGTCAGCCTGATTTTAGTGGAGCAGAGTCTGTACTGGACTCTCCTGGGAGTAAAACACATTTGCCATGCTTCTCCCTCTTTAGGGCTTCCTAGGTTATTCCAAACTATAGTGCTAAAACACTGCTTATTTTTGGACTATTTCCTCACAGACACATGTCAACCATGCCAAACACTCCAGTAGGGGTAGAAACCAAATAAAAGGGTGAGGGTGTCAGATCTGGGGTCCAGATCCCGTAACAAGGTCATCAGTGGTGACCAGGCAAGTAAAGACAACATCATGCACTATGAAGTGTATGAGTTGCTTTCGAAAACCTCATCACCACAAATTCATGTGATTCACATGAAGCTTTATCTCAGTTCAGTCCTTACTTCCTGATTGCCTCCTTCGTACTTGCTCAAAGAAGAACTTGTAGCTGACCTCCTTCACGACTCTCTTAAGTCTTATGTCTGTTGTAAGAACTATTTATAATCCAGCCAGTCTGTTACTCAGGAGATTATAGAGGGGCATTGGATGGTGACACACTGCAGACTGCAACATGAATCAGAAACTTGGTGGAAGCTGAAGGGTGGCTCCTACCTTTGGGAGATGCCTCCCCAGCATTATTTTATGTAACACAATTGAAATAAAAGTCTTAGTGGTGCTTTTCTTGATACCAGTGAAGCCTCCTATGAACTAGCGTATTAATTTGGCAAAGTCATATTCGTTTTTTGGGGGAAATGCCACCAAACAAGAGCATGCATCACAAAACAGAAAAACAAAAACAAAGATGCATCAAAGCACCTAATGCACAAGTGTGGATACAGCAGTGTGCATTTTCTGTGGAACAAGCACAGCAGGACATCCTAGCCTGGGACATTCCTTATTATTTTTCTATCCTGCCTTTCCTCTGACGAATTCAGGGTGTCATCTATATATATAATTCTCTAAGGTGTATCTGTGGCTAATCTTGTGTGTGGCAGCTCTCGTGAGAGTTCGCATGCAGAAGTGCAGTGAGGATTCCATATGCAGATAGGGAGGAGGAGCCTGTGAGAGCAGAAGCACCATGGTGATTGGGCAGTGAGGATTCCATATGCAGATAGGGAGGAGGAGCCTGTGATGGTTAAGGTCAGTTGGAATGCAACTGTTACTGGTCGGAAGATGTTCTTGGTTGTAGAGAAGAGGAATCTATCTATATATAAAAGTATAGTGGGCAGGGGTCTGCAAAGAGTGGGGTTGTGAGGGAGGAAAGAGCCCATTCATTGCCGTTGTGTGTGAATTAGATGAGGAAACAAGATTAACAAGATCTGTTAACTCAGGGAGAGAGAGAGAGAAGAGGGGGGAAAGACAGGAGAAGAGCGAGTGGAGGAGAGAGAAGGAGAAAAAAAGAAGAGAGAAAGAAGGAAGGGGCGAGGGGCGAGGGGCGGGTCCAAGCCTGTCAGCATCCTGAGGGGAACAAGTAGCCAAGGTGGCAGCAAGGAAGAGCTCAGTCAACCACTGCTGCTGTTTGGGGCTACCGAGGCCATTGGCGGAGGGAGGCAGGCAGGCAAGGGACGGGACCGGGCCTGTCAGTGGCCTGAGGGGAACAAGCGGCCATGGCGGTGGTGGCAGCGAGGAATGGCCTGGTCAGCTGCTGCTGCTGCTCCTGTGGGGAGGAGCGGGATTCGGGTGAGGAGATCTCTGAAGATAGGGGGCTGCAGCTTGGCCAATAAGCGCCACAGTGCTGCAACCGTGACCAAGAGGGGTAAGGTGGAGTAAAGGGGTGGTGGAGTAAAGGGGTGGAGGAGTGACCAAGAGGAGTGAGGGGGATGGAAGCAACGGGATGGAGGAGGAGGAGCAGGAATGCAGTTCAGGTGAGGGTGGGGAGATCTCTGAGGTGAGGGGAGCTGTGGTAGGAGGTGAGGGGAACAATCAAGTACTAGTGTGCACATGTTCTGCGTGGGTTAAGTTAGTATATAGCTATTTCCCTTCCTCACTGTTATATTCACAGCAACACTGTGATGTAACTGAGAGGTGGTGACTGGCCTAAGGTCACCCATTGAAATTCATGGCTGAGTGGGGATTGAACCATTGTCTCTCCTATCTTAATCCAACACTCTGACTCAGTGGTTCCCAACCAGGGTTGCTCCAGATGTTGCTGAACAGAACTACAACTCCCATCACACCCAGCCACAATAAATTGTAGCTGGGAATGATGGGAGTTGTAGTTCAGCAACATCTGGAGGAACCCTGGTTGGGAACCACTGCGCTAACTATTACACCACGCTGGTAACTTGGAATCTGTTTCTGTAAAACCCAGTGCTGCTGCTACATTCTTTCCGTAATTGTATGGGTTTATTACTCTATAGAGTTAGGGCACCATGTGTTAGTTAATTGCCAGAGTTCAGAGCCTCTGAAATCTCACAGAATTTTAATCCCTACTTTTCTAGTAAAACAAAGTATTTGTCAGATTGATGGGTTAGAGAACACATCTTGCCAGTGTTTGTGTTTGTTTCCCAGCCGAGTTCAAAGTACTAGTTTTAATATTTAAAGCCCTAAAAAACTTGGGGCTAGATTACCTCCAGGACCCCCTTCTTCTCCTACATGAATTGCTACCCTGTTAGTTTCTCTTCAGAGGCTCTTCTTCAAGTCCCCATGCTTTGGAGAGGGCATTTTCAACTGTGATGCCTCATAGGAAGCTCACCTGGTGCCAAGCCTGATCTCTATCCAGTGCCAGGCAAAGACTTCTTCTTCTTTTTTGCCAAGCCTTTAAAATGCT
This sequence comes from Hemicordylus capensis, assembly GCF_027244095.1. Classification (NCBI taxonomy): domain Eukaryota; kingdom Metazoa; phylum Chordata; class Lepidosauria; order Squamata; family Cordylidae; genus Hemicordylus; species Hemicordylus capensis. The sequence goes on from NC_069657.1 coordinate 147,348,551, forward strand.
GTGTCTTAACTGCTGTTTGTAACCTGACTTTTACCATCTTTCTGCCAGTGCTGTGTGTCTGCTATATTTTTCATACATTATTGCTATGTTTTTTAAATTGTTGTTAGCTGCTCTGAGAGGCTTTTGCTTTATAGGGTAGGATAGAATGTAATTTCCTATTTAATAAATGTCCGTACAAATAATAATTCTATAATAAATTCCACAGTTGATGATATGAGAGAGATCATTTCATGCGTTTCAGATGAGAAGCACATCAATGCCCCATTTCTAGACTTCTCTCATCATTAGGGTTTTATTGGGCTGTGTGTATACCAAATTTCAGCTTTCCAGCTAGTGTAGATGTACTATATCCACTTTGGGATACAATTCAAGATTTCATTTTTAAAGGGGAGGCACACAGATGTTCCTTTTCCAGACTTTTCTAATAATTTGGGTCTTGTGGACTATGCAGTACTGATTTTTAGGTTTTGGGGGATTGTGAAACTACCCTGACAATTTTTATGCACACACTTCCCGGCAGCACCCTGCATCTTTGTAGGAACTAGTGCATGAAACTTGCATTCTCTGAGCTTAGATAAAATGTTCCTAGCTACTATTGGAGGCCTCCACCTTCAGCCCAGTCTAAGGCTGATTCAAGTATGTGAATGGAACTCCCAGAGTTCAAGATCCTATTCCCAAGTGCTATTTTTGTTTGTTTTGTGCTGGAGTGCTGTTATCTGTTAAAATGGCCTGTCCTGGTATAGCAGATTTAACCCAGCCTTTGTCTCAAAGCAAGCCTATGTGAGGGGAAGAAAAATGCTAAATCATCCTCTCTTGCTTTCACCCACAAAGGCTGTTCCTTTAAACTTAAATTGTTTCCTCAGTAGCTTAATCGCTGCCACCACACCCACTTTTTAACAGAGTTTAATCCCTCCTGGTGTGGGTGAAGTTCCAGGGAACTCTTATTATTATTTATTCATTCGATTTCTATACCGCCCTTCCAGAAATGGCTCAGGGTGGTTTACACAGAGAAATAACAAATAGATAAGATGGATCCCTGTCCCCAAAGGGCTCACAATCTAAAAAGAAACACAAGATAGACACCAGCAACAGTTGCTGGGGGTACTGTGCTGGGGGTAGATAGGGCCAGTTACTCTCCTCCTGCTAAATAAAGCGGTTAAAAGGTGCCTCTTTGCCAGGTTAGCAGGGGATTTACCAATGGAAAAGTACAAAAAAGGCTTCCATGTGCAGCCTACACATGATAAGAAAACTTAGTAGAATTGCTGAGCAATCAGACTTGAAATGTGTGTTGCACCAGAGTAAAACCTCTTTTTCTGAGTTAAAAATCCACTCAGAGGCAGGTAAAACAAAAAGAACAAAAAGATAAAAACTTTATTCAAAATACTACAGACTGCTTCCATCTGAGGCTTTCTCAGCTTCTAGTTACAGGTAAAAGAAACAGTTAGTTGCAAGAATACTTCAAAAAGTGTTTATTAGCTTGTTACGCTACAGGTAAAACACAATAGAACAGTTGTAAGGATTTGCAAAGCACACCAAAGGAAAGTAAGAAGTCTTACATGAGCTAGCTAACAAACTGTTCCCTGGCTAAACCCTCCCCCAAAGCCAAAGCCCTGACTTCCTTCTTGAACACACCAAATCCATGGTAGAGACTTCCGTGCAGCCATTTGCCTGGCCGCCAACCTATCGTTAGCCCAGCCTGGCTCCAACTGAGAACAAATAAGCCCTTCTCTTCCTGCCTCAAGGCCCTCAAGTTCCCACACATCGTGTGCTGAGTGACTGATCCCTAGAGGTCACTGCCTGTCAGTCAAAACAGGGTTCTCTTCTGGTTCACTCTATACAGGAAAGGAAAGGCTGTTTCTGCCTGATCGTTACACATGGGTTTTGATTGCTTGATGCAAACATGTCTCCCTTTTCAGACTTTCTAGTAATCAAGGTGTCCTTTCAGCTTTCTAGCTGCTAGTTTGCGCACAGTGCAGCCATTTGAGGGCACATTATCTATTCCTCATCTTGAGAGAGAGAGATATAAATGTCTTTTCAACTTTTCTAATAATCAGTGTACTGTATGTTGAACTACATATATACCAAATTTAATCTTTCTGGGTGGCATATGGGAGTGTCACCCACTTTGAGATATAACTAATGTCCTCAATTTTACAGGAGAGACGTGTTCTCAGACTTCTTTAGTAATTGGGATGCATCACTGTACTGTGTATGAACCACATTTCAAACTTCTAAATCATTTGGAAGTACTCTACCAACTTTAATAGCTCTATAAGGAAATCATTTGGTGCCAAGTGTCTCTTTTTTATATACATAAAATAAGAAATGATAAGCTTATGGAGGGGTGCATGGGAGAAAGAAGATAGGTGTCTCATCTCCATATTTGAAATTCATCTCTGCTTCTCCTGGAGAAAAAAATGGAGACGCAGAACCCCCATTCTCCCCTCTGACCTGTATTTAGAGAGCACGAGGGTATAACTTCACTTTAAAATAAGTTATTGGTTTTATATCCCTGGGGGCTTTCATTCTTCAGCTAAAGAAGCCCACAGGCAGTTTCTGTAGGGGAAGGATGGCAGTTCAGTCCCCAAATAGCAAAGCAAAACCAGATTGGTGAGAAAGCAGCAAAGCAAGAGGTCATAAGACTGTTCTTTAGTATTGAAGAACTACAAGGATTTATTTAAAGAAAAGGTTACAAACAAATGTGAAGAAGCCTGCAGCTTATTTCAGCTGTAGCTCATGGCTGAAGAGAGAGATCAAAACAAACAGTCATCTCTGGAGAGACAAAATGGAGACTAACATTGGAAGAACAAAGAGGGGAGGAGTCCAGCACTTTTATCCATGACCCTAAACCACCACCACCCGGTGGTCACTATGAGACATTGCAGCTGAGAGCTGATCCTGCTGGGATTCTAGCTACAACAGTTTCAAGCTGATGTGCAGACAGAGCAGGAGCTGTTTAACCCTTCTCTTCCCAGTTATTTGCCCCTTTAAAATCTCTCCCCCTCCCCAAAGACTGCTTTTCACCCCAAGAGATAGATATGGGAACCTGCATCTCTTATCTCTCAAGGAGAAAAGCAGTTGAGGGAGTGATTTTGAGTGGATGAAAAGGGTTAAATAGCTCCTTCAGCAATCCAGCACAGAGTGAGGACTGTGTATTGCCTGTGGATCATCTGGTCAGTACTTTGTCTGCCTGTGTCCCCTTGCCCCCTGCCCAATATATAATAAGGAAGTGCACAGGCCATGAGTGTGCCCATCATCCCCCTGCTTTGTTCCCAGCATGCAGGGGCACTTCTCCCTAATTACATAGAGGTGGTTTATCTGAACCACCCCTCTAAACATGTAAGAAATACTAAGCCACTATTTCTAACAAGCACAAAAAAGCAGTGTGTGTGTGTGTGTGTGTGTGTGTGTGTAGGGACAATTCTGCCCTTTATTGCACATCCCTTCTCTGGCTTGTCATGGTGACACTCATTCTTTCCATTCCTGTTTTTTCTTCCTCTACCTCAAGGAGGATGCTCCAAAAGCCAGTCCTACTTCTCTTCTCAGGGGTTGAATCTCAGAACTTGCCAACGCAGCAGTATAAGTGTGTTTGATGTTGAGTCACCAAGATTGCATCCATAGCCTTTGAATCTCATCACAGCTGTTGCCCAATTTACCAAGGATCAATGTGTGTGTGTGTGTGCTATGCCAAAAATGGTTTTGTCAAGATTTGATCCCAGTGCTGCACTGTGTACAGCAATGGTTAAACACTTGCTCTCACTTCCTCAGAAGCACACTGGGGTGGTAACAGGCTTCCTTCCGGCCCCTCCTTGTATATGGCTGTTGAAGACTCTGAGGTGCTTTCTAATCCTAAAAATAGGAGGGGTCCTGCCTGGCTAGAGGCCTTGTGTGAGTAGCCACAGGCCTTGTGAAACTTCACTTGATAACCCCACTCCCAGCTTGCTGAGAACTCCCAGAAGAATCTCTGATTTGGGCTAGTTCCCAAACTCCTCAAGTCAGAATCCAAGTGTTTTCTAAAGAGTGGAGGCAGAGTTTCCCATAGATACAGCTTGCTCTTCCTTCTTTCCCTCCTGTCTCTCTGATGAGGAAGGTGAAGGGGCAGAGGCCCATTTTCTTTCTTTCTTTTTGTCCCAGGGCCCACTCCAGCCTTGCTATGTCCCGGCTGCTGGGGCTTGACTTACAATGTTGAACAGCTGGAAACAGCTGTTGAGAGGCCTAGAGAACTCAAAGTGTTGTTGTGAACAACAGGGAGAGTGTGCCACAAAGCAACCACAGGAAATGGATCAAGAGGAACAGACATGCAACATCACCTACTCTCTCCTGAGGTTACCAACCTGAATCTTATTTTTGTACAGACCTTGTTTCCCAGAAAGACTGGGCAACTGGCCCATGGTTGAAATGGTGATGTGAGGTAGGTGGGTGGGTGCTGGGATTGCTTTCAGAATGCCAAGTGCTATCTTGGTTTTTTCCAGAAACTTGTTTGTGCAGGAAATACTCTATTGTTGTTAAGTTGCGGAGATCCAGATGTTTTCTCCTTGGCTTATACATCAAATGCAAGAGGATCTCACCACTCTCTTCCCTGCATGTGAACCTAATGTGGGAGAGCTGCACTTTTGTGTAATCTAGAAGGTGATCAGACATGTGCCACACTAGGTGCTGGTGTTTGGGATCTCTCATGGGTGACCAGCAGCATAAGACCAACTTCTGTGAATTTTAACTTAGATGTTTAATTAAGCCTTCTTTGCAGTTAAAGCATAAAACAGTTTTTTTACCCCCCTCCCCAGAGCTATAGTACAAAGTATGGGGAGTGCTCACTTAGCCTATCAGTAAGATTATAATGCTCTGCTAATTTGGATATCCTGTCTGTCTGTCTATCTTATCCTATCTGCAGGTAGTGTCCTCCCCCTTTTCTGTCTTGCAGAGTTCTAGGGGTCTTCCTTTTCTAAAGAAACGCAAACAGAATTTTCACCACCACCCCTGGTGAATGCACTTTGGCCAAGCTATTCCACCTTGCAGGCTGGGAAGTGCTGCTCGTCTCCAGCCCCGCACCCTCCTAGGGATGGTGCTGATTGACTTGTTCTGTGTAGCTCTTGAGGGCAGGACTAGAATTAATGGGTTGAAGTTACAAGAAAGCAGATTTAGGCTAGAAAGCAGGAAGACTTTTCTAATAGTTAGAGGTGTTTGACAGTGGAACAGTCCACCTCATACAGTGGTGGGCTCTCCCTGAATGGACATTTCCAAACAGCAGCTGGACAAACATCTGTCAGAAATGCTGTAGCAGTTCCCTGCACTGACCCTAGAAGACCTCCAAGGTCCTTTCCAACTCTAACATAATATATTTCTTATATTTCACATTGGCTGATATTCTGGCAAAGCACCAGTGCACCTGAAGAGTTCCAGACTAACACGGCACCATAGCCAGTGTATGGGAGTTCCAGTTACCTCCCCTTCCCCCATAAATCCTCTGTGTCATCCAAAACTATGTCCCTAAGGGTTGAAAACCCCTCAGAAACATAGTCCTAGGTGGCACAGAATGTTTCCTGGGGAAAGGGAGGTTGTTGAAATTCACCCTCACTTAATGGCGCAGTGGGGAAGTAACTTGCCTAGAGAGTAAGAGCTTGCTGGTTCAGATCCCTGCTGGTATGTTTTCCAGACTATGGGAAACACCTATATCAGGCAGCAGTGATATAGGAAGGGAGAGGACAATGGTAAACCCCACCTGTATTCTACCAAAGAAAACCACAAGGCTCTGTGGGCGCCAGGAGTTGAAATCGATTCGATGGCACAACTTTACCTTTACTGAACTAACAAAGTTGCTGAGTGAGTCAAACTTTTTAGAAGCATCAATGATTCTCCTGTTGTACTAAAATGTGCCTTTGAGTTGGTGTCGACTCCTCCTGGCAACCACAGAAACCTGTGGTTGTCTTTGGCAGAATACATTGTACTGCCACTTTGTTAATCAGAATGTCAGCCATTGCTTTTATTTGTTTCCTAATAATCCCTACCATTTTCTCTATCTTTTTGATGGTATCAACATCATGGTGCTAATATTTTAAAGGAGTAGTTTAGAACGACTGCAAGATTTATCATGAGTGGTAACAGCTAATTCTAAGCCCATATAGAGTGCAAATGAAGTTAGGGTTATGTGGCATTGCCCCACTGAGAGGATCACATACAACACACACAGTTTAGCATTTCCATTCATCTGCAGGAAATTCCTGCTAAGAAAAGGAAGGGGGGGGGAACCTAATGAAGCAGGACTGTTATCCATGAAAGCCCATACCACAAAACAGATAAAAATTAGTAATGTAGTCTATAATGCCACATAGCTTGGGGTTGGTTTGTTCCTGCTAAAGATGGACATGGCTACTCTCATAGAACGCAGGGACACAGCTTGTTCATAATGTAAAAATGTGCTATGGCACATTGGCTCTGGAAAGACAGTCTTCTTAGATTTTATTGTACTATTTATATGTGCATGTTAATGCAGTGTAGGAAACAAAGGAGAACCATTTAAAAACTGAATGCACATTCTAGCCTGTGATTTTATATTTGCATTATAGTTGCAGAAAATGCAAAAGGCTCTTTTCACCAGAGCTGGTTTACTGTGGCAACAAAATGCTCATGCTGCAAGATGCATTTGAAAGACAAGGAGATTCTATTCTATCTACTCTATGGACAATAGGTTTCTTCAATCCTATCTCTGTACAACTTTCAAACCAACCAGTGCTTAAAGCACCAAGCTGGAAAAGGCAAATGTCAATTACATATAACCCCTGCAAATGTCAGCTTTCACAAATAAGTTTCCTGCAATAAGCTCTCCCTTAGGAGGGCACCAACTCCACGCACAATCTTTCCTTTCTTTACTAAGGCAAGAGCATTCAACTATCACTGGGGGTGGGGTGGGGAGCGGAAGGGGAAGGGAGGAGGGTCCTTCTAATTACAATGGAGAAATCATTGTTTCAGAAGGCTTAACCATTACTCTGGCCGGAATGTGTTTGATATGCATTTAATTAACAACAACAACCCCCAACCCAATAAGAAAAATTCCTAATGCATTAAATAGTGGACAAGTCCAAAATCAGTTTCTAGCAAATAAAAAACCAAGCTATGGAAATAAACATTCTTGTGTACACAGGCAACCTGAGTCTGCCCTGTCCTGCCTTTGTGATTTTAACAGTGTAAAGCGAAGTTTATTTACTCAGAAGTAAGTTCAATGAAATGTACTCACTAGGAAGTGTGTTTAGGATTGTTGCAGATAATACTGCCTCTGTCCCAGGATATCAACCAGGACATGCCAGTTTTCTTGAAAAACAAGTACTACCCTATGCTTTATAGCTTCATTAACTATTGCTATGATTCAAATAATTGTGTTCTAAGTCAATGCTGTGTTTAAATTTAGATTAGGGAAAGGGGAATTCTAAGATGTCATTCTGCAATTCACTTAAAACGCACACACGAACTGTATTTTTCCAGTCCACCATGAGGCAATAGTTCATCTATCTTACACATTTATGTAGAAATATGCAAAAGTTTACAAACTCTCAGGTTTGTATAACCTAAGGTCTACAAGCTTGGTAGTTTACAAAGGAGAACAAATGGGCTCAGACCCCATTCCAAGGATAAAAGCAACTTCAGGTTTATTGAGGTAGTAAACCAGAACAAAAGATCTGAGAAGAGTCATTCTAGGGATGAACATCATAGATAGCCATGTTGGTTCATTAGAAAATATTCAGACTGGTAATGCCTTTATAAGGACCAATGAAAATGACACAAAGCCATGAACAGCAAAATTTTGAGTTCTTCGACCAGAACTCTTAATCAGGTTGGATGTTAAGCAAACCACCAAAAATGGGGGTGGGAGTAGGAACTGAAAAGTTGGATGTTGCAGTAGAATTCAGAAATTTATGTAGTATGTAAGAGGCTTGAGAGGGAGTGGAGGAAGAGTTACGCAGACTTAATATGATTACCATACCATCACTAAACACCAGTTTCAATATACTGGGACACAAAAACCACAGTGGTCCCCCCATTTTTAAAACACATAAAATGTAGTGGTTCTGAGTAAACTATTCTGAAGGATGAGTTTATGATGGCCAGCAGTGGTCTCTGGAGAATGACAGACTGTGTGATATGAAAAGTCCATTCAGTTTGCTTAATGTGCCTAATTACTGGCTGCCATATACTATTTATACCCCTCAACCCTGAGTCTAGATGGAGTTCATAGAACTTTTGGAAAGAGATGAGGTTTCACAATTTAATTCCATTTTTCTTTGTGAGCTTTTTCTGAATCTGGATGTACTGTATGCATGGCATTAAGGAAACTATCTTCAGATGTAATCAGTTTCAATGGATCAGCCCTGATTAATCTTATCAGTAGAGCTTTCCCAGTTTGGTGGCAGATAACAGCTTCTGCAAGAACAGTTAATCTCTTTTTCAAGAGGTAGTGGAATCTCATTCATGTAATGCAAATCTCCAACACTGATTAAATAAATAGATATTCCAGTATCCTGTTAAAAAGAAGAAGAAAAGATGTAAACTTCTTGCTTAGGACGATCAAGTCAGGAGAGTCACAGGTCTTTTACAGCAAATGTATTCCAGATCCATATTCCAACAATCTGGGCCAGTCATGTATCTCTCAGCCTAACCTACCTCACAAGCTTGTTGTGAGGATAAAAATAACCATGTACTGAGCTCCTTGGAGGAAGAGCGGGATATAAGTGTGAAAATAAATAAAAGCATTCTGTATTTTATTTTCATTATTCTTGCTGTGTCAATGGCCTAACAGTCACAGGAAGCTGCCATATATTGAGTTAGACCATTGGTCCATCTAGCTCAATACTGTCTACACAGACTGGCAGTGGCTGCTTCTCCAAGGCTGCAGGCAGAAGTCTCTCTCAGCCCCATCTTGGAGATGCCAGGGAAGAGACCTGGAACCTTCTGCCTGCAAGCATGCAAATGTTCTTCCCAGAGTAGCTGAGGAGAATATCTTGCCCTGCTCACACATGTAAGTCTCCCATTCTTATGCAATCAGGGTGGAGCCTGCCTAGCAAAGGGGACAAGCCATGCTTGCTACCACAAGACCAGCTCTCCCCCCATAGTCCTGCAAGTGTGAGGGTCTCACATATAATTTATTGCCGTAATAGACAGTTGAAGGCTCATGGGTATAGCTGTCCCACGTGGCTTTTCTGTATGATCTGAGAAAAGCACCCTAGTATTCTTTGCAACTCTGCAAAGGATAAGCCAGTACTTGAATTGTTTGTGCCATTGGACTGCCCATGCTTATGGATCAAATCAGGTTCCCAGATGACCACCAGCCAGCCTTTTGTACCTTCTGACTTGCTCAGCCCCTCTGTGGTTCTCTTCTTGACTAGCCCTGTGGTAGGGTGAATTTCAGGGAATGTAAAACCAACTGGCCGGTAATTTACGGTACCAACTGGCCAGCAATTGCTAAGTAAACATTAGCTGATTTATAAGAGAGAAGGTTGGGATCCGTCTGCTTGGAATCTTTTTGTGCCCCTAATCCCAGCTGCCCACTCACTACCGAAGAGAAGAAATGCATTCTGTACATGCTTAGAGGTACGTTGATTATGGCACATATTTCAAAATCGAATCCTGCACTTGAAATAGGTTCTGGGGTGGAACGCTACTTCAAATGATTTCCTGTTAAATAATTAACCTTTGTCTCTTGCTCAATTCTTCCTTCCTTACCGCTAAGGCAGGGAAGCCGCGAGCGCCGAGGAGGAAAGAGGATCAAGACCCGACTACTTTCCAAGCAATGGCTTGTAACAGCGCTCTATTTTCACCCTGTGCCGTGCCCGAGGCGAGCCGATGGCTGCAGGGCAATGTGCAAGGAGGAGCTCCCTTGCGCCTTGCAGTCAATAAATGGTGACTGGCTGGGGTACGTCTCCCGGTGCGCAACTGGAATTAGCCCAGGCTGGGCTAGACTTTTTCGTAGCGAAGCGCACTGCTACGAGTGGGCGGGGGAGTGGCAAAACCTCTCGCTCCGATCCAGCGGAACTTCCCCTTGCACGTGTGGTGGGGTAGGAAAAGCAGCCTCGGGGGGAAAGGGTAAGCCTAGACCACGCGAGCATTCCACAACGGTTACTGTTTTGGCCCTGTGATTCATGTATGTGAGTGCTGACTTTCCCTGATTTATTGTACTGGTCCAGTGTGACTCTCTCACTTATCATTTATTCCACTCTGACGGACGGTTGGCGTGATTCACGTCCAGGATTTCCTTCCCTGGATGTCGCTCGCAATCCCGGGCACAGCTGCTCGAAACGAAACCCTGCTGGACAAAATGGGGCTTACGCCCGAGCAAACACGTGTGTGGGGATCGCACGGTCTCCCCCCTTCGGCACAGAGGACGCGCTGATCGCAGATGGCTTCCTTGGGGGAAAGTTTTCCCAACCCCTTTGCCTCCGCGGCTCTGCTCCGGGAGGGAGGGGAGAGGGTGGTCACCCACCCCCGGGGAGGTGGAGATGATGTCGACGTGTAAAGCACACGCTCAGACACGCGGCTTCTTGGCCCGCCAGTCCTCCCATCTCAGCCTTGAAGTCTCCCTGGAAGGGAGGAGGAAAAGGGGGCGGAGGGCCTTCCCGAGGCGTGGCCGAAGAGGCGAGGGGCGGGGACGGTCTGGGGCCCCTTTGTTCGGACGGGCGGGAGAAGAGCAATTGCAGCCGGGCGGGAGTCTTTGTGAGGTCTGCTGGACGATCACATAGTAAGTAACATGTGGGGTGCTGGGGATGGGGAAGCCATTTCGGTTGGGGGTAGGTTAGGTTAGCTTCGCTTGAGGGGGTTCGGCTTTTGTCTTAGTTCCTTGCTCCCTTCGTTGAGAACCCCCATCTCAGCTCGCGTGGCGCCCTCGGAGACCCTCTGCCGCTGATGGGGAAAGGGGGTGGGGGGAGGTTTGGGGTATCGCATGCAGGGTTTTAGAGAGTTAGGAGGGCAATTAGTTCGCGCAAGATCGGTTCACTACCTCGCCTTATTTCTACATTTTTGGGTGGGAGTGGGAGAGCACGTTCAAAGTCTCCCCGGGGAGAGGAGGAGTAGGTTCTCACGTTAATGCATTTTGAAGAATTTCTTTTCTTTGTGCTACCACAGTGGTATTTTTTCCCCGTGAGTTGCCCATTGCTCCGGGGTACTGATCACACTCCTTTTGACTCAGGATCAATTAACCTTTCCATAAGTGTATCCAGTACCACTAATATTGGAATCCCGCACATACAAAGAAAGAGGAATCCATTTTTAACCGCCCCGATTGTGTGCATGATGGCGAGGGAATTACAAATGGTTTTAAAGAGGATCTGATCCGTGTTAAGTGATTCTGAGTATGTGCAGAGTGGAAAAGTTGGAGCCAGAGAGGTATCTGTACATGGTTGGGACAGCTTCAGATTTACTTTTTCGTTTCCAGTTGCTCCTGAGAGCTAGATGAGTTTGGCTTTGTTTGGGGCAAGACATAAAGATAAGTACTCAGTTTATAGATAACAGACTCCTGGGCTGGCCGCGATATATTGAAATGCATGCATAGACATTATGCAGGTATGCTAGTCAGGAGCTGGAATCGCGATATATTGAAATGCATGCATAGACATTATGCAGGTATGCTAGTCAGGAGCTGGAATTGGCCCCACTTGCTCGTGCTCGGTGAGCTTGCTAGAAAACAAGAGTTTGTGTCATGTGATATATGAAGTGGCCTCCAGATACTGTGTCCAGTAGTCTTTGCAAAAGCCAGACTCAGTTGCAGACAAAGTGATCATAACGATTTGTAGGGTGGTGGATGACCTGGAGATACAACCTCAAATATTGGATTTGGAGGACTGGGTAGATCACACAGTTGGGGAAAGTCTTCCCTTCTATTATTGGGCAGGGCTTGAAATAGTTTGGGCCATTCTGTGCTATTCTATGCCCCCTTTTCTTGGCAGTATGCAAAGCTAACCTGGCTCCCTGATTGGTGCTGCTTATAGGCTCCAGGCACATGGCCACTGCTGGAGACTTGAATAAATCCTGTGTGGGTGAGGGGCAGACATGGCCCCTGACTGTTGCTCAGACTCTAAGTACAGAAGCCTTAGCACTGATGTGCCAAATCTGGTGCCTAATTGAACTTGGCTCTGTATCTCTCTGGCCAAGCAAATATGTCTTATCAAAAGATTCTACCGTAAATCACTCTAACTTTACTGGCATTAGGTGGCAAAAACTTACTCCTGGAGAGCCAGCATGGTGTAGTGGTTAGAATGCTGGACTAGGACCGGGGAGACCTGAGTTCAAATCCCCATTCAGTCATAATACTAGCTGGGTGACTCTGGGCCAGTCATTTCTCTCTCAGCCTAGCCTACTTCACAGGGTTGTTGTGAAAGAGAAACTTAAGTATGTTGTACACCGCTCTGGGCTTCTTGGAGGAAGAGCGGGATATAGATGTAATAATAATAATAATAATAATAATACAGTGAGTGAGTTTGGGGATCTTGACTCTGCTGCATAGTGACAGAGGAGAGCTGGTCTTGTGGTAGCAAGCATGACTTGTCCCCATAGCTAAGCAGGGTCTGCCCTGGTTGCATATGTATGGGAGACTTGAGGTGTGAGCACTGCAAGATATTCCCCTCAGGGGATGGAGCCGCTCTGGGAAGAGCAGAAGGTTTCAGGTTCCCTCCCTGGCAGCTTCTCCAAGATAGGGCTGAGAGAGAGTCCTGCCTGCAACCTTGGAGAAGCCACTGCTAGTCTGTGAAGACAATACTGAGCTAGATAGACTAGTGGTCTGACTCAGTATATGGCAGTTTCCTATGTTCCTATGTTTCCTGTGACTTTCTAAAGCCAAGGAGGTGGCTGGAACCAACTCTGGTGCTTCCTAAAAGGATGGGCCCAGCCCTGTCTGAGGTTTGGGGGAGATACCAAGAGAGAGGAGGAGCTTTCCTGGATCTCCTGTCATGCCTTCAGGCTATTCTTGCCATTCTCTTTGAAAATATACTTTGAAATAGCCACTGACCTGGGCCCTTGTGGTCAGTAGGAATCACCTTCAGGCAACCAGAAAAGGACAATTTTTAAGCTTCCTGGGTGAGAGTGGTAATTTGTTTTCTTTGCCATTGTGCCATAGGTTTGTACCCTGTATTGAGGCAGGTTGGGGGCAGAGAGGAGGCAGTAGAGAATGTAAGGACAAGTAGCATTTATAAACTTTTTCGTCATGGTTTCTGAGCATCACACTTGGTTTTGCGCCTGCGCAGAGCCACAATTCAGTTCCTAATAGAGGTTGTAATATTAGAGGTTGTAATAAATGTTCAGGAACATTTATGAACTTATAAGTAAACCTGCACCATTGATAGCACCTCTGCTTTCTGTGTGTGTGTGTGTGTGTGTGTGTGTGTGTGTGTGTGTGTAAGGCAGTTCACAAGATCAGAAACTGGGTAGGACAAGCATCCTATCGAGCTTCGGGAGTAGTGCATGCTTCTGATTTTCTATTGTGTGTGGCTAATCACTAGGTGAATGGGGGTGGGGAGTGATTGTGTGTGAGAGAGGAGTTGGGTAGGATGGCTTTTCCTCATATGCTGTTAAAATGCTGGGTAGGACGGCACCATTCTACCCAGCTCCTCTCTCACACATGATCACTCCCCACTCCTCCTACCAATTTGTTTACCTTTGTGCTCTTATACATGACTGAAAATTGGGGTGCACACAGTTCCCAAATTTGGGTAGTTTGCTTGTCCTACCCAGTTTTTTTTAATTATTATTATTATTATTATTATTAATTTTACATTTTATATCCCGTTCTTCCTCCAAGGAGCCCAGAGTGCTGTACTACATACTTAAATTTCTCCTCACAACAACCCTGTGAAGTAGGTTAGGCTGAGAGAGAAGTGACTGGCCCAGAGTCACCCAGCTAGTATCATGGCTGAATGGGGATTTAAACTCAGGTCTCCCTGGTCCTAGTCCAGCACTCTAACCACTACACCACGCCGGCTCTCCCAAGTTTTCAGTTGTTTGAACTGCTTACCTGTGTGCGTGTCCCACTACCAACTGAATATAACAATTCACAGGGTGTAGGGAGCTCGCTGGCAGCCCCCTTTTAGGGCACGCTAGAGCATGCCAGCCACATCTCCAGGGAACCAGCATGGTGTAGTGGTTAGAATGCTGGACTAGGACCGAGGAGACTCGAGTTCCAATCCCCATTCAGCCATGAGACTTGCTGGGTGACTCTGGGCCAGTCACTTCTCTCTCAGCCTAACCTACTTCACAAGGTTGTTTTGGGGAGAAACTTAAGCATTTAGTACACCGCTCTGGGCTCCTTGGAGGAAGAGTGGGATATAAAATGTAAATAATAATAATAATAATCTCCTAGTATGACATCATACACGGGGGCATGGTCACCAGCAGCAGGACCGGCAAGCTTTCTGTTTGTCTGCTGCACTGGGTGCTTTGTAGTGTGCCGTTGGAGTCAGGGCAAATGAGTTCTTTTGCTGCCCAACCAAACTCAGTGGTGTGTGAATGAAGCTCCCAGTGCAGCACGGCCAACGTGGGGATAGATGAGTGATTCTGGAGGCCCCCCGAAGGTATGGGGGAAAATCGGGGTGAGCCTCTGGTGGCCCCCGGAAATGCTAGGGGACCCAGTGGTCAGGGAACACTCATCTCCTCCCACCCATACTCAGTGGTGGCCACGCACCTGACACTTCATGGACCTGATGAATTTCTGCTCTAATCCACGAAAGCTTATATTATAATACATTTTAAAATTTATTTACATTTAAACCAGTTCTATGTCTCCTTTCCTGTTATAGGGTAGTCCAAGGCAGCTTACAGTAAAAATGTGTCCGTCTTTATGTCCCACAGGACTCGTTGTTTTTCCTGCAATGGACAACACAACTACTCCTGTAGTAGTCTGTTGCATCACTCGTCCCAGACTCCCCCCCCCAAAAAAAACTAGGCTGTCTCTCTACAGTCCAAAGATTACTTCTCCCCCCCACCCCCCACACACACCTGCCAACTTGAAGCATTCTGCCACCAGCATTTGTAGAGAATGGGCAAGGGGATAACTGGTGGCGGGGTGCGGGAGTATGGAATCTTACAGATTTGGACAGGTTGTCTCCACCTGTGTGATAGCTGTACAGGAAACCTGCTAGCTGCCTTGGGATGAGAGAGCTTTTGATCCTGCATAGTTCTCATTCCTCTAGGCCACAGAGAACTGGACTGATTGCAAAATTTCCTAAGCCCAGGTCCCCTCGAAGGTGCATGTGTCTGCATGTTTGAGAGTGAGCAAGACTGTGTTCCCACAAAGTGTATCTGTTAAACAGAGGCCCTTAACACTTGTTAATTGCTGTACTATTGACACTGAGGGCTGCTCCTTATCTTACATTGGTTTATTTGGAATAGCTAACTTTACATCGTCATATATCAGATATGAAGGCTGTATTTGTCTGGAAATAGCTGTATTTCCTCATAAAATATACGTGAGCAGCAAGCAGGAAAGGATCAGATTCTTGCTTACACATATTTTGGAGGGATGTGATTATTTTTACATTTTATGTGTCCTTGTGAACTGGTGCATTATGAATATATTTTGTATTCTGTTATCTGCACTTGCATACCAAAGAAACTTAAAAGTGAGGAAGGAGCAGGAATACAGCAGGGCTTGGCAAATTTTCTTTTGCGGTAAGAGCCAGATTGCCCTCTGCTCTAGGGGATGGGGTGGAATCACCAATCACCCCCAGCCACGCCCTCCATTCCATGGGTATGCAGATTCACTGCTCACCCCCAGCCACACCTCCACTCCATGGTGGGGGGGGGCAGACTCCCCACTTCACATCCATCCTGCTCAGGCAAGCAATGGACCAATGGAACTAGGAGGAAGAGTGAGCAGTCAAAGTGGGGGCAGGTTGTTCCCTCACCTTCCTGGTCATGTCCATCTGAAAGAGGCAGGTGATAGGCCACTGCAACCAGGAGGAGGGAGCAATCCATCCCTGCCCTGCTTGTTCACTCCTTCTGGTTGACTCTGTTCATTGCCTAGCTTGGGTGCCATGACAAGCCAGCGCCTGAGAATTGTCAAGCACTAGAGTATAGGATCCTCTAAGACAGAGCTGTTCAACTTCGGCCCTCCTGCAGATGTTGGCCTACAGTTCCCATAATCCCTGGCTATTGGCCACTGTGACTGGGGATTATGGGAGTTGTAGTTCAAAAACAGTTGGGGAGCTTCAACTGAGCAGGCCTGCTCTAAGAGGAGTTCAATAGCTATCCCTGCAACATTTGTTCATTTGAATGTTACAGGAGTAGTTGCTGCCCTTCTCCTTCCAAGGAGGCCTCTGTCCATTTCTAGGAATGAGTCTACAAAACTTGGTTGACTTCACTTGAACGTGATATTCCAATGGGTGGCAAGTGGGGGAAGGGAGAAGAGACTATTCTATTCTGCAATTGTTCAAGCGTTTATGAATAGTACAGGGGGAAAGCATTTCTCTCTGCCCCTTTTTCTTTTTTAAATGAACTCTGCTTCAGTGCCTTGGGGTATGTTATGTATGATGCTCAAATAGGTAGCGAGGTCTTGATGGGAGCAGAAAGCTGAGATAGCTGGTGGCCCACCAGCCTTCTCCCCGCCCCCCCTCCATACATGCTGAGCATAAATATAGCACAACTGTGTGCCCCACAGCTGTGGTACCTACCCCATGGGTGTCTCCTTAACCTCAGGGTACTTATTGTGTGTGAGCACTGGAGTGTCACGCCCGTCCCAGTGCACCAGGTCGTGGCATCCATCCAAGAGGTTGAGACCAGGCTCTGAATGGACTCCCAGAGGCAGCTGCTCTTCCAAACCACCTGCACTGATCTCAGGGCTAACTTGACAGTGAAGGAGCAATTCTAAGGAGTAAGGCTAGGAAGTAGAAACACTGGCCATAAGTGACACTCACTGTTGTTTAGTTCCATATCTCTGCCTCCCTAAACCTCCCTTCAGCCCATAAGTGTGTTGGTGTGTTTTGTAGTTGTGGTCAATGTTCCCTCTAAGGCGTGCACGTGTGCATGTGCTCACACGGTTTTTGATGTCCCCTCCCTTAATTTTAGATCCTGCTCAGGTTGAATCAGGAAGGCCCCATTCTGAATGCACGTGCGTGCACACTGCCCTGATACTCCCGCCCAGAACAAAATTCATTCCGCACAACGTTGAAAAAAACTAGAGAGAACACTGGTTGTGGTATGTGTGTGTACGAGGAGGTGAGTTGAACTGAGCTGTGACCTTTCAGGGGAGAGGGCCTTCACGGAGTGTTTCACTAAACCTCCCTTCAGCTCAGGCTAGACCTTGTCTCCTGAGCTGGGCCTACGAATGGTGCGGAGAATGACCAGTGTCCTTTGAAATTTGTGTTTGTGAGGCTACTTCTGGGTGTGGGAAGACTGGGCTGTGAGTCATTGCTCCCTTTCTCACAATTTGTGGCAGTAAATGTGTTTACCATGGCAAGCATATATGGCAAGCAGCCATGGCTGATCTCAAGTCCCAGGCACATATACCCCTATGATTAACATGTTCATATACATATATTTGTTGGCTTTGGGGGGAAATAACATGGTTGGCATAGAGATATTTGAAGTGGAATTGGAAAGCAGTCCTCAGTTGCTGTTCTCTGTGGAGGCTATGTGGTGATCAGTTGGAGGACACCATGGTAGTGACTATGTCTAAGATTCCTTTTAAAATTTATTTTAAAGGGGAGTGGGTTATGATTCGCTCCTGTCTGTGCGTTTTGAGGAGTTCATTTTAAGGCAGGGGTAGGCACCCTTGGCGCTGCATCTGTTGAAGTACAACTCCCATCATCCCCTATAACGGTTGTGACTGGGGATGATGGGAGTTGTAGTTCAACAACAGCTGGAATGTCAAGTTTGCTTACCCCATTTAGGGGATGCAAATGTAAAGAGCCTGGAGTGGGGGGAACGTGGGGAAAACCTGAGGAGATATTTTCTCTGTTTTCAGTGGGGGGAAAAGAAATAAATTTTTGGATTTATATATTTTTTAAGATGAGTGAAATGTTTTGAAGGCAGGATTTTAACATACTGTTATAACTAGCCTTTACTTCCTCAAAATGTGTTAGGCAAGGCAATCTAGAGTATTAAGTAATTACAATTCCTGTATAATATAAACATTACAACTTTCAAATCTTCTCCCCCATCTCTACAGCATGCAGAAAAGGAACTGATACGTTTTCACAAATATACCAAATGAAGAAATAGGCTAACAAGTGAAAAAGTAGAGAAATTTGTTTTGGTCCTTGCAAGCCTTTATTTTTCTGAAATCCATAGGGATAAAAAAATGAAAGCTAAGAATTGAAAGCTGTTGATCTTTTAGAAACTGATTCTGATTAGATAGATAGATTTGCGATGGTATTATTTTCAAAGTTATATTATTTAGTGTTTCCCCAAAAAATTTCTGGGATTTTTTCCGGTGGGGGGGAAAGCGGGAGGAAGAGAATGGTTTCCCCCCATACTTTAAAAAATACTTTAACATTTCACATCTCATGAACTGTGAATTCTTTCTTGTCACGGGGCCCTGTGGAGCTCACTGGGAAGGCTTGCAGAATAACATGATGAATTTACTTCAGTTTAACCTTTTGCCTACTGTTTTTGTTGGCTGCAGGCCTGTGCTGAGCCAAGATGAGCTGGAGTTTCTTGACGCGCCTCCTTGAGGAGATCAACCAGCACTCGACCTTTGTGGGAAAGGTGTGGTTGACTGTACTGATTGTCTTCCGCATTGTGTTGACTGCTGTGGGGGGCGAGTCCATCTATTACGATGAACAGAGCAAGTTTGTGTGCAATACAGGGCAGCCAGGCTGTGAGAATGTCTGCTACGATGCCTATGCACCCCTCTCGCATGTCCGTTACTGGATTTTCCAGATCATTATGATAGCCACCCCCTCAGTAATGTACCTGGGCTTTGCACTGCACAGACTCTCACGCCAGCCCCCTCGAAGAAGCCGAGCACCCGTTGTGCATCGCGGTGCTGTCCGCGACTATGAGGAGAAAGAGGACAATGGTGAGGAAGACCCCATGATCTTTGAAGAGACAGAGTCAGAGAAAGAGGTGAAGGACTCCCAGTGCCAGAAACATGATGGCCGCAGGCGCATTAAGAACGATGGGCTGATGACAGCATATGTGCTGCAGCTGCTGTGCCGTTTGGCATTTGAGGTGGGCTTTCTGGGGGGCCAGTATGTATTGTACCGCTTTGAGGTTAACCCATCGTACGTGTGCAGCCGCAGCCCCTGCCCCCACACTGTTGACTGCTTTGTTTCCCGTCCCACTGAGAAAACAATCTTCCTCCTCATCATGTATGCTGTGAGTGCCCTTTGCCTGGTGCTCAATATCTGTGAGCTGTTCCACCTGGGCATTGGTGGGATCCGGGATGCATTCCGTAGCTCTGATAAGGTTGATGGCATTCCACCCAGGCCCCATTATGCCCGGAAGGATCCCAGTGCACCGCCTACCTACCATTCCCTCAAAAAGGAGTCCTCAAAGAACCAACTTGCCAAGCACAAGCTGGCCTATGGTGGAGGTAGCTTGGCTGGCGTGGCAGCTGAGCACTATGCTGTTGCATCCGGCCTCCCAAGCCATGAGCTGGAGCGACTGCGCAAGCACCTTAGGATGGCACAGGAACACCTAGAAATGGCCTTCCACCTGCAGCCGGAGGACACTGCCAGTGCCTCACGCAGCAGCAGCCCTGAGTCCAATGGGTTGGCCGCAGAACAGAACCGCCTCAACTTGGCCCATGAGAAAGAAGGTGCCGCCTGTGAGCGAACTACTGGTGAGTTGGGTTAGGCTTACCTTTGGTGTACTGGTGTCTTAGCAAAAGTCACCCATTCTAGCCTGAAAGGGAAGATCTGTCGCCCTGCCAGGCCTCGTCTCATTGGTGCTGCATGCGACAAAGATTAAAGGTGCTGCTAGCAAGGAATGGATGCTGTTTGCTTTGTCTCTGAGGTGCTGAGTCTATTTGAATAGATGCACCATGTGAAGAATGACATTCACTGAGCAAGGGTAATATTGGGATGTGCAATTTAATTCGGTCTCAAATAGGATTTGGGTCGAATTGGGGGTGATTTGTGGGTTTGACCTTGAATAGGGGCTTTGCACTTTGCTTTTGCACCTATTTTTCACCCTCAAAATAGGGGGCCCCGATTCGGGGTTGAGGAGAATCACCCCTGATTTGGTCCAAATCGATTCAGGTGACTTGAATGCCACTTTTCCGGGGAAAGCTGGTCTACCAGTTGGGGTCGGTGGATAGATCAGCCCTCCACTCCAGACTTGGTGCTTCAGCCCACCTTGGAGGACTGGTCTACCTGGGTAGACCAGTCCTTAGAGGTGGACTGACACGCTAAGTCTGGAGCGCAGGGTTGGTCTACCCACCGACCCAAATTGGCAAACTAGCTCCCCTCAGGAAAATGGTGCCATTTTGAGGCCCGTTTTTCTAGCTCTCCCTGGGAAAACGGGCCTCAAAATGGCACTCAAATCACACAAATCAATTTGAGTGATTTGAGGTTGATTTATCGAGGCAGCTGGCTGAGCTGTTTGTTTTTGACTAACCAATTCGAGATTTTGCTATTTGACTAGAGTTTGAATTGAGTAGCAAACATTGATTTGCGCATACCCCAGATGCTTCTTTGGGCAGTGTGTGAGACAGCCAGGAAACATGTTGGGTTAAAGCCACCCAAGTGCTGGGGAGCAACAGTAGGCGAGAGGGCATGCCTTCATCTCTTGCCTGTGGGCTGCTCTGGGAAACAGGATGCTGCACTAGGTGGGCCTTGTTGGGCCTGATCAAGCAGGGCTGTTCTTAAGTGGCAGCATTAAAGGTGATGGCTGGCAGCCAGGGATAGCAAACACTGAGGAAGGCAGAGTACGATAACCGGGGAAGGACTGAGGGGAATTCCCTGAAATGTGCAAGTAATATGAACACCTCTCATAGGCTCTCCACATACTGTGAACTATTAGAACTGTTTCACACAGTAGCCCAGGTACACCAGTGTCCTACTGATGTTTTGCCCTGGTAGACATGCTGGTGTACCTGGGCTGCACCATAATTTGTGAAAAAGCTCGAAGGCAGTACTGCAGAAATTTGGCCCTTTAGCTGTTCTTGGAATACCACTCCCATCATCCCCAGCCACAGTGGTCAATAGGGATGATGGGAGCTGTAGTTGAACAACAGCTGGCGGGTCAAAGTTGTGCAGCCCTGCTCTAAAGACTGACATTGCACGATCTCTGAGTGGGTGGATAGCAAACCCCAGGAAGTTATACACCAGTGAGGGGATGGGGGCTGTTTCTTATGCTGGAGTGAAAAACTAATGTGCTTTCCCTCCTGTTTCCAGGTCTCTGAAGCACTGGGCCTCACTGGACAGCTGTGCCGATGACAACAGGAAGTGTCTATGGAGAATTGGCAGCATGAATGTCTGCTTCTAGCTTGAAATTTGGAAACGTCCTGACAGAGTGGGTGGAGGGATGAGGATGAGCTCTGATGTTTGTTGGGTTGAGGGCAAGGTGATGAGCCTCTACATTCCTGCGCCTGAGGGTGGGAGGCTGTAGTGGGGCACCTTCAGAGCCAACTCCTTCATATGTGTATGTGAGTGTATGTCTTTTTTTTAAGGGTCTCAAAGGGAAACTTATTTTTTTACTTTTATACATTTTGTAGAGGTACTATTTTGTCCCTTTTCTATACCAGCTGTCTCTGGTTTTGTTTAGGAAACTATCTAGCAGCCTCTTCCCCCATTTCCTGTTAGTGTTTACTGTATATGCGGGGCAGGAGATTGAAGAACAAGAAGCCCACAACTTTCCTGGTTTATATACTTGAGCAGGCACAACCTGGCCTTTGCTTCTTTCTTTGCCTTGTCCCTGATCCTGGAATATGGAGACGATTGATGGTTGGGCCAAAGATAATTCAGCTACATTCCCAGATGCCCGCTCCTAGGCAGCATCGACCTTCGTGCCCTGTATGGGTGCCTGTGCTGGGTCCCCCCCGCCATTGCAATGGGACCACAGTCACGTTTTGATCATCTCAGCGATTGACAAACCATGTGTTTGTATTTTTGTCTTTTTTAAATAACTTGCTGGAATAGTTATGAAGTTGTTTTGCTATTTTATATGTATATTTTATATATATATTTGGTATAAAAAAAAATCAGGAGATTGTTTTATAGGAAGCCCGAGATTCTGACTCTTCTTTTTGTGACAGAAAGGGGATTAGGGGGTGGGGGGTGGAAAGTTTGTGAATTAGTATGGCAATATATTGCCTTGGTTGGATTCTAGAAAACCTTCTTAACTGATAGGGATGGAGGGAGGGGTGGTGAGGAGTGAAGAGCTAGTCCCACCAGCACTATAAGAACATAAGGAGCAGCACTGCACTGCCTCAGACTAGTGTTCAGTCTTAACAGAGTGCTGTCTTTCAGATCCAAACTATACATGATGTAAAATGTATCATGTGCATCAATGTCCTTTGGTAAATAGAAGCTGGATTGCCTCACCTCCATGGATTAGGACTGCAGTTAGGGGAGCTTTAACCCACTGCCACAGTCCCAATCCAGCTTGGCCTCCCCTGCAACTGCTATTTGCTAAGGGAAAAATTATTTTTATGTATTTATTTATTTTAAATCATAGGATCCGTGGAGGACACAATCTGGATTGAGACCATAATGGGGTGGGGTTAAAGGCCTCTGCTCCCCCACCCCACCCCCAAGTCCTGCTCTGGCTGCTACTTATCAAAGACGATTGGATATGTGAGGGCTAGTGACACATTTAACATCACATGTAGCCTGGTGTGAGTGTCGGGAGGGGAGTCCTTGAAGCCATGGCTGCTGGGAAAGCCATGAACCCAAGGAGAGGCATCAGGGCAGGAACTCAGTTGCCATGGTGACAGAAGTGCATTCCCACCCACTGCAGGGAATGAGTTCCAGAGTGCTCTCCCAGAGATGGCACTCCTGAGCTCATTCCTTCCAGTGGAGAGGAGCATTCCCTTGTTTTCTGAGGTATGGCAGTCCTGAGGGGCCTTGGGAGAAAGTAGGTCGTGGGTATTGCCCAAAAGGCAGCATTTAATGGCTAAACGTGGCAGGGCCAAGAAGACCCTTGAAGCAGGAAGTGGAGCCCAGGGGAGTCTGGGTGCTTCCTTCTCTCAGTCTAGACCTGAGCAGAAGGTCCCAAGCCAAGCACTGCTCACTCCCTCCTGCGTCTGCCTCAGAGGCAGCGATTTCTGAGTGCCATGTCTCCATTGTTGGGCTGTATTATTTCAAATTTCTGGTTGCGCTGGTGGAACTCCTGCTCATTTGTTTTATGCTCTGAGGCCCTATGGTGGAAATACCAGGAACTGAACCGGGGAACTTTATCCATGCAAAGGATGTGCTCTGTTATGATGTTCTGTAGCTTTACCGCCACCTCTGCCTTCCTGGACTACTCTTATGTGTACGTCTGTGTTCTAGTGAGTGCTGCTCTGGTTCCCCTGAAGTTTCTTAATAACGATAATTGAAGGGGGAACACCTATGTGCAGGGGAAAGTGCTTTCCCCAAGCTTTGTCCGGATCAGCAGGGATAGTGCTGAAATGGGTACTCCAAGGAAGGAGGTTTCTGGTGCTGTTTAGTGCCAGGAAAGAGTTGCTCATTCCATGTGTAGGTTGTTGCAAGCATGACACTGTATGCACGTGGGTGTGATGATTTGGATTCATGAGGGGCTTAGTTGGAAGCAGAGGCTGTGGGGGATGTCTTCAGCTACCTTGCAGCTGGGCTCATCAGACCCTCGGTCCTGACATCTGGAGTTCCAAACCTGATATATGGAGTAAGAAAGTTTCTTTCCTCCCCATTCCTCTCTTGAGGAAGAGCCAGAGGCTATGGGGCAACTTCCCATCTATATAAGAACAAACATTTCTTTCCTCCCCATTCCTCTCTTGAGGAAGAGCCAGAGGCTATGGGGCAACTTCCCATCTATATAAGAACAAACAAACAAACCCTCTGCCTTTCTCCTTCCTTATCCAACATTACTTGCACTGAAATATGCACAAATCATCGTTGCCTCCTCCTTCCTTTGTTTATGTCCTTCCAAGATAATTTTTTAAAAAATGTTTCTGTTGTACACTGCTCTGGTATGCTTAGATGAAAAGCAGTATAGGAATTTGTTTAAATGAAGGAATGGATGAATGAGGTGGTTTAAGCAGGAAGGTGTTCCAGACTGGTTTGGCCAGGTTTGCTGTACTTCTGGCTGAATTGGGTACTTTGGTGCCCTCTGCTGAACAAAGTCTTGTGTTACAACCAGGGAACTAGCCTAAAGACAAGATGGAATTTTTTTACACGGTTTCTCTGGAGTGGGGTGGAATGCTAGACACACAGGTCTTGGCTCTCATTCTGCCTTGTGACTCTGCTCCTCAATACTCTCCTAGAATGCAAGGCCCTCTTTACTGCTACATGCTGCCCACCTTTTGTGTGACTCACATGTGCACACTTGTATACAAACTCACACATGTGAAGTCAAGAGTAAATCATGTTCATCCCCCCCACTCTTCACACTGTCTTCAGTCTGAGCTCTGCGAAGCAGATGAATACAGGATGTCCCAGGAAGACATTCCCCCCCCATTCTGGTGCTCAATAGTATTGAGTTTTCAGACAGTTCTTTTTATTTACAAAAAAAGTTTATTTAACTTGCACTGTTTTGGAAACACCTACTAATAGGCTCCTTACTGTCAAGCTGCTGACTGGTACAGAGTTCAAAAAAGCAAAGGGACTCCCACACTCCAGCTGTCACACCATGTTCTGATTACAGGCGTTGGACGGCTGCAATCAGCAGAACTGGAAGGCTTCTGGTGTGCCGCCCCCACCTGCCTGCCTGAAGCCCATCCCGGCCAGCAAGAGGAGTTGAGTCACCGTCCCCTATTTCAGTGGTTCTGATTGATGAGCTGACCCCCCCCCCCCCGATTTAATTTAAAGATGCCTATTAGTTATCGATGTCAGGCCAAGATGCACCACCAATCCCTGAGCTGATGCTGCCTCATGCTTATTGCGCTTTGTAGCTGCATTCCTGATAAATGCTTCTGTGTTTTCTTGATGAGTCCCCCTTCTTGCTCCTCTGCATGCTCCTCTGACAGAAGCCGTGGTGATTGCAGAGGCTGGACAGCAACCTTGCTGATCCCACTGAACAGTTCTCTACCCCAACCCTTGTGCTTCCAGGTACATTTAGGTACTTGAAGGAAGAGGAACTTAACTGAGATTGCAGAGGGTCAAAGTGTAAGGATTGTATTGTGTGTATTTTGCTCTTTGCGTGGCTGGATATTAAAGATCATTGGGAGGGAGATATCTGGGACTGCAGACTCATCAAAATGGGTAGGCTTTGAATTATCCAGACCATGATATAATTCCTCCTGGCATTGTTCTTTTCAGGAGTCTTGGGGATGAGGGCTAAATCTTTTTGAACCCTAGAGGCCGGAGAACTTGCTGGGCAAATTGGCTGCTGAGGCCAGATTGAATTCTGTGTGACGGGGGAGGAGGCAGGCCAAATAGACCTATCATATTCTTATGTGGAGGCCTATTGGGGATTCCAGGACAGTCCCAGCCTAAAAGTCTCTCAGATATTTGTGATGTCTACTCTATGGCTAAGGAGAAGCAAGCTTGGCCAAAGGATTGGGTTGGTTCTGTGCTTAGAAGAATCGACCCCTTTCCTGTTTCCTCACTCTGCATGTGGAGTCTCTTTTCACCCTAAACAGTGCTTGGGCATTGGGGGGAAATGAGACTCAATCGGGTTCTGTCAAGATAAATCACTCCTGGATTCTGGGGACAAATTACACAGTACACTCAAGTGCATGTTTCCTACAGTGTGTGTGGGTTTGGTTTTTTTGGTTTTATTGAAAAGCAGTCTTGGTGGCTGCCATCAGGTGGAAGGGTAGCAGGGGGAGGAGTTGCTTAACCATTTCTCTTTCTGCCAGTTGTCTGCTCAAATTTGCCTTTCTCAAACTGCATATCTTCACACGGGACAATATATGAGGATCCTGCATCTTTTTGTCTGTGGGGAAACCACATGGAAGATGTCATTTTGAGCAAACAAAAGGCAGGAAGGGAAGCCTCTCCATCTCTCGCCTGCTCTTTTGCTTTCAGTTGTAGCATCCAAGGCTGCTTTTCAGTATTTTTTAAAAAATGGGAGAATGAAAAATGCAATTCCAGGTAACAAGTGTTTTGGTCCCAAATTGTCTGGGAAGGCCTCAAGGGCCCAGCCAGAGAGGAAACTTGTTTGCTGAAATACTCTCTCAGCATAAGGTGTTAGACAAGGTCTAGATTAAAGAGGCTGGTTATCTCCCTTTTGGGAGGAATTGTCACCCTTCCTCTGAAGCAGAGACCCTGTTATATGCAGACGCAGTCCTGGGTGAGGATGTTGGGCACTGTCTCATACTTGAAGGAGTAGCCACCATCTGAGGTAGTGCGGACCCGCAGAGAGTGCATAGTGCCTGGCAAGGCTGCACAGCACAAACGGAAGTTGGGCTGGTAGGTGAGCGGGTGGGCAGCCGAGCAGCTCCCGTGACAGTAGTGGAACACAAAGCTGCTGGGGTGCACGATCCACCTGTCCCAGCCCAGCTCTTCGAAGGAGATGTTGAGGGAGGCCCGGTGGCAGTTGGCATGGGTCTCGGCATCATCAGAGGGCCTCTGAAGCAAGTTGAGAGCCCCAAGTGGCCAAGGCACTGAGGTGCGCCGGGCCCGGTCACGGCCCCTCGGTTTGGTGACGGCCACAAGGAAAGGTATCTTCTCCGCATCAGCTACACAAGGGCAGGCAGGGCAGCGGACAAACAGCACAAATATCTTCTGGCTAATGTAAGGCAAGAAGGAGGTTCCAAAGTGGAAGACCGTCCAGTCCTCAGCGGCTGGCACTGCCATGGTGGCCACAGGGATCTGGCCTTGTTCGGAGAGCTTCAGGACCTCTGCCTCAGGCACCGAACTGTTGGATGCCACTTCTGAGAGGCTGCTGCTTTGCAGGGTCACGGGACCGGTGTAGAACCACAGCTGGGCCGAGGCCACCACACGGCTCAGGGTGTGAGAGGAAGGCTGGAAGATGTAGGTGAAAAGTCCGGCATCCTCTGGAAGCTCATCAGGTTGAGGTGGCCCACATGATACACCTGCAAAACATCAAGAGAAGGATTAGAGGTGGCTCTGCTCTTCGCAGGGGTGCTCTTTCTCCAAAGCCGGAAGGGCAGCAGAGACTGGAATGGTCTCTCTCAGCCCTATCTTAAAGATGCCAGGAAGGGAACCTGGATCCTTCTGCATACAAGTATGTAGATGCTCTTCCCAGAGCAGGCCCATCCCCTAAGGGGAAGATCTTACAGTGCTTACACATGTAGTCTCCCATTCAAATGCAAACCATGGTGGACCCTGCTTAGCAGAGGGGACAATTCATGTTTACTACCACAAGACCACAGACACATAATGGCACAGTGGGGAAATGATTAGCAAGCCAGAGGTTACTGGTTCGAATCCCTGCTGGTATGTTTCCCAGACTATGGGACTATGTTTCCCAGACTATGGGAAACACCTATATTGGTCAGCAGTGATATAGGAAGATGCTGAAAGGCATCATCTCACACTGCGCAGGGGGAGGCAATGGTAAACCTCTCCTGTATTCTACCAAAGAACACCACAGGGCTCTGTGGGCGCCAGGAGTCAACACCGACTCGACGGCACACTTTAGCACAAGACCAACTCTCTCTTGGCCAGAGACCAAGCTGCAGCAGAAAGCTCCCAGCCTCTGTCTTGCTTTTTGTCCATGTGCCTGTCTGCCATTTTGTGCTTTCAATAGACTATTAAAAAATTCTGAAACCTTTGTCTGAACATTGATTTCTTTTGCTTTTTGTTTTTATTGCCTACACAGTGTCCCCTCACATTTTACTTTCCAACCTTCAGCCATAACCTATTCCGTTTTTAATATGGGAAGCTCATTTCCAAGTTATTAAAATGCTGAGAAATTAGTATGCTGTCTGAACAGGCAGCTTATTTTAGGCTTGTGCTTCCTGGTTCCAGCTTAACATCTATGCATGTTGACTCTGTATGAAGCAAGGGTGTCTAAACTGGACATGTCATTATTTTGAGGTGAAGTGCATTTGACAGTTTAGTGCTGGATCATCATTGACAAAATTATATTTTAAAATAGTGTTTACATTGTCATTCTGTTCTTAATCATGTAAACCACCTCGAACCTTTAGTGGAAAATCAGGACATATTTATACATAAATCCTGATGTGTGTATAAAAAACTGGCAACAATCCAATCAAGGTTATATCCACACACACAGAGCAGTAAAATTTGCAAATATTTGCACTGCCTTTTGCAAACAATGAAACATAAGTTGTTGGATGAATCCACAGCAGTCCTCCCAGTGACTGGGTTAGATTTTCTTTCATCCATCTGAATGACTGTCAGCCAACCAATTATTTTGCCCCTGCTTTCTGAAAACCAACAGGCGCTTTCTATGCATGTAATCCTGCCTTCTGGAGGCCTCACTTAATCTTGGCAAATGTCACTGATGCATATATTTATAAAAATGTACTTGAACAAGTGGCACAAAATGCAGCCAGGCATTCTCTTTTATTAGACCAATTAACCTGGGTTAGGGCAAGAGTAAGCAAGCATCGCAATGCTGTGTCACATGAGAACCTGCATGTTCTTGCGCTAACGGAAGTTCGGTCCAATAAAAGATACTGCCCGACTTATTTTTGTTTCTCTTAGCATGCCAGCATCGTAATGCTACACTACTATGGGACAGCTACCCAACCCAAGCCATTTTTTTTAAAAAAAGACTATTAAACAATAGATATCTCATTCGCTCTGATGAATCATTTCCTCCTTTAATGGAATTTATATCCTCTTCTCTCCCCCTCCCCCACCCCAAATTTCCTGACGTCACTTAATTACACTCCATTTCCCATTACTAATCCAGACTGAGGAAAGTTCAGATTTGCCTCACAAATGCTCATTAAAGCTGCAATGCTATGCACTGGGAGTAGAGCACAGTGTGAAAACAGTGGGGCTTACTTCTGAGAAGATATGCATACCGTTGGGCTGCAATCCCATTAGAAAGTAAGTCTGTCAGATCAATCAGCCTTCTGAATGAGCACAGATAAAACACATCTGCACATCTATAGAGAGGCAAAACCGTCCAGAAGATACAGGACTATCTGAACATGTACGATTCAGAGACATCAGTAGTGTGTGGATCTCTGAGGTGTGGGGTCAGCTACAGCTAGGTATCAAGACGTGTGTGTGCCTGTCAGGGATGAATTGCATTGGTAAAGCCATTCCTGACCCTGTTCCTTGTGCCCATCCTGCATCTGGGGAAGTGGACTCTAGTGGAGGAAAAGTTATACCACAATGATTTAGTGGGTCTTCGAGATGCCCTAGGACTCTTGTTCACCGCAACCCTTGTAGAAACCCTCAGGTAACAGATTATCTTACCTCTGGAGGGGAAGGCAATTACTTGCGATGTGTCCTCTTCCTCCCAGCTCCGGCCAGCTGAGGTGCCCGAGGCATGCCGCCTGTGGAGCCCCCTTCGTCTTGCCTGGACCCTATTGCCTTGGGGAGCAGGACCAAGGGACTCCAGGAAATGTGCCTTGACCTTGGCCAGGATGAGATGCCTATCAATTTCACTCCCGCTGCAGCCAGCAACCGCAGCAGGAGCCAGTAGCAAGATCAGCATGGAGCTGATGAGGGACAGGGGGTGCAAAGGGCTCTGAGCCAGCATGTGCAAAGGAATGATGTGCAGGGTGTGTAAAATTCCCGCAGGGTTTTGTTTTGTTTTGTTTTGTTAAATGAAAAAATTGTGTGTGGATGTGTGCCTTTGGCTCAATGTGTCCGAGTGCCAAAGAGCTGATCTCTCTCTCTCAGGGGTCTGTGTGGAGAAGTCCTGCCTCTTGTAGGAGGTGGTCAGGCTCTTCAGCTTCCTCCTGTGCGTCTAACCTCCTGCCTGTGAGTCCTCCTGCCTCCCGACTTCGGTGCTGAGCCAGGCTGAGGCACGATGGCATTGAGACTGTATCTGACACTGACGCAAATGTCTGCCAGCCATGAATATTATCTCCTGGGCAGCAAAACACAGGAGACGTCTGGAATGCAAGGACGGTGCTGCCCAGGGGACAGGGTCCAGGACAGGGTGTTGGGAGGGAGAGAGAGAGGAAGGCTGTCCAAGGGTGGGGTGGCAGTGCTGGGGAGTCAGGGCTCTCTGCCTCCCCCTGCCCCCCAATGACTGCCTGAAGATCAGTATAATTATTCCGTATAGTCAAGTGCTGCAATCGGGGGCCTGATCAGCTTCACTCATCCCAGACATTGATTGTTAATCTAAAACCATTCACTGGATGGTAAATGGATACAGTCCCGGATGTATCACACAGAATTCTGATAACCAAAAAGCCCCAGTAGCTTTTTGACTACTCACGACTGCCATGCACATATAAGATCACACCCTTGTTTCTACAAGCTATCCCCCTGGGTTCTATCTTCACAACCAGGACTGTGGGTTAAGATCTTCAAAGACATGCATTAGGATGACAAAAGTGGATTAGAATTATATGGAAACATACATTGAAAGGGTAGAGAAGCTCCACCCTGCTGCTTGGAGAGAGAGTAGTACAATAGGAGTGGTATGAAGGGGTAATGCTGTGTGCCTCGATTAGCTGTGAGTACAATGGGGCAACTCAAGGGTGTTAAGGAGGAACTGATCATGCCTCAGGGTTGCTGCTACCTCTCAGTCACTAAGCCTTAGTCCCGGATCACTTTTCAGAGTTAGAGGTGCCAAACCATAGCCTGCTTACAAGGCTCTGAAGCCTAAAGAGTATATATCCATGACTGTTCCTCATGCTCCTCTGCAGAACAGATTCCAGCTCAAACCAGCTGCACTGTACATATGGCGCTGCCTTCACACCGAGCCAGAGTTTAGCTAGGCACTGTCTAACTTATTGGCAAGCAGCTTTCCGGGGGTCTCAGACAAGGGCCTTTTCAGTCGTGATACCAGAAAGCCCTTAGAGTGATGATCGAACCTGAGACTATCTGTATGCAAAGCATGTGCTCTGCTTCTGAGGGAGGGCACTGGTCCCTCCCCAGCTCGCATGGGCTGCTAGTGGGATCTTACACCATAGGGCCCGTTCCTCACATGTCTGGAGAGTCTTTCCCTAGATGCCATGGTTGATTGCACAATGTGTGTTTCTCAGTTCTGGACGCTTAAAGCGTGTTAGACACTCTGCTCAGAAAAGGACTCTCCCCCAGCAACTCCTGCTTGCATGACACAGTGCAAGAAGCTGTTCCTGTCATTGGGTTGATTTCCTTTGCGTTCTCAGAACAAGTGCATTTCTATAGTGCATTTCATTGTGCTGCACACAATTATATCAGTGAGCTTTAGGACAGGTAGGGCAGTAGTACTATATTATGCCCATATTG
Organism: Hemicordylus capensis; assembly: GCF_027244095.1. Lineage (NCBI taxonomy): Eukaryota > Metazoa > Chordata > Lepidosauria > Squamata > Cordylidae > Hemicordylus > Hemicordylus capensis. The sequence goes on from NC_069657.1 coordinate 147,379,921, forward strand.
CAAATGTGGGGTGGTTGGGTTTTGAGGCTGAGAGAGAGGTTGAGAGAGTTTGCCTAAGGCTACCATGGGTGTTTGCCACTGAGGTGAGATTTTGATCTGGGAGATTCCTAGCTCTTACAATTGCTCACAGGGATGTGGGATGCAGTCAAGCCCCAAATGCAGTATGTATGCAGCAGAATACACATACTTGTGATTATCCCAGAATAATATACATGGGATATAATCCCCCGGAATCCAAATGTATGAGCAGCTCATGGTTTTCTGAGTGCTTAGCAATCTGTGGTACTGCCTGCCGTCCAAGAATGGAGGGAGAGACTCCAAAGAGGGTAGTTTTTCAAGCATGTAGCAAAGAATTCAGAACACACTGTGTCTCGGCATCTGTCAGCTGAGGTTAGATTTCAGTGTACTCTGAACTATGCAGGGATCCCAGCAAGATATGCCTCACATAGGCAGGAGGGCCTAACATGGGCCAGACTGGGGATCTGGACTGTTTAATACCCAGGCCGGAAAGATAAGGAAGCAGACGTGGGCTAGGATTCTCAGGTGCAGGGCAGAGCTGCCTTGTTTCTGTGTACCCATCTTGCTCTGTGAGAGAGATGGGTGATTCAGCTGGCAGCCTGCCCAGTCTAAAAGAATACCTTCCCTCAGTGCTGCCTGGCAATCCCTGTGTTCAAACAACCCACTGTTTTTTAAGGAGCGAACATCACACAACCTTCACACCTTGCCTAGGAAATCAGAAAAGGGCCTTGCCAAAGGCTTCAGTTCCTGGCCTCAGTTCCTCATGCTCAACAACGCCCCTGCAGGTAGGGACAGTTCATACATTCAGCAAAATAAGTGGTAAAACGTTTCCTGAACTGTACCACATCAAACTGCAGGCAGGGGCTGCATATTCAATTCTCCCCCAGTTCTCTCATTCCTTGCTTCTAAAACAAATGTAGCATGTCAGAGAGAAGAGATCCACTTAGCAGGATGGGAACACAGGAACATAGGAAGCTGCCATATACTGAGTCAGACCATAGGTCCATCTTGCTCAGTATTGTCTACACAGACTGGCAGTGGCTTCTCCAAGGTTGCAGGCAGGAATCTCTCTCAGCCCCATCTTGGAGATGCCAGGGAAGGAGCTTGAATGGGGACATGCTGTTTTTCTATGTGCAGGGATTTCTTTATTTCTTTCATTCAAATGCAACCCCCAACTGTAGCCTGAAGTAGTACAATCCAGGGAAAGTGTTTAATTCTGCTGAATGTATTCTCTGGGCCCACTTGTTGCTCGCTGCAGGATCTATCCACTTACCTCTCAACCCCCACCCCAGATTCCACCCTTTATCTCTTGTTTTGTGTGCATACGGAGCTAGCTGGAAACCATTGCCACATGGGAAAGTGTGGTAGGCAGTTTCTAGAGGAATGGTCAGTAGGGAAAGCTGCAAATAATCCTGCATTTTTTTTAATGTTGCCAGTAATTTTTTTTTGCTGATGGTGTGGGTAACATGGAAAGCAAATGAACAATTCATATTACTGCAGGGTAGAAAAAAGCCCTATTCTAACAGCAGAGGGCTTGCTGTGGTGGTTGTGGGTAGTGAGAGAATGTTGCACTTTCTTCTGACTTTCCATTGGCCTTTTTGTCTGACCCTGCCATATCCGTTGTCACCTTCCCATTCCAGTCTCCACCGATAATCCCCCACCCCTACACTAAAACTAGGCTACAGCCTTGATGGTGACTGACCCTGCCTCCTAAGTACCCAGTGGTTTAAACCACAGTGCTAGGGACCAGGGTGATAGATGATCACCCTGGGGGGGGGGTGGTCATCAGGGGATGGCCACCATGACCCTTTGCCCTCCCTCCCTCCTCTGAGGTGGGCTGTGCCTCAGGCAGCTCCTGGGCTGAGGGATGGCTTTGTGCTCCTCCCTGCTGGGCTCTATACTTAGCCAAGACCCAGCCCCCGCTTATCAGCCCAGCCGTGTCATCAGAGGGTATTTTTGGGGACAGCAGCTGCAAGCATTGGTAACTCTCTTCTTAGTCCCTCCTCACAGACGCCTAGCGAGCCGGGCAGAGCGAGGCCAGGGACCCACAGCATGTGAGGGGCAGAGAGAGCATGTGTGTGTGGGGGGGGGCACTGCAGGACGGGCAGGCAAGCGGCAGGCAAGGGATGCCCAGTGTGGGATGTCGTTCAGAAGAAGACTCCGCAAAGAAGAGAGCAACGGGCAGCTGGGCAGATTGATGGATGGGCAGATGGGAATTGTCTGACAGGAGGAGGAGAAGCAGGAGCCAATTAACGGGAAAGTGCAGTGGAATGTGGACGCTTGAGGCGGCTTGAGGTTAGTGAGCGCTGAGAGGAAGGCAGGCCGGTCCCCTCACAGTCTGCCTCTCACACCTCTTACTAGGTAAGTGTCACTGTGGGAATAAGGGCTTGGGCCATGGGGGGGGGAGTTGGAGGGAGGCAACCTTCTCGTGCTTCGGGAAGTGATGCTGGCTCTAGGATGAACAACTAGTGCTAGTAACTGAAGCCCTATTCATACGTTATGTTCAACACGCATACGGTCGGCACACAGTTATAATAGTACACTTCCTATCTGTACCCTCTATTTGAGGGGGAGTGTAACCCAGGTTCACTTTTAAAATGAACACATGCCCGGTTATTCACACAAACATGTGTACATGTAATACACAAGGACAATTGTATATCTGGATAGGGTTTTCGTTATTACTCAAACGAAAAGGTTTAGGGCTTTCTCTAGGATACCAGAGGAAACAGCAGGAGTAAAAAAATCTGATGGATGGGAAGTCTTGGGGAGCTGGGGAGGATAGAACCTTACCAGTGCTGTATCATCAAGTTGCATGAAAGCAAAACCTTTCCCCCATGAGGCCCCTACCATTGACTCAAGCATACTGCACAGATCTCCCCCTTTTTTGCCCATAGCGACTTTTATGCAGAAAACTCCAGCCCTTTGAATGAGAGCTGGGGGTGGTGGTGAAGGATCTCTGGGCCCATCCAGGAATGTCCTCCCTCCCTCCCTCCCCACCCCATGCATAGCATGGTATGCACAGCAGTGACAGCCTATTATCAGTGAAGCACTACACAGGGCATGATAGAGCAGGAATGCTTGATAGGACAGGCATGTCGCTGCAGCAGAGGAGTGGGGTCTTCTGAGAGCTGGTGTGGTGCACTGGTCAAGGAATGTAAGCCGGGAAGTACCCAACAGAAATCTCACTTCAGCCTTGCACTCACTACAGTGGCCCTTAGGAAAGCCATTGTTCTCTCAGCTTCCTTTCCCCCTAAATTTGCAATACAGAAATAATAATACTGACCGACTTGACAGGTAATGTGTGGAGAGGAGAGCTGGTCTTGTGGTATTGCATGACTTGTCCCCTAAGGCAGCTAAGCAGAGTCTGCCCTGGTTGCATATGAATGGTTGAATATGAATGTGTGAGCACTGCCAGATATTCCCCTCAGGGGATGGAGCCACTCTGGGAAGAGCAGAAGGTTCCACGTTCCCTCCCTGGTTTCTCCAAGATAGGGCTGAGAGAGATTCCTGGCAGCAACCTCAGAGCAGCCGCTGCCAGTCTGTGAAGACAATACTGAGCTAGATAGACCAATGGTCTGACTCCGTTTATGGCAGCTTCCTATGTTCCTATACTTGGGGTGTCACATCCATGAGGCAGTAACCTCAGGTGTTGGTGTGGGTGGGGTGGGTGGGGTGGGTGGGGGGCAGCAAGTGTTGGCCCCTGCCACCCCAGGCACCACTCTGTTGTCCACTGCTGTCTTCCTTTTCTGCCCCTCTGTGGCATGCTGTCTATGTCCCCTTCCTCACCCTTCTGGAGCACATCTCTTCTCTCCCCCCACCGCCTGACTTCAGCTAGGAATACCCCTGCCACCACTGCCTGACTTGGGGGCATAGTCGGAGAGTGCTTGGATGTTGCTGCTCTGGCCTCAGCAGTATGGTGTGTGTGTAGGTGTCTTATTGTCCTTCAGCGCTTCAGGCAGCAAAATGCCTTGGACCATTCTTGTGTAAAGCACTTGGACATATGGAATGTATTAGATAAAATAACCACCAGCATGCTTATCAATGCCATCATTTTAATGGACTGGCAGCCTTCTGCCCCAGGCCATATGATAGCCATCTTGACCCAGAGTTGTGGACCCTGTGTTTCTCCCCACCCCCACCTCCACCCCCATACTTGTATCTAGGGAAATATGGTTGTGTGCATCCATTATATTTCTCCATGGCTGCCCTATAATGGAGGAAAACTAGTCCTATCTCTACGTTTCTCCTTTCCCCCTTAATTGACACTCGCCTGCCTGGCGTGAACTGTCCTGGGAGGATGTTCAAATGGACAGAGGAATAATGAACAGGGCCTCATGGTGAGTGATGCTGGTCTTTTTGTGAGAGAAGGTACAGAATTGCCCACCGATATGATATTTCTACCCTTGACCTTGGTCTGATGCCTCCATGGAGCAGCTGCAGTGCTTAGGGCAGGGAGAGAGTTTGATGGGCTCTTCCTGCCTGGAGAGCAGTTGTTGATATCTTATTTTCACCACAAGGCCCGTTAGAGACTTGAAGGTAGTCCAGTTCTCTGTCGTACAACAGGGTCTTCTATTCATTACCCCCTGCAGAGTAATCCATGCCATCTAGGCCTGCTGTGGTACACAAAGAAGCAACACTGGTGAAGGAGGGTTATACAAACTGGGGCTATCTAGTGAGGTTGGTTTGGGGATATACAGATCTGTAGCAATGAGTCTGTTTACCCAGCCAAATCAGGATGGTGAGAACTATGTGGACTGAATGGCTCAGGATGCAATTTGCCATGTCGTGCAATAGACATGTGTTATTTTGCCTGGGTACCCAGTTTGCCACTCAATCCAGATTTGACAGTGCCACTGCAAAGCTGTTGAAAGTGGATTGAACACAGTAGTGTGATAAAAATGTGGTATGAAATGGGCACATGGTGGAGAGATCACACTGCCACTTCCCTACATGGCAAATGGAGTGCCGATCTGTTTACTTCACATGCCATTCCAGTTTGGTTGCCTGAACTGGCTTCTTCCTCACTTGGTTGCCTGAACTGGCTCTTTCCTCATCCTTCAACCCTGAAGCTCATTCATAATGCTCACTGGGTGACCTTGCGCTAGTTGCTATCTTTCAGCCTATTTCACCTCACAGGATTGTTATGAGGATACAATAGGGGAGATAACTATGTACGCCTCCCTGAGCTCTGTGGAGGGAAGGAAGAATAAAATACAATTAAAAACCACAACTGCATTTCCCATCTCCTTATAATCCTGTCTTGATCTAACTCTCTGTAGGTCCCTGGCCTCAGCTGTATCCTGACTGACCCAATGATGGATGCCTTTGGGGGAGCCCCCCGATTTCTTGCCTATCCCCGCACTTTCACTGTGCAGAGTGGCACCAATGCCATCCTGAAATGGCAGGTGGCTGGTGAGCCACGTCCCAGCATTGCCTGGGAGAAGGATGGTTCTGCGCTGGAGTTGCCATCAGGCCGGCTGTTTGTGCAGGCTGATGGGGATGCATACAGCCTGCTGGTGTCTCAAGCTGGCCCGGCAGACAGCGGGCGCTATGTGTGCAAAGCGAGAAACAGTGTGGGTGAAACCTACGCAGCTGCAACCCTCAAAGTGGAGGCAGCTGAACTGAAACCCAAGGGAAATCTTGATGCTCAGCCTCCCATTTTCCTGAATAAGCCAGTCTCAGCACAGGTGAACCGTGGAGAGGATGTGATCTTTGCCTGCAGGGTTTCAGGGCAGCTTGAGTGGGAGAAGGATGGACGCAAGCTTTCTGACATCTTTGAGAGCAGTCATTACAAACTGGGCGTCGAGCCGGGTGACTGGCATTCCCTGCACATCTACCGCACCCGTCTGCCAGATGCAGGTGTCTACGTGTGTCGGGCACAGAACAGTTTCGGAGAAACAATGGCCGCAGCCGTGCTGCTGGTGGACTCTGTGGCATCTATTCCCCACAATGGGCCCTTTCAGGATGCACCCCCAAACTGCCATTTCAAGAAACAGGCAGAGGCACATGGGGAAAAGAAGCACCAACATCAATCTGGGCAAAATGTGGTGTCAGAAGCCAGGCAGAATGGAGAAGTGCTTCCCAGACTACCCACTGTGAAGACTTTTACTGTGAACGAAGGGAAGCATGCCAAATTCCGCTGCTATGTAACTGGCAAGCCCAAGCCAGAGATTGTCTGGCAGAAGGATGGGACGGCGCTATCTCCTGGAAGGAGGCACCTGCTTTATGAGGACAGGGAGGGCTACTTCATCCTCAAGGTGCTGTACTGCACAGCGCGGGACTGTGGGCTCTATGTGTGCACAGCCTGCAACGCGGCAGGCCAGACACTCAGTGCTGTGAGCCTCCATGTCAAAGGTACCCACATCGTGGAGTGAAATCACAGAGTGGTGTGCGGGGGAGCCACATTCAATCTGAGTATCAAAGCTACCTCTTGGCGAGCATTAGATGGGAGATAGGCTATTCATTGAGGGCAGAATGAAAGCACATTATAGGCTTGAAGGAAAACACCTAGAGAAATATGGTCACTCCCAAGGGACGGAGTGAGGAGTTTACCAAGATAGGAGAGTCTGTTATCTGCAGGGATGAAAATATGAGATCTAGGACAGACGGCTGAGGGTGCAGAAAAGCAGACACAGAGTGGAAAAGTAGGTGTAACCCAAGGCACTATGCAGCATACTATCGGGGTCTGTCACCAGGATCGTTGGCGTGTAGCCCATCATTGCCACTGTTGGGATATTGAACAAAGGAACCCATTGCTGCAGATGGGGGTGATGCACAGTTGTGACTTAAATTGAGAGCCAAGATGCAGTCATAAAACACACATTCCAGGGTGGCAACCTGCTTGTGAGAAGGGGAACAGACTTATAGCCAAGGAGCACTCACATGGAATTGGCAAGCAGGAATTCTTTGGGTCAGGAGAGCTAGCCAGCAGTCCCAGCGTATTTATAACTGTTGTGGGTTTGGCAAGTAGAGTCCTGTTCACTGCATGAGGTATCTGGGTGGCAATTTTAGTACGTACTCGAAGGCCTTGCCAGGAATGGGGAGTACATGCCACTTGCCCAGTGACAGTGCCTAAGAAATGTGGAGTAGTTTGGACATTCAGCCAGGGGCCAGGTCAGGGGCCACTGCCAACTACAGTGCCAGACATGAATTATTTCCTATCTCAAGGGAGAGGACATAACTTACGAGATAGGGGCTATTGGAGATGGCTTGGCGAGATGCTCATCCATCCTGGATTGAGGGGAAAACCATTGGCCTTTTCACACAACAGAAGGGTGTGGAATCAAGTAATCAGTGTGGAATAGGGGAGCAGGATGATGCCAAATGACTCCACACTCTTGATTATCATATGTTGACCAAGTCTTCTGAGCAGAGCCTATGGGTATGCAACTGTATTTGTGTAAGAAGAGCTGATCAACACATGGAATTTAGGGATGAGCACAATCTCACCTATGAATCAGTTCCACAATTCATTGTGTGAAGAGGGTTAGTGGCACAGAAAAGAGAAGGAAAGGGAGTTTGTTTGCTGGCCAGCAGGACATCCTATGGCCTAGATCAGACACATAGCAGCTGTGGGTAGTGTTTCTAGATGCCACGGACTGCAGGTAAGGATCTCAAGACGGAAAACTCCTCCATGTAAAATGCTCCTTACACATACTCCCTAATACGCTTGTGTTTTTACATGAAGGACCATCTCCCACCTGCAGTCTGAAGCAGTAGAGTACTTTATCTGCTGTACTTTATCTGCTGTTTGTGAGAACTAGGCCTCAGATTTTAGTACTTTATCTGTTGTTTGTGAGAACTAGGCTTCAGCCTCTGAGGTGGGAGTGTGTTGAGAGTAAGCATCCATGTGAAGATCAACAACAGCCAGTTTTTTTGTCAGTGCTGGGAACTGTGCCATGCAAAACCTACCAGCTCCTGAGGTTACCTATTGCCCCTATAGGTAATAGGTAATAGGTAATTCCTGGAAGGTGCTGCCTGTGGAAACAGATGTGCCTTGTTTTACTGCTGTGATCTTCGGCCCTTGTGGACCAACACGGGCCACAAGACTATCTAAAATAATGTATGTCACACCACAAAGAGGTGGGTGGGAAGCAACAAAGGCGAGCTATGGGGTATTGGTTAAAATGGAATACAGTGGTCAAGGGAGCGAAAAATGAAGGACTATAAAATACATATACATTTTTAGTGGTACTTATACAATATTAGTAGTAAAATACATATACATATACATTTTATGGATTGACATAACGCTCTTTCCTACTACCACAGGTTGAGTGCTTGACTGGGATTGTGTGACGTCATTAATTTAGAAGAGGGTTCAGAGGAGAGCAACAGAACTGATAAAGAATAAGGAATGCTGCTGGGCTGATGACAGAGATGAGGAAGGCTTGTTTAGCCTGGAGAAGAGAAGCTGGGAGGTGAATGTGTGATAACAGCCTTCAGTTATATGTCAAAGGCTGCTGTTAGAAGGAAGGGAGCCAACTGTTCTCTGAACCTATTCAGGGTTAGCTGAAGGGGGGAAAGGAGCTTTACCCAAAAGAGGAAGATGAAATACCAGGAAGATTTTCCTGTCCGTAAGAATAACCATGCAATGGAACATGTTACCGAGAGACTTTGGTGTGCCTGCATTCATTGGGGCTTTTTAAAAATAGGCAAAACATCTGTCATGACTGGAGCCTGAGTAGATGAAGGCTGGTAGGAAAAATTCCCCTAGGAATAAGGTGGCTGGTTGCAGTGACTGGATTGCACAGGCAGAGAAAGCAACTGGGCCCAAAGGGGCTCATTTAAATGTTTTTTAAAAAGGAGTTCTCGTGAAGCGCTGGCCAACAGTGCTTCATGGAAACCTATAATACGGATTACTTAGAACCTGTACTATACAAATGGCAGGTGAAGTGGTAGCACCATTCCTGGATAGTGCTGCTTCTGACTGGACGGAATGCTCCCTCATAGAAAACACTCCCTGCACATAGAAAACTAATGTTAGAAAGAAGGTTTCTAGTTTTCAGCCTTCTCCTTGAAATGCTAGTTTTCTAGAGAGGAGTGTTCAGGCAAGAAAGCACCACCACTGCCACCAGCAGTCCAAAGCAGTACTTAATCACTTTATCTAGCATTTGTAAAAACTAGGCCCCATATGTTATTTTTAAGGTGTTGCCCCTTTAAAACTTGAATGGACCTTTGAAAAATTCTTCATTGTTGTCTCTCTTAATGCTATGAAAAGAAGATTTAATCCAGGGTTTAATTTGTGCCAGGTCTCAACCCTAATATGTGTTCTCAGTGCCAACACTCACCTCTGAAATATATGGAGAAGAAATAAAGGGAAGTGCCCTGATTAGGTGCAATTGTATATTTTTCTCACCACTGAGTAACATCAGGCAGTTCCCATGGATTGGAGATGAAGGGGAAGGACTTTCAAGTCAGATGATATGGTTTCCAGACACTGGCATCTAGGTTTTTCTAGAAATTAAGTATTGGACTCAGCTGTGCCATCAAAACAACCCCTGCCAGTTCCCAGAGTCATTTGCCTTTCTGTTTCCTGCATTATCATCTCTGCTCCATGTTTCCTTGGGTTGTTGTGTTCACTTATGTTGTACTGGGACCCTGAAGAAGTGACAGCAAGAGAGTTGAGTGCTATGGATACCACATGCCACCCACTTAGCACTCTGCCACCTCTCAGAATAACCCTTGGGAGGAGCATCAGGATGTCCCCCCTCCCACACACATACACTTTTGCCTCCCCCAAGGCAGACACAGGAGGGCCAGGCACCTGTTGACTATCCCTTGGTTCCAGAGGACCTAAAAGCAACTTTAAAAACAATCGAGTTATCTTAACATACATGTTCTTTTTGTTGACAAAATATTCTAGAAAGAATGTGGGCAGGAGAGATTGGTAGTGTTTTACAAAACAATTGAGTTAAACTCTTATGTTCATACTTCTTTTGGTGACAAAATCCTATAGAGAGAATGTGGATGGGGGAGATTGCTAGAGTTTATTAAAACTGCTTTGCCCGCTCATAAATGATGAGATTCAATATTCATTAAACCCTATAATCATTTCCTGTGGCAAAGCCTGATAAAAGTTTACTCTGTCTCAGGAAAGATAGAGATAGATTTACTCTATCTCAGGCTAGATGATGGTCTGCGGTGTGAGTGATAGTATACGAATCAGAAAAGGTTGTGGTCAGCTCATAGTCTGCCCAAGCTACAGGTAGCCCCTACCATGGGTGGTGGGTGGGGGGTGGGGTGGTGCTTCTGGTTTGCAGATGTCCTTGACAGCTAAATGAACGCCTACCCCAGTGGTAGAAGCAACAGCAGGTGTTTGTGAAATGATATATGAGGAAACCTGAGGGCTGAGGCAGGAGAGTTGTGGTAGAGCAAAAAACGACTGGTCTGGAAGTTTGTGAGGGAGAGGGATGGCGTTTTGCTGGATCCAACCACCCCTGGCTCTCTTTTTCAGCCCCACGACCCTGCCGGACTCTGGGGACTTAGACTGTGGAGAAGTGCCTTGCCTCAGAGACTTGGGTTCTCATGCACAGCCAGGCCCTTTTCTGTCTCTTGCCCACAGAACCCCGGCTGCGGTTCCAGATGCCCTTGGTGGACGTGGAAGTGCAGGAACGCCAGGATGCTGTGTTGGAATGCCAAGTGCCTCTCGAGACCATCCCTACAGCATGGTATCTTGAAGATAAGCGCCTGCAGCCCAGCCCCAAGTACCTCATGGAGGAGCAAGGCCTGCTGCGGCGGCTGACAGTGCGGGATGCCCGGGCGGATGATGATGGCATATACCTATGTGAGATGGAGGGCAGGGGCCGCAGCGTTGGGGAGCTTTCCGTGCAAGGTGAGGGGCACTGGGAGTTATGCCGAGTGGTGGCTAAGCCAGCCAGGAAACTGCCTTGTGCTGTTTTGGTGTCCTCCATCTTATGTGGAGGCCCTTCCTCCCATGTAACTGCCCAACTCTTCCCCTCAGGCCTAATTGTGAAGCGGTTGCCGCGGAAACTGGATGTGATGGAAGGGGAGAATGCCGCCTTCTGTGTGGAGACAAGGGAACCTGTGGATGTGCCCAGTTGGGGTCGGAATGGGCAGGAACTAATGGAAGCATCACACACCCTGATCAGGAGCTTTGGTAAAACCCACCTGCTGGTTCTGGTGCACGTGACGAGGCATGATGCAGGGGTCATCACTTTTACAGCGGGCGAGTCACAGACCTCTGCGCAGCTCCGTGTCAAATGTGAGTGCAAAGGGGAAATGGGGCTGGTTAGGGGGCAGGGTGAGAAATCCAGAGAGCAATGGAACTCTCTACATCATTCAGCTTGATGTGAACTCCAGTCCCAAAGTCAGTCCCCCACTGAGGGGAATAAATGCATTTCTAATTCCTCATTCTGAACTGGTCTGGAACTGAATTGGCACTTCATAGAAGGAATGTTTGCTATATTCCTGTCTAGAACCCCACAGTCAATATTCAGGCTGGGTGTGAGTGATGCAGAGCTTTAGTGAGTAAGCCAGGCCTGGATCTGACCTAACTGAAGAAGCACAGACTAAACGGAATCAGGCCAAGCTTGTATGGGAACTGTACTGAACTGCCCCAGACTGTTAAATCAATATTCTAATGTTAATTTAGAACACGAATTCTTAACCACCATTAATTCTTAATCACCTATGCAGGTCCCATTGCTCCCCAAATGGACATTTGCAAGTAGATCTTGCACTTGCCTATACTTCAGAAGCCCATTCTCGTCAGTTTTAAATACTAGGCACAGGGGCACCTGTAGGCAAAAAAGATTTGCTGCCCCGGCTTGAGGGCTTGCGGGGGAGGTTGGGGGCAAGTTAAATCTTTAACTGTATTTTGTTTTATTGTGTTTTAGTGTTGTTGTATTGGATATGTTTGTTATTTCTATTTCTGCTGGCCAATGGCTGTAATAAAATTGATGATGATGTCAAATCTTTAAAAAAACCTTTTTTCAGCTGTGGGGATGGTACCAAAGACGGGGGGTGGCCAGAGGGGGGCGGACACTCAGGGTCAGGGGGGACTGAGGTGGGGGAGGCGGTGGTGGTGGCAAGAGCTTCTTCCCTGAGCCTGCCTGCCACCCAAATGACAGGTCCAGCCATTCTCGGCCCATTTCAGGGCTCCGAAATGGGCCCAAAACAGCCCAACCTGTCATTTGGGTGGCAGGCGGACTCAGGGAAGGAACTCTTACCATTGCCGCTGCCTCCCCCGTCTCCCCCGTCTTGGTCTCCCCTCATCTTGAGTGCCTACCCTCTGCTGGCTGCCCCCTCCATCTCCGGTACCATCCCTGCTGCACAGCGGCGGCTAAAAAAAGATTTTAAAAAAGATTTAACTTGCCTCCGACCCCCGAATTTGCCGCCTCTCATAATTTGCCGCCGTAGAGAAGTGACTATCTTGCCTATGCGTTAATTCCCCTGCTCCACTCCGATTAGGCGGTCAGGAGAGGAGGCTACTGGGAGGCCCATTTAAGTGAATCTCTGCTTTCTAGAGAAGGGTATAAAATAATTAATTAATGAATATTGTGAGTAGTAATTTACTAAGGCATGGTTGAGGATTGACATCCATGAGACATCATCCACTGCAATTATGTTTCTCTCTAGAGCTGCAATGAATGTTGGGAAGAACATTCTTAAGCAAATCCTCTGAATGTTAATGTGCTTATAAACGTTGTGATTTGTATTCTCCTTGCAAGCTGTAAGGACATTGAATTCGGCAAGTTTATACTTAACACAATTGCCCTTAAATTAATCAAACCAGACTTGAGCTTTATGTTTTAAGGTGATTGAGAGGGTGGTGGCTTCTCAACTCTAGTCAGTCTTTAAAGAAGCAGATTATCTGAACCCATTTCAAACTGGCTTTTGGGCAGGCTACAGGGTGGAGACTGTCTTGGTTGGCCTGATGGATGTTCTCCAATTAGGAATCAACACGGGGAGTGTGACCCTGATGGATCTCTCGGCAGTTTTCAATACCATCAGCCATGGTATCCTTCTGGTCCTCCTAAGGGGCCTGGGGGTGGAAGGCTTTGTTTTTCAGTCATTCCGCTCCTACCTCTCAGGTAGATTCCAGATGGTGTCACTTGGAGATTGTTGCTCTTCAAAGCGAGAGCTAATGTATGGAGTCCCACAGGGCTCCATTCTATCTCTAATGCTTTTTAACATCAGCATGAAACCGTGGGAGAGATCATCGGGCGATTTGGTGCAGGGTGCTATCAAGATGTTGATGACACCCAGATCTATTTCTCCATATCAACTTCATCAGGGGATGGCTTAACCTCTCTAAATGCTTGCTTGGAATTGGTAACGGGCTGGATGAGGGAGAACAAACTGAAGCTGAATCAAAACCAAATGGAGGCCAGAACTTGTGGGAGGCCAGAACTTAGGCAGTGGTTTAGATATGTCTGTTATGGGATTACACTCCCCCTGAATGATCAGGTATGTAGCTTGGGAGTACTTCTGGACCCAAGCCTCTTCCTGATATCTCAGTTTGAGGCAGTGCCCAGGAGTGCTGTTTATCTGCTTTGGCTGATATGCCAGCTATGTCAATTTCTTGAGACAAATTACTTTAAAACAGTGGTGCATATGCTGGTAACATCCAGGCTTGACTACTGCAATGTGCTCTATGTTGGGCTGCCTTCGTACATAGTTCAGAAACTGCAATGGGTACAGAATTTGGCAGCCAGTTTGGTCTGGTGCCTCTAAATACCAGATGCCTTTAAATACCACTTGCAGGGGAGCAACAGCAAGAGAGAGGGCATGCCCTCACCTCTTAGAGAGGGCATGCCCTCACCTCTTGCCTGTGGGCTTCTCAGAGGCATCTGATTGGTCACTGTGTGAAACAGGATGCTGGACTAGATAGGCCTTGGGCCTGATCCAGCAGGGCTGTTCTTATATTCTTATGTCTCTGGGGCCACCTATTTAAATTTTTTTAATCATCAATACTGTTGGTTATTATAGATATCGTCGCAAAATATAGGCTGTTCCCAGTAAAGTTGTTGTTATTATTATTTATTGACACAGTCAGACAGGTGTTATTGACTGGTTTGTTTTATCCAGACATGGGAGGGACTCGATGTCTGGATAAAACAAACCAGTCAATAACACCTGTCTGACTGTGTCAATAAATAACAACAACAACAACAACAACAACTTTACTTTACTGGGAACAGCCTGTATTTTGTGACGATATCTTAATAACCAACAGTATTGATGATAAAATTCAGCCATCCCAGGTCCTTGAGAAGGAATCGATGTCTGGATAAAACAAACCAGTCAATTACACCTGTCTGACTGTGTAAACAAGAAATAATAATAAAAGAACTACACTGGATGCCAATTAGTTTCCAGGCAAAATACAAAGGGCTGGTTATTACCTATAAAGCCCTGAATGTCTTGGGCCCAGGATATTTAAGAGAGCACCTTCTGCTTCATGAACCACTTTGCCTATTAAGATCATCGGGGCAGGCCTGGTTGTGTTTGCCACTGGTTTGCTTTGTAGCGAACCAAAAACTGGGCCTTCTCTAGGATTGTCCAGAGGCTCCAGAACACATTCTCAAATGAAATCAGAATCTCCCCATCTCTGGTTAATTTTAAATGACTTTTGAAAACACTCCTGTTTTATCAGGCTTTTAGTTTATGATGTTTTAAAGTTTTAACCTGTTTATATTATTTTTAGGTTTTGGTTATTGTTTGATTGGATTGTATACTGATTTTATATAGGGTGGTCTATAAATGCGACAAACAAATAAATATATAAATGTTTTCTTTAAATTACGCCTCATTTTGAAATTTCAAAAAGGTTGAATTTGAACTCTGAAATGTTGCCATATATTGCACTGCTGCCTTTTTCTGTCCTGAGCCTCAAACTCTGGTTTTGCACTGCTTTCGATCTATTCTCCTATGAGAGCCCCTCAAGGGTTAGGGCTATCTCTCTGAGTGTCTGCATTAAAAGGAGGATCAAACAGTCATAGAATGATACAGCACAAAGAAGACAAAGACAGCTAAGCTACAAGCTAGCTAGCTACTCTTCAGTCTTCCCTTCCGAAATCTACGACTAATCCTTGATAAAGAGTTCTTGTACTTGAAACGTGTCAGGAACACAATCATATAAAGAAGGCTTTCCTGACAGAAGCTTTTTGTTTTTTTTTGTTTTGCTGCTGTACACAAATCCTTTTTCACAAGGTACACCCAGTTGTTTGTGCTTCTTCCTCTAATGGTTTGTTTTGTTACTGAAAACCAGCCTTGGGGGCAGCCATAGCTAGTGGTAGAGGGGCTGCTTAACCTTTCCCCTTATTGCATTTTGTCAGTATAGATCAAAATTGCACCCCAAGCTCATGTCCCATATACAGGGGGCGGGGACAGGACAGGAAAGGGTTAAGCAGCTCCTCCCTCAGCCACACTTCCACCCTTGAGTGCAGTCTCATTGTCAGGATGCCTAGAATAAATGTGAAACTAGCACATAAGAATTTGAAATATTTTTTCCAGCCCTAGAACAGGCAACTCTGAACTGTACTCTAAAAATTCCATATCCAGCAACTCCCAATTCCAGATTAACTCCTAAATCCATTGGATTACATTATGCAAAGTTCAATTAAAACACACTGAGATGTTCATGCTTCCAGAGGAGCTCCCCACTTCTGAAGATCCAAATAAGGACACACGAAATGCATGTAATGAAAGTCCAAAGTGACTTTTTTCCTTCAAAAAAGAGAGAGAAAGTTGCTTGGAGAGGTGGCCTATTAGAATGGAGAAGGTGGTGGTACTTAACCCTTTTGACCAGTTTCTCTATTCCAGGGGCAGGTAGAAGCTGGCAGCAAGCAGACTAACTCAGCAGCTGAGCTATTGTTGCGTCGGGGTGAAGAGCAGCAAACACATCCAGATGCGACACGTCCTGTTTCCTTTTTTGCCTGCCCAGTGGGGTGGCTCAGGCTGAGTGGCTGTGGTCAGGGGAATGGAGCTTGGCCCTACCTCCTGGCATCAGTGCCAGAGCCCCAATCACAGACAGAGAAAAGAAAACAGAGCAGAGGATGGGCCATGCCTGGAGCACAGGGGTGACCCTTTCATAAGGCAAGGTGAGGCGGTTGCCTCAGGCAGTAAACTACTCTGGGGTGCCAGGCCGATGACAAGATGCCCCTTGCCGCCGCCTTTGAGGCCGCGCTGCAGGACTGATCTGACCCTTGCAAGCTCTGCAAGAGAAACTCTGGGGGAAAGAGAGAAGGTTGTCGTCTTCCTCTCACACCTTTTGCAGAGGTTGCAAGAAGCGGCTGCTGGGCGCTTCCCAGATTAGACCCTTCAACAGGGTCATGTCGTATCTCGGAAGTGTGCTTCCAAAAACTTCCTGTGTTGTGACACTGCAGTCTCCACGCGGACATCAGGGTGCTGTTCACATTGTCAATGCCTTGTTTCAAATTTAACCATTGCGATATAGAGCTAGGACTTCGTATATCCGGCATTAAAAAGTTGCTGTTTTTTTGGGTTGTTAGTTTCCATGAGACTGCTCCCCCCGCCGCTGCTTATGTTCCGAATGCGACTTGCCTGAACGGAGGCATTTTGCTGCTGTTGAGCAGCTAGTCTGGAAAGTGCCCTGGCAGCCTTCCATCCTCCTTGCCCCCTGCACTGCTTTCAAGCTTGCAAGGTTCACTTTTGAAAGGAGGTGGCTCCCACCAGGGGTGTGGGGGCAAGGCAGTATTTGGCTCCTCATCTCATGTGCCACAGCACGGGGTGCCTTCTCTGCTGAAGCACGCTTGCTGCTCCTCTTCGGCAAGTGTACGCCAGATGTGGCTCATCCTCTGCTCTGTTGCTTTTGTCTGTGGTTGGGGCTCTGCCCCTGCAGCCAGGAGGTGGGGTCAAGCCCTCTATCTTTAGGGCCCAAGACATGAGGCTCTCTTCCTCCCTCTTGGCAGCCCTGCCCCTCACTGACTCCTACAGGGTTACAAATGCATGTTTGGGAATGTAAACATATAACTGGGATCCTGTAAGGGTAAAAGAAGCTGGAGAAGTTTGATTTGGGGCAGAGAAGCAGCACATGGGGGAACGGTTAAGGTCTATGCCTGTCCCTCCAGCCACTTTTCTGCTCCAAATGTCGCCCCCCCCAAGCAATTTTGCTTTATAAAAAAAGGCCATTGGGGTTTTGTTACATACATTGGCATGTATCACTTGGTTAAGCCCTCAGTGAGAGGACCTATTTCCACATTCATTGTGTCATTATAGTATATCATAGAATTTCCTGCTCAACCATTTCGTCCCCAATTTGTCTTTATTCATAGGGGCTGTCACACTAGATGCATAACAGGACAGATGGCAGACCCAGATTTTTAGTTGAGAGGAGAACATCCTCCATTGTTCTTTCCCTTATAAAAATCTGACTTGTTAGAGTCTCATATCTGACTCTGAATCCTTTGTAGCCATGCCAGACATACAGCTCAAAGAAAGAGTGCTTGTGTTCAGCTTTCTGCCATATTTCATGAACTGTCCATCTCATTAAAAAAAGACACAGTGATGCGGCCCCTCAGAGATTATTAAGGATATTGTGGCTTGGGTTTTATAGGCAACAGCCCTAACCCATGGCCATGTCATCATCAGATATGTGGACTGACAAAATATACACATTACCTGAAATATGATATAATGAAATTA
Source organism: Hemicordylus capensis (assembly GCF_027244095.1). Classification (NCBI taxonomy): domain Eukaryota; kingdom Metazoa; phylum Chordata; class Lepidosauria; order Squamata; family Cordylidae; genus Hemicordylus; species Hemicordylus capensis. Next base: position 147,397,573 of record NC_069657.1, read on the forward strand.
CAATCCATTGAGAAGTTTAGCTCTGCAAGTCCTGGTGGAATAAATAGGGCGCCAGTGTGGTGCAGCCAATAGGCACCAGTGTGGTTTCACCGGGAGCCAGTGTGGTGTAGTGGTTAGAGCACGGGTTCAGATCTCCACTCAGCTCTGAAACTCACTAGGTGACTTTGGGCCTGTCACTCACTATCTCTCAGCCTAACTTCCTTCAAGGTTATTGTGAGGTTAAAATGGGGAGTGGGAGAGAGAGCCATGTACTCCACCATGCGTTCCTTGGACAAAGGGTAGGATATTAATAAATGATGATGCTCTTGAACTGATCCCATTCATTTCAATGGGGCTTGAAAGGAGATGTCCCCATGGAGTATGCCATTAATTAATAAGGCGAGAAGATGACAGAAGTTGTTTGTTTTCTCCAGGTGCCAAGAGGATCCCGCCGAGTGCACCTGTGGCAGTGAAAATGTGCACTGCCCGCAGCAATGCTGCCCTTCTGACTTGGTGCCCTCCACCCGATGTGCACCGCAGCCCGCCAAGTAACTATCTCCTGGAGCGGCAGGCAGTAGGAGAGGCCGAATGGGTGCCTTGCCTCACCACTGATGTTGCCAGCATGGTGGAAGTTCCGGGTGATGGCGTTCCACAGGAAGCTGACTACCGCTTCCGTGTATGTTCTGCCAATCAGTATGGATGTAGTGAGCATGTGGAGTTCCCTGGCTCTGTGCACCTTGGTAAGCCTCTCTGTGCTCTACTAATGATGGGTGGGTATTGTCCTTGCCCATGCACTGGCATTATGGGCACCTTCATTTTTCCCCTTCTGTATTATCCTGTTCCACCACACAACCACTACCCTTTCTTCCATTGAATCTGCTCAGTGGCCTCTGTTGCTGAAGCTCTGTTGCTCCTTCCCCTATAACACTGCAACAGGGTGGCCAACCTGAAACTCTCCAGCTGTTGCTGTACTACAAACTCCATCATCCTCAGCTGCAGCTGAGGATGATGGGCATTGTAGTCCTGCAACAGCTGGAGAGCCTTAGATTGACTGTGGCTGTTCTATAAATGCTGCAGTTTCCTTGCTTTCCTGTGCCTTGGTGATCCACCTGCTTGGAGCACCCCACCCCCCATCATCTGAAGAGAACATCACCCCATCCAAATTCTTCTTGCTCAGGTTTGTGCAATCAGCACCTTGAATGTGTCAAGCCATATTTCACTAATGAACCACTATTGGCACTATCACTGTGTGCTTCCAGCTGGACTCATTGGAGTGGATCTTGGAAGTGTTTTCAGTACCATGGATGGACCTTCAAACAGTGAAATAATAACAAATAGGATAATGCCTCTGAGCATATGCCGAATGTCATTGCCTTCACCAGTTAATAACAAAGCCCCCACACATTGCCTGCCAGTATGGCATAGTGGTTAGGCTTCAAAGCGGGGAGACTTGGATTCAAATGCCCACGCAGCCATTCTGTTTAGGTGACTTATGGAGTCAGTTATTATCTTTCAGCCTAATCTACTTCATGGGATTGTTGGGAGAATGAAATGGGAGGGGGATTACCTTGTATCAAGGTAATTAAAGATAAATAATTCTTGTAATGTTTTAACCTTTTTATTTGTTGTTTTTATTGTTTTGTTTAAACCGCCCAGAGACTTGTGTTTTGGGTGGTATACAAATATGTTAAATAAATCCTGTCTTTGAAGAAAGGTGTTATTTATTCATTTTATTTATTCATTTTATTAAAAATGAATAAATGAACAATCATAGATCTTGGTAGGACAGAGATCAGAGGGCCTGGCTTCCAGGCAGATGGAAGACACCAACACTTCCTAATTTTAAAACAATTAAGGTCTAAATCCACGAGCTTATATGAGTATGATCCACATACCACCCTGCCTCTCCTGATCCACTTTAAGGCAATTCATTTGCAGTGGGTTACATATCCTACTGAGCTGAAGCAAAAGGGCAAGAACTATCTACTGGCCCTTTCATAAGACAAGGTGAGCTGGTTGCTTCTGTTGGCAGATTATTGGGGCACCAAGCAGGTGGCAAGATGCCCCCTGCCGCCACCCGGCTGCCACCCTCAGAGCAGCTCTTTAGGACCAAACTGACCCCTGCAAGCATCGTAAGGAGCACCTCTCCTCACACCCTTCGCAAAGCTTGCAAGAAGGAGAGAAGAGGCTTTCTCTCCTCCCTGCTCTCCCCATGCCACTTTCAAAGTTTGCAGAGGTTGGTTTTAAAAGAAGGGCATGAACCCACTAGGGGTATGGGTACATGAGCCCCAGTAATGTTGCGTGCACGCAAGTTGCACACCAACATTTAGCAAATGCCGTTACACAAGAGTAATTATATTATTTCCCGTGGGCTTACTCTTGCACAGTTTGCATGTATGCAGCATTCCTATGCTGACGTACCCTTGCACAGTATGTCAGCCAGTGTTGTTTGACACTTTGCCACAGGCAACCACAATGCCTTGGGCCAGCCTTGCAGCTCTAACTGAATCTACTCCTGCTGGAGATGTTTTCCCCGAATATTTTTCACATTAGGATGTCTAGAATTGCTTTCAATAGTCACTTGGAGTTTAATGTTGACTCTTTGATACTCCAGCCCAATACCAGAGAGTTGGCAGCCCTGGCTTGCATGCCTTTGAGTGAGCATCAAGTCCGCATTTATGCTCATAGCACATCTTCGGACTGCTATGCCTTAGCCTGCCGACTTATGCCAACTGCCTTTCATCCACTTCCTGCCCCCCCGCCCATGTTGAATGCCACCCTCTATTTGTAGTCTGTGTGCACACATGCTTACACCACCTTTTCCAGGCAAATCCCCTTAATTTCTGCCTTTTTTTTTTTTTTTTTAACAGTGCCCAGGGTCCATGTGCAAAGTGGACTGCAGGACGTTAGGGTCCATGCTGGGAAAGATGCCACCTTCTCTGTGCACCTCTCAGCCACAGTGTGTGGAAGCTGGTTCTTAAATGGGAAAAGGCTTGAGAAGGAGGACGAATGCCAGCAGTACCAGCTTTTACATAGTGGGGTGGAACATGCCTTGCAGATGAAAGATGTGCAGTTAGCAGCCAATGGATCCGAGGTGCGATTTGAGGCCAATGGTGTGAAGGAATGTGCTGTACTGCATGTACAAGGTAAGCCCTTGGTAAGGTCTTGGCAGCAGGTGAGGAATTACGTTATCTGAAACAATTAAATGCAAGCCATAGGAACATAGAAAGCTGCCATATACTGAGTCAGACCATTGGTCTATCCAGCTCAGTACTGTCTACACAGATTGGCAGCGGCTTCTCCAAGGTTGCAGGCAGGAATCTCTCTCAGCTTTATCTTGGAGAAACCAGGGAGGGAACTTGGAACCTTCTGCTCTTCCCAGAGCAGCTCCTTCCCCTGAGGGGAATATCTTACAGTGCTCACATGTGGTCTCTCATTCATAGCTAAGGGGACAAGTCATGCTTGCTACCACAGGACCAGCTCTCCTCCCCTAGCCACTATCACATGAAAAGGGATGGCGATGATCTAGAGAAGGTAGAGCCCCCAATCTTCTGCTCCAGGGCTAATCAGGTGTGGTAGAGGATTTAGATATGGAATATGGCATAGAGAAGGGTAAAAGATCCCTTCGCACAATACTGTTGCTCAGAGGTCAAAATTAGAGTCTACCTGCCAGCTGTCTTAAAGTGAAACAAAAAATGCCACATCTGCCCTCAGAGCTTCCAGTTGTAATCCATCTCCCTTGAGCTTGCCTCCAGCTGGAATCTTCCTATCCACAAATGACACCTGAGAATTTGCATTGTTCAACACATTTCCATTTACTGCTTGAAACTTAGTCCCTTCTCTGAGGGTGTAAGAGAAGAATAACTTGTGGATTTCTTAAAGATATGTATCAGTGGTTTGTTCTTCAAAAGACAAATTACCTGCTTTTTAACAATGATCCTAGGATACTGAAAAGAGTTGCTACTTTTTAGTCTCTATTTAATTTAATAACATACTGGAAAGGGTTGCTACTTTTTAATATGTGCAGAATTTATTACATTAAATGTAATGGATTATGTAACAGATGTTTGGATATTTTAAAAATATTAAAATGTCTATGCTTTTGCTTTTAAACATTTTTCTTTGAGTTTTTTGTAATGTCTAATGACTAAAGAATAACATGAAACTGAACGGATAGAAGTCCCCTTCATCACAACAGTTTAATTGAATAGCCTTATTTTGAAAAACAACAACAGAGTCTTGTAGCGCCTTAGAGATTAACACATTTATTTTAGCATAAGCTTTTATGGACAATCCACCATCAATTGCATGAAGTGTCTTCTACAGTGACGGGGGATAGTCCAACTACAACTGTTGTTGTAGTCCAACAACAGTTGAAGAGCTGAAGTTGTACAACCCTGCTATATACAGTATAGTAGATTTGGTGTCTTGTAGCACAGCCAATCCCAAATCTCAGCAGCTTCCAGACATATGCCATCGTTGCAAGATAGGGTGTTTGTGTGATTTTCACACGCAACACTATAGACACCTGTGGACTTTGTGTTTCAGTTGGTGTCACCATTGCTCTGCCCGCAGGAGTAGCAAACTGGCTGACCAGGCCTGGCACGCTCTGAAGTCAGGGCCCTGTAGTTGTGTGGGTTTCACAAACAATGCTTTTTGTTTTTGCAGCCGCACAGGTACACATTACCCCCGTGCCAGAGGCCAGGCGACTCCGAACACTTCTGGCTGCGATGCCTCTGTCCCTGGAGTGTGAGGTCTCTGTACCTGATGCCCCCACCTGCTGGTTCAAAGATGGGAATCCCGTGGCCTTGGGTGATGACGGCACACTGGTTGTCCATGCAGAAGGCTGCACCCGCCGGCTCTTGATTCCCTCAGTCCGTTCTTTGGACTCTGGGACTTACACATGCGATGTGGGTGATGATGCCATCAGCTTCACTGTGGCTGTGGATGGTGAGTGGAGGGGAAAGCTGGGGGTGATGGGGCAAGGGGAGTGCTGGGCAGCACAGATGAAGGTCTGAAGCACATGACTGGGGCTAGCATCCTTGCTTTTATTCAGTAAAGAGCAGCTGAATTGGGGCCCCCCGCGGATCAGGGTCATGGAATGGTGGGGAGAAGAAGATAAGTGTCGGCCCCCACCACAGTCCTGAACTGGATTGCCTCTCACTCTTGTGGCTGCTATTTTCCTGGTGGTGGGCGGGGGAGGGCAAGTTTCCCCAGCATTTCCCCCCAGGGCAAATTGTAGCCAGATGGTTGTGGTGGTGGTAATCCTGTGGCAAGGGCAGGGGGTTAAATCCCTTTCCTCATGCTGCAGGCCCAGTCTTCAGGGGGTCTCTAATCTGGCTGCTACTTACTGAATAAAAAACAAGCAGACTAGCTCCAAGTACATGCTTAAAGTAACCTCTAGTTTGACCTTGAAGCCTGGTACTGGGGATAAACTAGCCGTCAAGTACTATATTATGGGCTCTTCCAGCTTCTTTTAAAGGGCAAGCCCTTTACAAATAAAGAAGTCTCTGAATACAAGGAGCATCTGGGAGCTCTCACCCGTTATGGTGCCCATACAAGCCTTGGGATTTCTGCTGTCTTGTGCCAATAGGAGCTGGGCCTGGAGGTGGATCCTTTTCTCACTAACCAGAAATTTCAGTTGTGATGCTGATTTCCTTTGCTTCAGCCTATGAATGATGCCCGCCTTTTCTTCCATTGTGGTATCTCTTTACCACTGCAGAACCACCTGTGACGGCTGTGCGCTCTAATGCTGAGGAGGCCCATGCCTACCAAGTTGCAGAGCGTGTGGTGCTGGCCTGTGAACTTTCCTGCCCTGACGCTCCTGTTCGATGGTATAAGGATGGGGAGGTAGTGGAAGAAAGCGAGCGCCTCCTGCTGGAGAGTGAGGGCCCCCACCGTCGGCTAGTTATTCCCTCCACAGAGGTGCAGGACTCGGGGGAGTTCGTGTGTGACATGGGTGGAGATTCTGTCTTCTTCAACATCACTGTTAAAGGTTAGTAACTCATCCAAGTGGCAGGCCGCCTTCTACATGTCCCCTAGCCACTTAGTCCCTGGTCGTCTGGTATGGAAGAGTTCTGTAGGATGTATCTCTGCTTGACACATATGCTGTTGTCTCTAGACCAGGGCTGCACATTCAGTGCTCCTACAGAAGTTCAACCACAGTTCCTATAATCCCTGACTATGGGACACTGTGGCTGGGGATGATGAGTGTTGTTGTTGTCTCAGAACAGCTGGAGGGCCGAAATTGTGCCGCCCTGCGCTAGACCCCTTTCCTGGCTCGGCTCGGCTGAGCCAAGGGGAACAAAAACAAGCAGACTGTGGCACTTTCAAAACTAACTAATACATTTTGGCATGCAAGTCTTGGTAGGGCTGAGCCTACTTTGCCAGGAGCATGGAGAGGGAAGGTGAAGGAGCCTACAAAATCTCATGTCAAAATTAAGATGGCACGTAAGTTGCTGCAAGATGACTTTGCCTGGAATACTGAGTCCAGTTCTGGGCCCTGCCATTTAAGAAGACTGTTGCTAGACTGGAATGGGTTCAGAGGAGGGCAACCAAGATGGTGAGAAGTCTGGAAACCAAGTCCTGTGAGTGAGGAATGGTTGAAGGGGTTGGGTATGTTTAGCCTGGAGAAGAGAAGACTCAAGAGGAGATATGATAGCGGTCATCAAATACCTAGAGAACTGTCACATAGAAGAAAGAGCAGACATGTTATTTGTGGCTCCTGAGATCAGGACTAGGACCAAACGATTTGAAATTGCAAGGAAGCAGACTGAGGCTAGACATTAGGAGGGCATTCCTTACTGTAAGACCTGCTTGACAGTGGAACAGTTGGCCTTTTGCAGCAGTAGGTTCTCCTGTTCTAGAGGTTTTCAAACTCAGCTGTCAGTCTGGCCATCTGTCAGGGATGTTGTAACTGATTTATGCACTAAGCAGGGAATTGTACTAGAAGCCCTCCAATATCACTTCCAACTCTAGCATTCTGTGACTTTATTCTGAGATTCCTTGGATTTGATTTGATTTTTTATACTGGCTCAGTATAAGGCAGCTGCACATGTTCACTGCAGTCTCCGTAATTATGGAGGAGCAAAATGACATGACTGTGCAGTCAAATGGTTAGGATACAGATCATGTCTCTACATAAAGTTCAGCACACCTATGGGCACACATCAGGATTCATGCAATTAATCTGACATCTTGTTTGGCTCTCATTTGAGCTTGCAAGTAGGGAGCATTGGTGTCATCACATTTCAGTCCTCTGGAGTTTAACGCATAAAATTGTACAAGTCTAAAACATCCAGAAAATCTTGAAAATAAAGGGGCAAATTTGCAGGAACTTGTGGTGTTCTTGCAAATTTGCCATTTTATTTTCAAGATTTTCTTAAGGCTTTTTAATCTCAAGATTCACCTTCTCTGGCCCAAGAACAGAAACCTGCCTGACCACATTGCTGCATATCCCGGGCCAAAAGGCCTAGGAATGACGCTTCAGTGAAGTGGCTGCTATGCAGGCCCTCCAGGCTTTGTTTAAAGCAGCTTTGTGTTTGTTCCCTTTTGAAGGGAGCAGGTATAGCCTCTTACCAAAGAGACAGAAAATACTGGAGGCTAAATAAAATACAAAAGCAGGCAAGGCAAGGCAAGCCAAGGCTGAGTGCTACCTGAGAAGCACTTAAACTTTTTTATCCCATATACACAACCAAAGAGATGGGTGTGTGTGTGTGTGTGTGTGTGTGTTCCTGCACCTGGCTGATTTAATTGTCTTCCATATCTAGAGGATAGGTCCCTGCCCGAAAGGGCTTACAGTCTGTTGGAACAACGGACTCCTCAGCAATGGAAGATGTGATGGCATGAGCCATAGGCAGTGCCAGCTTGTTGCTGTTTGCTCCTCAAGGTGAATGGCAATAAGGGGCTCTGCACCTCCTCCAGGCAGAGCCAGTGCTCGCACTACCCACCCTCAGTGGATCTTGGGCTGCCCCACCCCTGAGTCACTAGGTCAGCAAAGGCTGGCCCCAATTCCCTCTTTCTCTCTCCTCCCACCTGCTGTCTTTCCCCTCCAAGCATCAAGCTAGTCCACTGTCTCTGGACAAGACTGGTGCTGAAGAGAAAGAGAGAGGGAGCAGCAGAGGAGAGGCCAGCTGGCACTGCCAGAGGCGGCAGTGGCTGTGCACCCCAGCAACTGAGTCTGACGAGAGAGAGAGAGAGAGAGAGAGAGAGAGAGAGAGAGAGAGAGAGGTGTTGCCTACTCTGGAGAAGGAGGCTGGGGTGAGGCCAGCAAGGGGGCTGGTGCAATGGAGAAAAAAGGAGGGCAGCAGCAGAGTTGAGGTGGGCTGGTAGCAGCAGGCAGGATAAGTGAGAAGTGGGGTGAGAAGGGGTGCCCGCACTCACCGCCTTGTGGTGCACTTGCCACTTGAGGCCATTGCCTTACCTGGCCTGGTGGGGGAGCCATCCCTGCCCATAGAAAGCAACCCTTCGGTCTGTTTCTTCAGAGCTCATAGCTGTTTGAGCCACTTTGCAGTTCTGGAAATGCAACCAACGTTGCAGCAGCAAGAGAATTCTAATATTGTGTTTCTCTTCCCACCACAGAACCTCCTGTGAGGATTGTGCACTCCAGTGGTGAAGAGGCCCACACCTACCAGATCGCAGATCGTGTGGTACTCACCTGTGAGCTTTCCCACCCTGATGCTCCTGTTCGCTGGTACAAGGATGGAGAAAAGGTGGAAGAAAGTGAGGGCTCCCTGCTGGAAAGTGAGGGCCCATACCGCCGCCTGATTATTGCCTCAGCACAGGTTCATGATTCAGGAGAGTTTGTGTGTCATGCAGATGGTGACTCTGCCTTCTTCAACATCACTATCACAGGTCAGAGATGCCCTCTATTAAGTTGCTTCCCTTATACAATGCATTACCTTTATTTTCCATATTTTTTTGCCATTGAAATCAAGATGGCATAGATGGGGTTCCCAGGCGATCTCCCATCTAGATACTTTCTGGCCTCAGACCTGCTTACCTTCAGCAAGGTTGCTGTATGAAGTGCCTTCAGACCGTTCCCTAGGAATGATCTTTGCAGCACAGCACTCATGGACGGCACCTCGCTGCAAGTGATGTCGGATCGTGGGCAGTACAGAAGCACACTTAGCGGATACATTGCGAAACTGTTGCGGCATATCATGTGGAAAGCTCCCTGGTAAAATCCCCAAGAAACAATCCGGTGAAGCTGCAGCATAGGTTTACATATTCTAGGAGTCAGAGATGGCATGATGAACTAATGTAATGTGTCACTAGGGGCTGTTAGCCCTGCCCTATCCCTTGGGGTAGGGACAGTTTGGGAGACAGAGACAGCCACAGTCTCTCAGAGAACCACACACATAGCCAAGTAGCAGAAATTGTATGTTCCCTCCCCCTGCCCCCACCCCCGCCATTATTTCACCATTTAGATATGCTCTGCTCTGCTCCTCCCACAGGGGCGTAACTATAGGGGGGCAGGGGGGGCATGTGCCCCGGGCGCCACCCCGGTGGGCCACGTGGGGGGGGCGCCAAAAAGTGGCTCAAAAAGTGGCAAAAAGTTGATTTAAAAGGATGGCATGAATAAGGAGTCTTTAGCACTATCACCCTAGTCCCTCGAATTACTCTGGAGTCCTTGGTTTTCGGTTTGTTAAAATACAGTCACTCACAAGGGAAAGTCAGGAACAGAACCAGGGCGTGAGGGAGGGGCATCATAATCATAATCATCATCATTGCATCATAATTCTGATGTTTGAGATACAAGCCAACTCCACAGGGTTGTTGTGAGGAAAAACCTAAGTATAATGTAGTATGTATCATCATTGCATCATAATTCTGATGTTTGAGATACAGGCCAACTTCACAGGGTTGTTGTGAGGAAAAAACATGTGTGTCAGTCAGATGTATGTTGGGGGGGGCGGCGGGGGGGGGCACGACGGGGGTGTGTGCAATTTCAGTGCTTGCCCCGGGCGCCATTTTCCCTAGTTACGCCTCTGTCCTCCCACCCTCCACCAGGTGCCACATCCTCCTCTTTTATGAGAATTTCTAGAGCATTAGACTAGAACCAGGCAGACTGAGTTCAAATTCTAATTCAACCATGAAACCTACTGGGTGACTCTGGGTCAGTCACTTCTCTGCCAGCCTAACCTACAGGGTTGTTGTAAACCAAAGTTCCTTCAGCATTATAGATCCATGGGCCTTCAGTCTTCAGCTGCATTGCATGCATGGGATTGTGTGTGTCTCATTGCTTCATCCAACAGATTTTTATTTAGACATCTCACATCTAGGCTGTGAATCTTGAGAGGTTTGGATACAATTAAAGGGTTGTTATTATATCTATATTAAATAGCTGTGTCTTAGACTTGTGGCTTCCTTCTGCAAATAAAACTTGTGTCTCTTATTTTCATTAGGCAGCATTGTTCAATAAATGTTTTGGCTGTTTTGTCCAGAGGTATTTTACAAAGTTTTTTGGGGATTGTCTCAAGAATTATGTTGCCACACAGATCAGAGAGCATAGACAGAGGCGTAACTAGGGAAAACAGCGCCCGGGGCAAGCACTCAAATGGCGCCCCCCCATGCCCCATGCCCCCCCCCAACATACTACATTATACTTAGGTTTTTCCTCACAAGCCGCCGCCAAGCCAGGCCACTGACTGGCCGCCAGGCGCCAGCAAAGCAATGGGGGGGGGCACGGGCGGCGCGGAAGGGACCGCTCGTGGGGGAGGGGGCGCCGACGCGCTCCCTTGACTGCTGCAGCACTGCTGCACCGAGCAGGAAATATTTGTATTAACAAAAAAATTTTTTTAATTAAAAAATTTTTTTGTCATGGCGGCGCCCCCCACGTGACCAGAAAAGATGGCGCCCGGGGCATGTGCCCCCCCTGCCCCCCCTATAGTTACTCCTCTGAGCATAGATAACATATATAATATTTTGCTAGGTAAAATCTGAGATCCAATATCAGGAGAGAATGTTCTCATTTATATAATTTGCTTGAGATACATGACAAGATAATTTCTTTAAGATTTCTAGTGGTAGCAAGTTGTTTATGGTGTGCTTTAAGCAAGGAATTTGGCATTTCTGTTGACTCCAGTGAGTCCAGTTAAAAGAATCTCAGGGAGCAAGGGTGGGAAAGGCCTCTCAGGGCCTGAGAGCTATTGCCAGCCTGTGTTCTGTGTTTGATGAACTGATGGTCGGACTCCATATAAGGCAGCTTCAGATGTCTGTATCCTCATTTGTTCAAGCAGATTTTGTGAACTCTGTTGTTTATCTACTGTCTTGGCTTTTACCCTATTTTTAATTGTCTCATGTTTTATTGTTTAGTAATTTGCACATTTTGAACCCTTCTTTGAAAATGTTATATCAAACCCATATTGCTGATGTGCCTCTTCTGTTTGACTTGTTTTGAGTAATGAGGTAGTAGTAGTTTTAATATACTGTTTATGTATTTCAAACAGTACTTTATTGATGATCAGGGTCTGTGTGTCTGGGGTGGGGTCTGGAGGGAATTGGTGTCAAGTTATGAAAGGAACTAACTTGCCTAGCAAGCAAGAGGTTGCTGGTTCGAATCCCCGCTGGTATGTTTCCCAGACTATGGGAAATACCTATATTAGGCAGCAGCGATATAGTAAGATGCAGAAAGGCATCATCTCATACTGCATGGGAGATGGCAATGGCAAACCCCTTCTATATTCTAACAAAGAAAATCACATGACTCTGTTGTCGCCAGGAGTCGACACTGATTTGACAGCGCAACTTTACTTTATGAAAATGTAGTACTTATATCTTTAAAAATTGCCTTGTAACTGCACTAGGGGTGTGCATGAACCGTTCGATGTCAAATCGGTTCGTATTGAACCAGGCTGTTTCAGTGTTTCAATCGTGGACTGAACTGGGGCTGGTTTGGTCCACGATCGAACCGAACCAAGACTGGTTCGAGTGGACTGGTTCTATATCAAAGGGAGTTGAGGCGGTGGCAAGAAAAGTAATGTAAAGTATTCCTTACCGGCTGGTGCAGCCAGAGATGCACCTAGGTCATTTTTCACCCTGGACCTAAGGGCCTTTGGAGGTCCCCATCCTCGCACCACTGCACAAGCATCAACCCCCTACATGCACACACTGTGACACACGCAGTATTTTTAACACATGAGTTCTTGAGGGCACAAACAGCAATTGAACTCAAAAGAATGTAAGAATATAAAACAGGTATATTTATGCAAATATACATTAGCAGAAACATTTCAACACTCAACATATTCCCATCCCACATATTTATTTCCCCACTCCCCTCTCTGTCTCTAAAGCAGAGATCACTCTCGGCTGCTCAGTGCAGGCCACGGTCACACTCGCCCACCCGGACCACCACGGTGCGGGCTGTCAGTGCAGCACGGCAACCACACCACTCAGGGGGACAGACTAAAGAGGATTTGGAGGCCACCAATGGGTGTGGAGGTCCTGAACTTGGGCCCCGAAGTGCATGGTTAAGAGCGCCTCTGGGTGCAGCTGCTGGTACCGCCGCTCACCCCCTTCCCGGTGCTGCCCAAGCATGCAGAAGTCCATATTTACCAAGCTGCCTGCATGCTGGCAGCCTCCGTGCATGCATGGAGGCTGCAACTGCACTGCCGCCACGCAGGCAGCTTGGTAAATACGGACCTCCGTGCATTTGGGCAGTGCTGAGGAGGGGGTGAGTGCCTGTGCCAACAGCTTCCTCAGTCAGTAAAGAGTACTATACATTACTTTTCTCACCGCCACCCCCACTGCCCTATTGTAGATTTCTCTACCCCTTTACTTGTAAAGGAGAATCTTCACCTCATTCCCCTTTACAATTATAATTGAACTGCTGAACTGGTTTGGTCAAATGGACCAACCCGACCCATCAGTTTGACCAAACCGGTTCAGCAGCACGTGGTTCAGTTTGAATTAGAACTGAACTGCAGGTTCTGGTTCATGCACACCCCTAAACTGTACAGTATACAGTCACTAACCGAAGTGTTAAAAAAACCCTAAAATGGTAAAATACTTATTTGCCCCAAAGTAGTCAAACTATGCTTCTCAAAGAGTAACCCTTTCTTCACAGTCTAATTTCTGGGCAAAAAAAGCCATATAAAGGACAGCCAGGAAGGCAAAATACTCCCCCCCCCCTTTTTTGTAATGAATTGGAGCTGCTAAAAGGGTATATTAGAAAATTTGACTTAGTAGTAGTAGTAGTTAGAATGGATTTGTAACTCGTTACAATGGAGCTTTATATAGAATTATTTATTTTTATTATTTCCCCAGTGCAATTCATAGGGGAAATCATACAAATAATTTGCATAGGGGAAATCATACAAATAATTAATTCTACAGAAAGCTCCTTTGTAATTCTGCTACTACTAAGTCTATTTTCTAATACATCCTTTTAGCAGTTCCAATTTATTGCAAAAAGTGAGTATTTTGCCTTCCTGGCTGTGTACTTCACATGGCTTTTTTGGCCCAGAAATTTGCCCATAAAGTATGACGGAAATATTTTTTCTTCTCCAAAGTAGTGGATATCAGGCAATTCATTACCAAAAAAGGGAGGTGGCGTGCGGGGTGGGGATCACCCCCTACATCTCCCCTCTGGTGTGATTGGACAATCCAATCACGTTCACATCTGAATGCTGAGAGTCAGCAGAATTTACCTGCCCCCAGCACAGGCTAATGGAAAGTAAGCAAGGCCAAAGCAGTAAATCATGCAGAATTGTAGTGGGCAGCCTACTCAGTAGGTGAGTATTTTGAACACAGGAGGCTTTAATGACTGAGTGAAGTTATTTCCCATAGCACACTAGTAGTTTCCTTGAAATATGGGTGTGCCATGTAGTGTGGCTCTGACTGGGTCTGCAATGATGCCTTGGCCTAGCCTCCAAGCCCCTCTCTTCTTAGCCTCCATTTCATCATCTCTCCTGTCCACAGAGCCTCCCGTGAGGGTCCTGCACTCCAATGCGGATGAAGCCCATGCCTACCAAGCCTCCGAACCTGTGGTGTTGGCCTGTGAGCTGTCTCGCCCCAATGCTCCTGTGCACTGGTACAAAGATGGGGAAGAGGTAGAGCAGGGCGAGGGACTACGGCTAGAGAACGAAGGATCCCATCACCGTCTGGTGATTGCCTCAGCCCAGGTGCAAGACACAGGAGAGTTTGTTTGTGATACAGGCGGCGGCTCCGTCTTCTTCAGCGTTACTGTGACAGGTCAGTGGGATCTCCAATGTTCCCCCAGGTATGGATTTTAAGGGTAAAAACAGTCTGTGATGTGATCCATCTAGTCATATGAATTCAGGCTAGAGAACTTAACTTTTCTGGAATTTGGGACAAGGCAGGCCTTTCTTAACGCTTCACAGCCATGTTTGACTTGGCTTGGCTAACTCAAGTAAGTTGATACTGTATGAGAATTCAGCCACCTCACTCTCTGCCCCCCTTTTCCGGACCATTGCTGAACGTGTCTGAGCAGGTTTGACTAGGGAGCTTCTTGTTTACTTCTCTCCATTGTAAAGACTCTTAATCTGTGGCTGACCCATGACAGAGACCTTCCTGCTCTCTTCTGACCACTTAGCTTTATTAAACATCTTTGCTGGATTGCTTTGTCACAAGAAGGTTGAGTTTAATGATGTTAGTAATTCTACAATTTCAGATTTACAATTCTTGAGTGAATACCTCACCCCTAGGAACACTTTATTTTGTTGTTCATCAATTTTCTGTATTCTGTATGTAATGCCTCAATTAATGGCATAACAATGCCCCAAGGCTCCCTTCTGGTGTGTGTGTGTGTGTGTGTGTGTGTGTGTGTGTGTGTGTTTTGCTGCAATACTCTAACGCATCTGTCTTTCTGAAACCATTTGTTGGCAATTCCTCACTTTTGTTCTCTTACGAGGAATAGTTTAAACATCTCTCCAACAGCCTCTGCAGTGAAAACAGATCCCAGTCAGTTGTTTAAGTTCCTTGCAATATGTGCTCTCTGCTTTAAAGAGAAAAGAAAAGAAAAATTCTCTAGGAAGAAAAACATGATTCTGTGACCAATATATATTATAGAATTGCATCCTTTACCTATAGTGAAATAAATCCGCTCACTACAATTTGAGCATGGGCAGGGACAGGGGTGTAGCAAGGTTCAAGTGGGTCCTGTGACAAGAAATGAAGATGGGCCCCCGGGCCCCCATCGTCTTCTTCTCTCCCCTGCACCAGGTCTTTGCTGCAGAAGAACTATAAGGACAGGGTGAAGAACAAAACATTCTCAGTATGCCCTTTCTCCTGCGCAAATAATATCACACACACTGCAATCAACAATCAGGAGCCAGCAGCTTGCCAATGAGTCGAGGGTGGGTGTGGGTGGGAGGGGTCCAAAGAGTGGGCTGTTTCCAGCCATCACCTCCCCTCATCCATGGGCACAGGGACATTTGTCCCCTCTTATTCAATTATATCTATAACCTTGGGCAGGGCTGGTTAAAAAAAACACCCCTAGGTGTCTGGTCTCCTAAGTTTCTAAAAAAATAATGATGCTGTTGCCTAGGAATTTGGAAGTGTTAATTGTTTGGAACTGGTGTCTGAAAAACCTAATGCTGCCTGCTAAAACAACTGAGGCTGGTGTCTAGAAATGTGAACAATTTTGGGTGTGTATGTGTGTGTGTATGCAGTCCTATGCATAGCCCTGACAAACATATCTCTAGTTCTCTTGATGCCACCAGGCTCCTTGTCACTCATCAACAAGTTGACCTGTCATCAAGGGATAGTTGAATTCTAATACATACATTCCCAGTTGTGATTGGTAGTCCTGTCATTGTTTGCCAGTTGCTCCTCCTTAGCTTCTAACATCTGCTCAATATTGGGATTTGGGGAGGAAAATAAGACCCCATCCTGTCATGACTCCTGAGCCAGCTTCATGGACAAAGACCTGCAAGTCTTGGATGGTAACTCTCTGCCTCCCAAGATCTGGGGGGTGGGTTGTTGTTGTTGTTGGTGGTGGTTGTGGTAGTGTCATGTTTCATAAGACTGTTTCTAGTGACCCTCTATTCATAATGTGTTTTTCCTACCACAGAACCTCCTGTGAGGGTGGTGCATTCCAATGCTGAAGATGTTCATGCCTACCAAGTTACAGAACTTGTGGTGCTGGCCTGTGAGTTGTCCCGCCCTAATGTTCCTGTTCACTGGTACAAGGATGGGGAAGAGGTGGAAGAAAGTGAGCACCTCCTGCTGGAGAATGAAGGGTCCCACCATCGCCTAGTCATTCCCTTGTCACAGGTTCAGGATTCAGGGGAGTTTGTGTGTGATGCAGGTGGTGACTCTGCCTTCTTCAATATTACTGTCACAGGTAAGAAAAGTAACGAATTTGCCCTGGTAGACATGCCCCTTACCAAATACCATGTACTTTGCTATCAGAGGCGTATCTAGGGAAAACAGCGCCTAGGGCAAGCACTGAAATTGTGCCCCCTTTCCAAACATCTGACACCCATCTTTCAGATAATTTTACCATAATATCAGCTGAAAAATACAAGTCAAGCTCGTTAATCTTTTAATATTTCAAAAACTATTTAGCAGTGGACGTAGCCAAACCAAAAAATGCTGGAAAACTACAAATTTCAGTATGCTGGGGCACATGAAATACCCAAAGACTATCTGGAGGTGTACTTGGAAAGCTAAACAGAAGTGCCTGTCTAATTCTCTACTATGCATTGTAGCATCACCATTACATAAGTTTTAAAAATAAATGGAGAATTTGAGTTTTCCCAGATACTCTGAAAATAATTAAAGGATATTCAGAGTAAACTGTATCACTGCTTGCAATATATTCTAGTATTTCAGAAAGACAGTTAAAATGAGAGAAAGAGAGCAAGAAACTCCCAGTGGGCCTTAATACTAAGGATTTCACACTGATTCAAAGACAAACTCACCATTAACAGCCATATGATTAAGACATCACATTTAACTCAACTTATCACAAGAAGCAAAGTAAGAGCAAATGAATACAATCCTAGCTCATAAGCTTCAGCTCAGTATTCACAAGCCCTGATTCTCTGTACATAGTGCCGAATTGAATATGTGTACAGTGACTTATATTATATTAAATTAATTTTTTTTGTTTACCTGTAGCCCCTTTGGGGGGCTTCCTAAAGGCCGGGGGGGAGGGTCTGCAAAGGTTCCCTCTCCCCCCACCAGCCTCTTAATTCACCACTGCAGCCCATCCTGGGCTGAGGGCCTTGCAGGGACCATTTGAGCATGTGCGGTGGCCATTAAAAATATAAAAAAAAAATTGCCGCCAAATACAAAATGGCCACCACTCATGCTCAGTTGGCCTCTGTGAGGCCTGGCATGGCCATTTGATCATACACAGTGGCCATCTTGTTTTTTTTAAAAATGATTTTTAAAAATGGCGCCCCCTTCAAGTGGTGCCCAGGGCACGTGCCCTGCCTGCCCCACCCTAGATACGCCCCTGTTTGCTATTCTCTTTGTGGCAGCTTGTGATACCACAAATGCCATGGTATACTCAGGTCAAAACTGACAGGGAGGGGATATAACTGCCGTACTGAAGCAGAATGATCCATCTTAATCTATCTGTGGCTGCCAAGAAAAATCAGACCAAAGGTTTGAGGAGATTCATATCTGGGCAGTGATGACCTCAATATCCATTCCCTGTTATCAGTACCAAGTATCTAGTGGTCAGAGAAATTGTGAGAGGTAGTGAATAAGAAGGGGTTCATCTTTGATGAGAAAAGGGGCAATAGATCCAGTTTCTCAAAGAAATCAAAGAAAGGGTTTATACTCCAAATACTTTCAGATTCCCAAGCAGTATGGAGGCCTCCATCCCATCATGGACCTATGTCACCTAAACAAGTTTGTGAAAAAAAGGAAATTCAGAATGATAACCTTACAGGACATTCTTCTCCTGCTAGCCAAGCAATAATGGCTTGTGATATTGGACTTTAAAAATGCCTATTTTCATATAGGGATCAGACCAAGTCATAGAAAATTATTGAGGCTCATCCTGGGATCCATTCCCAGGTCTTCCAAAATGCCATATTTCCCTTTGGCCTATCCATGGTGCCTCATGTATTTACAAAATGCATGGGCATGATAATAGCACACCTATGGACTCAAAGTATAGCCATCTTTCCATACCTGGGTAACTGGGTAGTGACTTCACCCAACAAGGAAACCTTAAGCTCCAAGGTTCAATACATCTTAGATGTTCTAAAAGAACTTGGAATCCAGGTAAACTGGAAAAAGTCAAACCTACACCCTCAAAGGAGCATACAATACTTAGGACAGAAGGATGAAAAGGGCCTACCTCCCACAGGACAGAAGGCTCTTGATTGTATGCTTGGTCTCCACATTCACAGCCAATCCAAAATAAAGGGCAAGGGCAAGAACCATTCAAAGATTCTTAGGTTTGATGGCATCTTGTACAGCCACAGTAAACCATGCAAGGTTAAGGATGAGGTGACTCCAAATTTGGTTTCTGTTGGTGTTCAAACTGATATAAATAAATAAATAAATAAATATATATATATATATATATATATATATATATATATATATATATAAATTCAATTTCTATACCACCCTTCCAAAAATGGCACAGGGTGGTTTACACAGAGAAATAACAAATAAATAAGATGGATCATGGACAGCCAGAATACGTGGCTGATCCTTCCAAACCTAGTACTTCGGTTCCTCCAGTGGTGGATCAAACTGCAGTTGCTGTCCAGGGGTATTCCACTGTTCCCTTCCACCTTCCAACTCCTTCAATAATTGTATGAGACACCGCATTAAGAGGTTGAGGAGCCCATTGTGCACGATACTGCACTCAAGGGAAATGGACCCCACAACAAAGCTCTCTACACATAAACCTTCTAGAGCTACTAGCGGTGCTACATGCACTGAAATCCTTTCTTCCACAAATAAAAAACTGTGTTGTACAGATCTTTCTAGACAATACAGCTGCAATTGCATTTCTCAGTCATCAAGGGATGGTCTCATGATCCTTATACAATCTAGCAATTCAGCTATAGGATTGGAGCCTGCACCATGGAGTATTCCCAATGGCCCTTCACATCAAAGAAATAGACAACTTCCTAGCAGACACTCTCAGCAGGGACTGGAACTTTTCCCAGCAACAGGAACAGGAGATAAACAGGAGATGCTCCACAATCTCTTCAGAAAGCAGGGAACCCCACTGGTAGACTTATTTGCAACACAAAACAACAAGAAATGCAGACTTTACTGCTCCAGAGGAGGTCTGGGGCAAGACTGGGGAGATGCCTTCCAAATGCCATAGAGGCAAAACCTCTATTACCAATTCCCTCAGTTTCCCCTATTATCCCAAATAATGAGCGAGATCCTTCAGGAGAACACATGATGCATTCTACTCACTCTGTGGTGGCCCAGACAATCGTGGTTTCCCATTCTGCTCCACTTGTCGCAGGGACAACAGTACAGTCTTCCTCCTTGCCAGAATCTATTGTCCCAGCAAGGGGGTCATATCTTCCATCACAGCTTCCAAGTTCTGAACCTGACAGCATGGAAGCTCAACTTTTAGATGACATCCTCCTAAACAAAAGGAAGAGTCATCAAGATGTAATTATAAATGCAAATGGAAGATTCACACACTATGCAGCGACTAAGGGATTTGATCCCTACAAAGCCTCTATCCGGCAGGTTCTTTTATGCTTAACAAATCTAAAGAACTCCAGGCTGTCAAATGCCTCCATAAAAGTTCATATGGCTACACTTTCAGCAAGACATCTGGGATGGGATGCACGGTGTGTTTTCTCTCATCCTGACTCAAAAAAGTTCTTGAAAGGGATCAATAACTTATTTCCTCTAGTTAGAGAGCCTATTGAACCCAGGAGCCTTTCGTGGGTCTTTTCTACACTAACAGAGCCTCCCTTTGAACCTCTAGCTGCTACTTAACTTAAATTACTCTCCTGAAAAGACTGCTTTCTTAGAGGTCATAACATAAGCAGGGAGAGTCAGTGAACTAACATTTCTTAGGACTGACTCCCCTTACACAAAGTTCTTTCCAGACAAGGTTGTTATGAGGACAGATCCAATCTTTATACCTCAGGTAGTCTCTGAGTTTCATATAAACCAAGACATAGTCTTACCTTCTTTCTTCATGAATCCATCTACTGCTCTGGAGAAGTCAATGCACTCCATGGATATCAGAAGATCTATTCCATACTATATGGAAAGAACAAATAGTTTTAGAAAATCCCTCCAAATATTTGTCTCCTTTAAGGGAAAGAAAAAAGGACAACCTATCTCCAGGGAAAGACTTTCACACTGACTATTTGAAGTAATTTTCATGTGCTACAACATACGGAAGGTTACGCCTCCATCTAGAGTCAAGGCACATTCTACAAGAGCAATGGCTACGTCAGCAGTTCATAAGTCTGGAATAAGTATGATGGACATTTGCAAAGCAGCAACATGGTCTTTGGACCCCTCTTTCGTAAGACATTATGCTGTGGACATCCACTCAGTGGCAGAGGCCAAATTTAGTTGGGTAGTTCTAAAGAAGGTGCTGTAACTAGATCCTAGCACCTGCCACCATTCAGGTGAGCTCGTCAATCACCATTTTGTGAGGGAACATGGGTCACCTTAAAAATAAACAGATTGCTTACCTATAACAGGTGATCTTTTGGTGATCCATGTGCACTCACAATACCTGCCTGGCCTTCTCCACTGCTAGGATGCTTCCACAGTAATATTCACTTACCTGTCCTCATCCATCCATGTTTCATCAATTCTCACAGTGGTGGTTCAGGAACTGAGCAACAGGTGCTCTAACTGCCAAAACTAATGGATGTGCCACATGCACAGTGGGCAGAGTCAAGGGCACCTTGAGGAGCTGAAGAATTCTTCCATAGGGGTTACTGTGTAGGCACAAAACCCATTTTGTGAGTTGTCTTTCTATACCATCAGCTGCTCTGCTATATCAGTTGTGAGGTGCAGCTACCAGAATTGCACACAGCATTTGAAATGTGGGTAAACTAGAGGTTCATTTATATAATGACATTATGGTATTTGCTATTTTATTTTTTGTCTTTCTTAATATTTCTTATTATTGTGTTTCCTTTTTTTGTTTCAGTGTTGCAGCACATGGAGCTGACATTTTTAGTAAGCATTCACTTTCTCTTACACCAACAGACACACAAGATGTGTTGGTTCTCCTCTCCTTCATTTCCTACCATTTTCTGCTTTGCTGCTTTCACCTCAGTTAGAAAACATGACTACACACACTTCCCACCTTCTAGTCCAGTCTGCAGGTCCACTGTTGATCCCAGAAATTCCTTGTGCTTTCTCCTTAACACTGCAGAGCCACCTGTACAGATTGTACACTCTACTGCAGATGCAGCCCATACCTACCAAGCCTCTGAATGTGTGGTGTTAGCCTGTGTGCTGTCCCGCTCCAACGCCCCTGTCCACTGGTACAAGGATGGGGAGGAGGTGGAAGAGGCTGAAGGCCTGCGATTAGAGAGTGAAGGGCCTCACCGACGGCTCATCATTGCCTCAGCACAAGTGCAAGACACAGGCGAATTTGTGTGTGATGCAGGTGGTGACTCTGCATTCTTCAGTGTTACCATTGCAGGTCAGTTACGTACAAAGTTTGGGCTGTTTTTCTGGACATTGTAATAAATGATATCTCCTTAGATTCCCATGAAGCAAACTCAGTCAGTGCACCGTTTGCCAAGGGTCTTCTTATACCCAGCCTTAAATCTGAGGGGATTGGATTTGCATCTAGCTCCCCTCTTGTGCACCTGTGCTGCACTTCTTTGCATGGGCCACAGTATGTCTTTTCTGTTGACTAGTGTGGGTGGTTAACATTTGCGTCATGGCAGCAAGAATATGTAACATCTGTCTTGCTTAAAAGAGTATTCTTCTTTCTTACATGTGTGCTTCCATTGGTTGGTGAAGCTGAACCCAAAAGACATGAAACACTGTATTATGCTCTTCAAAGTGAAAGTAGATAGGGTTGAATGTGGATCTCTGCTAATTGGCATGTCTGGGAAAGTGGGGTCTGGGGGAAGAGAGAAGTGAACAGTGGTCTCACTGTGAGGGCTGGGGGAAGAGAGAAGTGAACACTGGTCCCCCTGTGAGCCATCCAAGAGGCCATTCACACAATCAAAAACTGTGTTCTACCCAGATTTGGGAGCTGTGTATGTTCCCAATTTTTGGTTGTGTGGAAGCAAGGTAGGAAGAAAACCTGGGTAGAAGTGATTGTGTGGAAGCAAGGTAGGAGGAAAAGCTACCCTGGTTTTCCTTTTATCTTGCTTCTACACAACCGAAAATTGGGTGTGCACACAGCCTCCAAACCTGGGTAGAACACTGTTTTTGATCATGTGAATGACCTCCAGGAGACAAATTGAGATATTTAAATTATATTTACCAAGAAGTGAAAGTATAATGCATATTTGAACATATATTGAAAGATGACAAATAAATTTCCTTGAGAAAATGAAACTAAGAAATGTTGGAAGTAGCAAAAAGCAATACAGTTTGTATATACTGCCTTTCCTACCCTATCCCAAGGGTTCAGGGCAGGTTACAAGCTATCTGATTAATTTTGTGACGGGGTAGGAACATGACACTGCCATATTCCAACCCACCACTAGACTTACTGCAGCACATGGATCCTGAGACATGCTGTATATTTATATCAAAGCACCCGCCTTTAGTGAGGGGCAGCAGTGTCTCTCTACAGAGCCAACTCGATGAAGCTGAATGTGATGAGTCTCGTCGCAGTTCCTGTGCTCAACTTGTGTCCTTCACAGCTTCAGCACAGGGGCTGTAGTGGGTGTCCAGCCCTTGTGATGGCTTAAGGAGGCAATGTCATGTGTGTGTTAACTTGCTGCTTCTCTTCCAGTACTAAACTTCCACAGGGAGAGGACTTGTCTTGTGTTTAGAGGATGAACTCAGCAAGCTATGTGCATCCTTTGACTCAGGGTGCTTAAGCCTACATAATGGCATCAGACTGAAGCAGGAAGTTGGAGTTTCCCCACTTTTTCAGCCCCCAAAGCCAGCACAGAAGTGTACATCCCCCAAGGGCAAATTCTCTCCACCTGCTGGGCCCTTCAAGCTGTGTAAGGGAAGTCTTTCTTATCTTTTAAAGCAGGGCTCCACAACTTCGGCCCTCTGGATGTTTTTGGACTATAGCTCCCATCATCCCCAGCCACAGTAGCCAATAGTCAGGAATTATGGGAATTGTAGTTAAACATCTGCAGGAGGGCCCCTGCAGTCCCCACTGGCTCCATGATGGAGCCAGCAGTTGTGTGGGCAGCTGATCCGGCTGCCCAGGGCTGCAATTGTGATCATTTGCGGGGTCCCTGCAAACCCTCTTAAGGCAGGTCTCACTGATCGTGAGACTCGCCTCACTGTGTTTTCCAGGCACCTTTAGGGTTCCCTATGGGGCCTGTCCTGCTCCAAACCTATTGGAAGGGGCTCTGGAAACATGAAAAGGACTGATGACGTCTTTTTCTTCCAAGCCCCCACTCCACCCCACAAATACTCTCTGCAATTCTTCACAGTTTTCAACATTATTATATACACAATACACCCCCATATATTATATATATATATAATTAATATATGTGGTAAACAATGAATAGTTATAATAAACAATAAAAGCAAAATCTAAAATAATGACAAAAGCAAACCCTTTCCCAATGGGCAATCAAGTCAGGGAAGAGAATTGCAATTCACCTAAAAGTTACTATAGCTGTTTCTAAATTGAATTACCTTCTGCTGCCCCCTCTGAATGTCAATTCTTCATTCAATACCTATTCAATTACATATTGTGCTTTCATTTTAGCTTCTCAGTAAAGTTAATTTAAACTTCTTTGTTGTCTGTCGGATTCATGGCTACTTCAATAAGCGCCTCATGAGAGAACTGGAGTTCAGCTCTGGCTCATTTCCAAGACATAATTCAGTGAAAACTCTTGGTTCAACACTACAAAGTTGTAACTTGAGAGACATCTCACTCCACTGCACCTCTGGCAGAAGTTTGAGCTCATTAAAATGGGGGGTGGGAGAAGCAAGCAAAACACACAGCCCTCACTTCCTGTTCTCATTTGAAAGCCAGCATTTGGGTAACCTAAACAGGTGGAGGAATTACTCTGTCCCCACATCTCTATGGAACAGTGCCTTATTTGCCTAAAATTGCTAGTAATCCAAATGGGTGTATTACAGCTGGAAACAGGAAGTGCAAACTGAACCGCATGAGGATTGAACCCTTTGGAAGGCTCACTATTGAATAATACAGGGCTGCACAGTTTTGGCCCTCCTGCAGATGTTGGACTAAACTCTCATCATCCCTGACTATTGGCCACTGTGGCTGGGGATGATGGGAGTTCTAGTCCAACACCAGCTGGAGGGCTGCATTTGTGCAGTCCTGGAATGGTTCATAGTCAAGAATCAATTCTGAAATTGGAGAAGCAGTACTAGAAAAACAGTAAGCCTCTAAACATGTGCAAAGTGTGTTTTCTTCACTCCTAAGTAACCACAACAGGTGTTCACCATTTGGAATTTGCATGCCAGAGGACATGGTAGTCTTGATCCCTGGCACCTCTCTTGCTAGAAACCAAAGGTTTTCTGTGTATCTGTATTGTACAGGGAAGGTTTTCTCTCACAACACAAGAACCAGGGGTCATCCCATGAAACTGATGGCCAGCCAGGATGCTGGACTATTTGGGTCTTGGGCCTGATTCAACAGGTTGTTCTTACATTCATATGTTAAATTGTTAATAACAAAGGGAGGGTGTTTTGTCCCATAGCACTGATTTCCTGTAAACCAACTTGAGGCAATGTGCCCGACTTCACTTGGCCGCACAAGGTCAAAGGTGCTTCACCCTTTCATACTTTCTCTCTCCAGCTCCAAAGGTGCACATCACTCCAGTGTCAGAGGCCCAGTGCCTGCAGACAATCCTGGCTGGGATGCCTCTCCTCCTGGAGGGCAGGGTTTCCACCTCTGATGCCCCCATCCAGTGGCTCAAGGATGGAGATCCTGTGCCTTTGGATAGCGATCACCTCACTGTCCAGTCAGAGGGCTGCATTCGGAGACTGTTGATCTATTCATCCTGCCCTTTGGACTCTGGGCTGTACACATGTGAGACAGCTGACGAAGCCATAGACTTCACAGTGACTGTGGATGGTGAGTTGAGGCAAAGGGATGGAGGTGTGCATAAGATGAGGCCCAGGTTGCTCCTGGCTGCTCTGAGAAGCTCTGGAGCCCAGAGATACCATCTCAGAATGGTATAGAATAGCAGCCCAAGCCTTTTCATTACCGCCTTCCTAGGACATGGACCAAAATTATCTGCTTGAGACCAGCTCTCCCTCTGCCTAGCCTTATTTTCTGCCAGGAACCCTTCACCATTTTCTTGTAATTGAACTCTAGGGGCCACACCAACTAACCCAGCTTAACAGTCTCAGAAGCACTGATCTGCTCTGCCAAGACATCCCACAAAGGAACAGGATCTTTGCTTCCCACACGTATTATCCCACTCCCAGAAGCACAAAGGTTAGTGGCAGGGAAGCTTTGACACTCCAGCTGTTGTTGAACTACAACTCCCATCATCTCCAGCCATAGTAAATTGTGGTTGAGGATGATGGGAGTTGTAGTTCAACAACAGCTGGAGTGCCAAAGGTTGCCTATCCCTGGCATATATGTTCCAGTCACCCTCCCCTTCTCTAGCCAGAGCTAGCGAATTTCACAGCACAGAACCCCCTGTTCCCCATGTGGCTCATGTTAGAAATGACACACTGTCCGTATGCTCCATGCTTTCATGGCATTTCTCACTGCAGAGGTGCCTGTTCGAGTTGTGAACTCCAACGCAGAGTCAGCCCATGTCTATCAGGTCTCCCAGCGTGTGGTGCTGACCTGTGAGCTGTCTAGCTCTGATGCCCTTGTTTGCTGGTACAAGGATGGAGAGAAGGTGGAGGAGAACCATGGCTTCTGCCTGGAGAGCAACGGGCCCCATCACTGCCTGGTCATAGCGACAGCTCAGGCCCAGGACACAGGGGAGTTTGTGTGCGACACTGGCAGCGACTCTGTCTTCTTCAATGTAACTATCACAGGTGGGTGACACTCCAAGATTTGGCCCCATTGGGCAGATTTTGTGTCCCAGTTAATATTCTGTCTCCCCCTTGATTTGTAGATATGAAGGCTCTCCACACGCCCAAGAGGGTTCCGCAGGGAGAGCGGGCTTGACCTGCTCTCCCCGCAGATGAGCTCGGTTACCGGGAGCTCAATTACCAGAGCTCATAGAGCCAGTTGGGCAGTGAATATCGGTGGCCTCCTGGTCCCCGGAAGTCCCAGAATCCCCCGCACAAGTGCGCGGGGCATTCTGGGGAGCCCCCCCCCCGATGCCAGGAGGCTTGTTGTAGCCTCCCGGTCGGGGGTCTCCTTGTGAGTTGCTGCGGTGCAGAGTTGCGCAACAGCAACACACGATTGGAGAAATGGGGTTAGTGGAGTGCGTGCTCCGCTAACCTCATTTAAGGGAAGGGGGAATTAAGCGGGCTTGCTACTGGGAGCCATGTGGCTCCCAGCTATTCACACATGCGGTGGAAACTGGGTTGGGCTCCCTTAGCCCATTGTGCTTGAGAATAGCCTCATGGACATTCAATCAGTCACTCCCCAACAGGGTACTAGATACATGTTTACCCTTGCAAAGATGCACCCAGAATGGAATCCTGCAAAGAGAAAGTGGTTGCGGGCAGAGTTGAAGCAGAAATGCTGAAGGTGAGGAAGCATAGGCATCCTTTTCTTCTGAAAATTTTATTCTGTAAACCACCTGGAGACGTGAGTTTGGGGCAGTATAAACATGTGCTACATACATACATACATACATACATTACAACAATCCTCTCCTGAAGCTGATTTTCCCTAGAAGAAGCAACCATCTGGATTTTAAATAACATCTGACCCTTCAAAAGACTCTTCTGTTGCCTGCGAAAGCCATGGCAGAGAGACCCTTCTGTCTATCTACAGTATCTAGTCCTCCCCCAACTGCATCTCTAATGAAAATTGCCCCCTTCCAAGCTTGCTTTTCCTTGGAAACAGCAGCTGACATGATCTAAATACACATCTTTGCATGTGACATGTAGTTTGGTTCTAAGGCATGGGAAGGGAGGTGATCACTCACATTCCTGTCCTCTGCCTGTCTGACAGAGCCTCCAGTGCGGATTTTGCACCCAGCTGAGCGTTCCCTGGAGAAGGAGGTATGGGTGCTTGAGCAGCTGGAGCTGAGCTGTGAGGTGTCTGTACTCGACGCCCCTGTGCGCTGGTTCAAGGATGGTCTGGAAGTGGATGAGACACACAACCTCCTGCTGCAATCGGAGGGTGCTGAGCGCCGCCTCGTTGTCCTGCAGGCAAGTGCGGAGGATGCTGGTGAATACATCTGTGAGACAAAGGATGAGTCTGTCTCCTTTGATGTCAGAGTTTCAGGTGAGCGCTCTGGTCCTGAATCTGAAGTTCTGAAATAAAGCCCCAAAGCCTAACCCAGCACCAACTCTAACCTAATCCAAGACTTAATTTCTGAAACTATCAGTCCCTACACAGCACAGACCTAGTTCGAACCAGTTGATTTGTCAATGCAGCCATTCTTCATCTAGTCCCAGTCTTGAATCTGGGTTTATATTCATATATGAGGATTTTTGTAGGACTTAAGAAGCAGTTCCATAAGCCATTCTGATATAAGAACTCACTTTATTTATGTGATATTTATTTATCGTATTTGTACACCACCTCAAACTTTTGTCTCTGGGTGCTGTACAACAACATAAAACAAGTTAAAACAGAAATAAAAACCTTAAAACAAATTTTAAAACCATAGCCTAGTTAAAAAGCTTGGGTGAAAAAATGTGAGGCTGTTCTCACACGCAGTCTAACCCAGGCTAGCGAAGCCCAGCCTGGGTTAGGCCACACATGAGAACTGCCGGGATTGGGCCCAGTCCTGGTGGGGCAGTGCCACCTAGCCTGGCATCTTAGCCCAGCTGCTAGCTTAGGTTCAGGGAGCAAGCGCTCATTTCACCCAGGCTTCCTGCTCAGGCTGCTTCCAGCTCAGCTGTTCACAGAGACAGGCACCTAGAGTGTCCGTCTCCTGGGGGAATCCCCCAATGCACTGCACTCAGCGCACAGTGCATTGTGGGATACCCAGAGGCCAGGACACGTCACCCCAGCTCTCCGAAAATGCATCATCTGGGAGTGCGGATGGCGCTCCCAGCAACATTTTGCTCATAGTCTGAGGGGAAGGTGAGTGTAGCAAAGCCTTCCCCCTGCCCCCCATTGCATGCCCAGTCATGTGAACGACGTCTTTAAAGACTTTTAAAAAGTATTTCCCCATGAAACCTATAGGAATTGAATCAGTAACAGGGCCAAACTGGAGCTGCCACCATTCCGTGTCTCTTGATTTTCTTTCTTGTAATGTCTAATACAAATAGTGGCCTATATGCAAACCAGGAGTTTAGCATGGGTAACACTTCTTTGCGCACATGGAGGGGTGGAGAGTGATTTTTGGTGATTTCCCTTTCCCTCTGGAAAAAAACAACCCTCCCTTCCCCTCAAAACGTGTTCTCCAGGTGCAACTCTTAGTCTGGATGTTGGCCGGGGTGTGGTGAGATGTCATTGTGCTGTGCATTTTTCCACCTCTGCCCCATATCAGCCAATGATGTGAGGTGCATGTAGGGACATGAAAAGCATAGTGTGTATTAGATGCTACAAAAAAGAGTAAGAAAACTCTCTACTGTATTTAGTTATGTCTACTTTGACCTGTCTACCTTGCTGCTTGCTGCAGTTCTTAATGGCACGGTGCAGGTTTGCATGCTATGCATTGCTTTTGTACCTATCTACTAGTTCAGATGTTGCTGAATTAAAAACAAAGCACTGGGTGTATGCAGAAGGATGTTCCTGAGCTTTGTGAGCCAGTGTTTCTTGTCTCAAAGGAATGCATGAGCATTAATTTTGCTCAGCTGTAACTTGCTTTATGAAACAAAAACAAATAAAATTAAGATTCAGGGAGTAAAGCATAACCGTGCATTCCTCTCATACCGAGGCAATGCACATGTGCAAGCCTGTGCTGCACATTTCTGCAAGGGCACAAGGAATATTAATGAAAAAGACAAACAAAGCCCGTGACAGTGTGCTCATTTCGATGCATGATCATCAGCGCCAACTCCAAGTTTTGGTGGGCCCTCAGGCAAGATAGGTTGAGAGGGCCTGTTTCCTCCCCACCGTCTACCGCTGCCCATTCGCTTGCTCTCTCTCCCTCTGGAGCCAATCGACACTACTGCCCAAAAGGAGAGGGCAAAGTGAGTGGAGGCTGCTTCTCCTTCTCCTCGCTTTTGTCAGTGCTCACAAAGTAGGAGAGAACAGACAGCATGGAGGGGGAGGGGGCCTGAGGGATTGGTGGTTGGCAATGAACCCTTAGCTGAGCTGTGGGCCTCAGCCGATGCTCAGTTATGCTGATCCCTGCCACTGGCCTTGATGATCACCTTTTGTGTCAGGTGGAATAGACAAAGTGGAAGAGGTGTGAGAACGCACACACTGCAAGCCTGACAGCCATTGACAAAATAAATTTGAATATCTAGCCCTACACAAATTTTGGTCTGCCTCTGTTTTGGCAGACACATGTGTCCCTCTTCAAAATGTACTATTTGGCAACACCTACACTGATTCCCAGATGTTTTCAGTCTAGATGCTGCAAGTATAATGTGGCTATATCCACACTGGCTGAGTATTAATTTGTAGTAAACAGTATTTATTATTATTGTTTACACAGTCAGACAGGTGTTATTGACTGGTTTGTTTTATCCAGACATCGAGTCCTTCCCAAGGACCTGGGATGGCTGAATTTTATTGTCAATGTTGTTGTTGTTATAGGTATCGTTGCAGAATATAGGCTGTTCCCAGTAAAGCTGCTTTTTGTAATTGGCTGATGGTGATTTCTGTGGCCCCTATGGTGTTGAGGTGCTCTTCAAGGTCTTTTGGAACTGCACCCAGGGCGCCAATTACTACTGGGATTATTTTGGTCTTTTTCTGCCACAGCCTTTCAATTTCAATCTGTAGATCTTTGTATTTGGTGATTTTTTCTATTTCTTTTTCTTCTATTCTGCTAACCCCTAGTATTGCTATGTCAATTATTTTAACTTGTTTTTCTTTCTTTTCGACTACAGTTATATCTGGTGTATTGTGTGGCAGATGTTTGTCTGTTTGTAGTTGGAAGTCCCATAATATTTTTCCAACTACAGACAGACAAACATCTGCCACACAATACACCAGATATAACTGTTTATTATTTCTTGTTTACACAGTCAGACAGGTGTTATTGACTGGTTTGTTTTATCCAGACATCGAGTCCCTCCCAAGGACCTGGGATGGCTGAATTTTATTGTCAGTTGTTATAGATATCATCGCAGAATATAGGCTGTTCCCAGTAAAGCTGTTTTTTGTAATTGGCTGATGGTGATTTCTGTGGCCCCTATGGTGTTGAGGTGCTCTTCAAGGTCTTTTGGAACTGCACCCAGGGCGCCAATTACCACTGGGATTATTTTGGTCTTTTTCTGCCACAGCCTTTCAATTTCCATTTGTAGATCTTTGTATTAGGTGATTTTTTCTATTTCTTTTTCTTCTATTCTGCTATCCCCTGGTATTGCTATGTCGATTATTTTGACTTGTTTTTCTTTCTTCTCTTCTTTTTTTCTTTTCTTTCTTCTTCTTCTTCTTCTTCTTCTTTTTATTATTATTATTATTATTATTATTATTAATAATAATAATAATAATAATTCAGTTTCTATACTACCCTTCCAAAAATGGCTCAGGGCGGTTTACAGAGAGAAATAATAAATAAATAAGATGGCTCCCTGTCCCCAAAGGGCTCACATTCTTTAAAAACCCCACAAGATAGACACCAGCAGCAGTCACTGGAGGTACTGTGCTGGGGGTGGATAGGGCCAGTCACGCCCCCCCGCTAAATGAAGAGAATCACCACGGTAAAAGGTGCCTCTTTGCCCAGTTAGCACGGATACCCCTATTCAGACGTTATGTTGTATGTTTTGTTCAGGAGTCTGAACACATGTACCTGTTTTTGTGTGAATGATTGTACATGTGTTCATTTAAAAACTGATCCTGGGGGGTAGAGACCCCCTCACATTCAGGAGACAAATACAAAGTGTACTAACATGTGCTGAACATAATCTGTGAATAACTGCTTGTGCATACAGATCTGTACATGTGTATGCTGTATATAGATTGCACATGCATTTTAACATAACATGTGAATAGGGCTTTATTATGTAAACAAACCTTGACACAATTCAAATGCAAAAAAGTGTTTTATCATCAAATACATGCATGTATATGTTTTCTGTGAGATCACATAGTTTTAGCATTGGCCTTTATATTGCTAGCAGTGATTAAGGAATCCCCACTGACCAAAATGCACGTGGTCAGGGTTGTTTTTTAAAAAAAATTAACATATTTCTATACCGCCCAAACTCATGTCTCTGGGCGGTTTACAACAGAAAAGTTAAAACAACAACAGAAAAGTTAAAACATTTATATTTTATCAATAATATAATAGTTAAAACAATATATTTTATTAGGACCAACCAATGTTCACAATGCAGTCCATGAGCTTTTGCTGGCTAAAGCCCTGGCTTAGCATAGTGTTGGAATTCCCAGTGCTTTGCAAAGTGTGCCTAAGAAAGCAGCAGAGAATATCCATGGTTGCTTGGGAGCCACCAGTATTCTTTAAATAAGTTCATTGCTACCATAGCTACACCTAGGAGAGCTGAAGCATCTATTTGGATCTGACCATTCCTATAGAATGAGTAGAGTTCTGGACATGAGAAGAATAAATGTAAACTGCTAGTGTTATTTTCTTCTTTTATTTCTTTATACACTCCCTGAGTGTATTAACGGAGGTATGGCAAAGAAGCGTTAACCTTGGACATAACAAAAATTTGAAAAAGCATGGCCAAGCACTCAGCTGCATGGGGTTTCCCTGCAAAGTTCTTAAACAAAATGCAGCTCCCAAAGACTGCAATCAGCAGCAGATTTATGCCCCCCAAACTGCTTTTCCATCAACCTCAATGGGAAAGCAAGAAAGCAAGAAATATAGATAAAATCTCCTGGGCGCTTTTCAGTCTAGCTGCTCATCAGCAGCAAAATGCAAAAATGCATTTGGACAAGTTGCATTCAGAACATAAACTGCAGGGGGAGCAGTCTCACAGCAACTAACAACCCGAAAAAACAGCAACATTTACGATGTCCCAGCTCTATATTGCAGCGATTAAATTCGAAATAAGGCATTGGAAACGTGAACGGTACCCTGCTATCCGTGTAGGGACGGACTGTGGTGTCACGACGCAGGAAGTGTGGAAGCACACTTCCGAGGTACGTCTTGACCTCGCTGTAGGGTCCAGTCTGGAAAGCGCCCTGTATTTAAGATACAGGCACAGAGAATGATAGTGAATGCTTAAAAGTACCTTAATAACCTGTTTAGTTTCTGCAAGAAATGTGGACAAGAGGGCTGTCTGGCCAGAAAGGACAGAAAAGATATTTGTAGTTGGCAGCTAACCCTGGCTGCGTTCTCATGGACATTTCAGGCTGTTGCTTCAGGAGGAAAGGGACTAACTATGAGGTGCCCAAGGAGAAGATTGATTTTGTGTCTCTCTAAGCCTTCCTCCGCTGACCAAAGGCTGCTTTTGCAAAGAGAGTCTTTTCTGGCAAACGATTGTGGGCTTGGCCCAGCAACAACTGTGTTGCCTGTGGCTGCTTCAAACTCGGGCTGCTTGCCCTCTCCTTCCAGAGCCCCCCGTGAAGATCGTGCAGCCCCGCAGGACTCCCTCTGTCCTGAAGGCCTCAACGGGGGAGACCGTGACTCTGGCCTGTGTGCTGTCTCATAAGAATGCGCCTGTCCACTGGGTTAAGGACGGTGTCACACTAGAGGCCAACAGCGGCCTCATCCTGGAGGAAGAGGGTGCCCGGCGGTGTCTAGTCATCCCTGCAGCTGGCCCAGAGCATTCTGGGAAATACGTCTGCAACGCTGTGGATGACACCAAGACCTTCACCGTCCAGGTGTCTGGTGAGTGCAGCGCTCAGGGACCCTGGAAGCACCAGGGAAGGGAGCTGAGATCAGAGTGTCAGTGGGTGGTAGTTGGGGGACATCTCAGACAATGTTGCTGAGATGGATTTGATATGTTGCTCCATGCCTAACCCAACTGTTCTCCTCTGTGAGCCAAGTTCACTGCACTGCTTGCAAAACCCTGCTTGAGCAAAATTTGCCCCAGAGCTCCTTGATGAGGACTGGCTATCCAGTCGCCAAAACCAGTGCTGTAGGTATCAGATCCTGCCAGGCTATGGTCTGGCAATGCAAGCAAAGGCAGAAAAGTAATGTTTTCCAGTGAACTGGGCCTGCTATCTGGTGACAATCTGTGCCTCAGGATCAGTGCAACCCCCCCACCCCCCGACCAGTAAAAGTCATAGGGGGGGCATCTGAGTTTGCTCTAAATGTTGACTTTTTGTGATCTGTCAGTTTGGATGTAGCTGCTCTGGACTGCTGGCTCCTCTGCCTGCCTAGAAGTATGAAATGGCTTTTCTTTGTTTCTGTTTTTTTCTTGTACTCCTTGTTCCTGCAACTATATCTGTGGGCACATCACTCACTGTCCACAGATAGCTTGCACATATTGCTGTAACCTTGGGCTACATTTGCAGGTTTGTAAGCACCTATAGACCAAGGTTTTTGTGGGGCTTTCTTAAAGACTAGTAGACATGAAGCCCGTTACATTAACGGGCACTAGAAGAGTTGTGTAGAAATGTTTGCAAGAACAGTCTTTCTTCAAGGGCAAGGTGGGACTGGGTGGGCCGAGTCGCGCTGTGTCTCCGGAGCCATGAGCGCGTCTCCACCAGGTTCAACCTGCCATGTGGGGCTCCACCCTGCTTCTCCCCTTCTGACCCCCACCGGCCTTGGAGTACAAACCATTTCCTCCTCCACCTTCAGGCCCGAACCTCGACCCCAGAACCTGTCTCCTTTGCGGGCTGCAGCTCAGCTTCTGTGTGGCTTTTATGATGGCTCGCAAGAAAGAGCAGGTGCTGAGCCCGGCGGCGGGCAGTGGCGAGGCAGTGTCGGAGGCGCTGTGCTGCGGGGCTTCGCCCACCACCTGTCCTCCTCCGCCCTTTTCCGTCCCAGCCCTCTGTTCTCCTCCTCGGCTCCCTTCCCACCATTTTCGGGAGCCCCGTCCTCCCCTTCCCTCGTCCTCCTCTTCCTTTGACCCTCCAAAGGGCAGCGGGGCTTTGCCCACCGCCCGTCCTCCTCCGTCCTCCTCCTCAGCTCCCTCCCTGCCATTTTTGGGAGCCCCGTCCTCCTCTTCCCTCGTCCTCCGTTTCAGTTGTTGCCTTCGTTCCGGCTGTTACCGGGCAGCATATTGGAATTCTCGCAGAATCTCATGAGAGTTCCAGCGAGCCACGCATGCGCAGAACACCCGCAAGAGACACGGACGCAGGTACCTTAGGGTTTTATTATATAGGATGGCCCTGTCTTTAGGCACAGTGAGGCATAAGGCCTCAGGTGGCAGAGTTTGGGACACTATTCAAGAGCAGAAAACTGCCAGTTACTTAATAGTTTGTTGTTATGTCCCCCCCCCCCCACTATAGGGAATGCTATTTGGATATTTTCTGCCTCAGGCATCAACATGTCTTCTGTCTTTTTCTCCCATTTCTCTGAGGCTGTAGAAATGCACATGGTGTGTAAACTGATGAAGGTTGCTAAATTTTCTTGCAATCTTCATCAGCTTACACATCATGTGCATTTCTAGTGGTGTGCATCTGCAGTGTGCATCTAATAAATGCACATTATGTGTGCAGTGAGGGTTTGTGCAAGGGAGCTGAGAGCATTTTCTCTGGGGAGGCTCAGCGTATGAATTGGCTTCACACTTAGTGTCAAAGATCACAAATGTGGACTCTGACAGAGTCATGAACTGCTACCCACACAAGATATGTGCATTTTGTCTCATACACAGGCATGCAGACACACATACTTTGTCATGTGAGCTCTGCGTGTACACACACACACACACACACACACACACACACACACTTTCCTTTTCTGCACCATTCACATCAGCTTGTTTAGAATGTATGCAGAGAGCAATGGCAGAAGAGAAGATGCTTAATGAATGGAAGGAAGCGGTCACTCTTTCATGCTTTCCTTGGTATGTTCACTTGCCAAAAGAAACCCTCTAGAACTACCACATTTAAAAAAACTCACAGACATATGGCTGGGACCATATTGAAAGCTGGCTACATTAGATGGGTTTCTGGAGAACTGCAGATGGGAAGATGCAAGGGGTCTGATATGGCCTATATGCCTGAGATTTCCTATAACCCAGTCCACAGGGTCACTGTATTTGCAGATGGAAGGGAATCTCAAGCAGGACACCCAACCTCACCCCCAGCTTTCCTTCTGTTCTGATTCTGGCGCACTCTTCTGATGATGTAGGTTAAATCTGCAGGAGGAGATGTTGGTGCTTGTGTAGGGCAGAGGCAGAGGCCTAGCTGACTTTTTGGTTCTGTTCAGCCCCTGTGGTTCTGCTGCTTTGAAATATTATTAGAGGGCAGCAGCAGCCTTCGACAAGTGTACCATTCCAGAGAAAGTTTTCTTTCTGATAACCAGTGACCTATTGAAGATGCAGAGGGTTTATTCATATAGGATTGGAAGGAAATGAATGTTATTTATGATATGTTGTAAGAAAATCAGCTACTTTGGTTGGCAGATTTGGGCATGTGGTGTTAATTGTGTTGTTTGGCCCTGTTTCTTAGGCCTCCCCAGTGACTCTTGTTTTGTTCTCACCTGGAGCAGGTGGAGCAGCTGCAGCCACATTGCTAAAGCATATTCTGGGGTCCAGTTCCCCTTTCTAATTAAATTTTACCTTTGGGGTTTATAGTTGTGTACTTCTTAACACCACTCATTAATATTGTATGGTGATGCCACAAAGGCAGGATTCAGGGTTTAACATCGGCAGAGTCCATTCCCTAGTGATGTAACACAAGGTGGCTTTGAGCTGCTGACCCCCTTTGTTCTCCCCCCACCTGGCTGCTTGGATAATTTGCTGCTTCTCCTGAGGGATCCTTGGTTCAAGACTCAGCTGAGCCATCTTTCTGAGGCAGCAGCTGGAATGCCTGCGGAGACCACTGTGTACAATTAATGGATTTCCAGGGGAATTTCTTTACTTGCACTTTGCCTTCACTTTTTTGAGGTGGAAAATTGGTTTTTGTTTCCTGTGCTGTTTGGTTCAGAGAAGCTATTATTTAAACTGTTGCTCTGCTTTTTAAAATGGACCCATTTTATAGATGCACCTGGCATTCTAAGGTGGGGTGCACAAAACATGAATAGGATGGATCCAACTTAATTTCTCCTCAGACAGAACCTCCATGTGGGTTCTGGTGTCAAAAACCTTTTAAGCCTATTTCCACACATGGCTCCAATAAGCTAGAAAACAGGAAATGCAACAGGAAGTACTTAAAAAGTACTTTTTGCTGCAAGGGTTTAGAGCTACTATTGCTGTCTTCACATAATGATAACTCTGTCTCCGATGCCAGTCATGTGAAGAATTCCTTCCTCTCATCACTGATTATCAACTGCCGGCTCCCACACTGGGTTTTACATTTAAGGGCTACTAGGGCAAGGGATAGCCACATTTCCGCCTTGCCCCCGCATGAAGTGAAAAATAGGGAGAACAGAAATACTTAATTCCAAGTGGAACTGAGTGGATGGCCATTGCGGAAGCTGAAGAAAGTAACACCAGTGTTACAATGGGAGTACAACCAGAATGAAAAGTGAGTTGATGTGCTGAGTGAGGCCAAGAGGAAGAATCGCAGGGAAAAACCTGCATGGCCTTGCCTTGTTTTAGCCTCTAGATGGAGCTACCTTTGTGGCAGTGCTGTGTGTAGCCTTGGCAGTGGATTTGTTTTCATTTTAGTGCATAAGTGATTATCGGACAGTTCTCAGAATTCATATCCAGAATTCATATGAGACGGAGGCCAGGAGACAGGATGTTCTTTGATTTTTGTATTTTGGAGCGTAGGTAGGAAGTAAGCAAGTAAGATGTCCCGAAGGACATCTCCTGAAATGAAAACCTGAGATGGAGAAAGATTGCTCAGCCCACAAGAAGTGTTTTGGTCACAACTGGGAAAAAACTTGTGGTCTGACGCACGTCTGATACGGGAATTTGACTTGGAGCCTTAAAAAAAAAAAAAGTAGCTTTGGTTGGGAGCCACTTGTCTTTTGCAGTGTCTGCAATGAAGGCAAGGAACCATAAAGGGCACAGTCTCAAGACAGCTGAGCAACTTTAAAAGTGTTTTCATAGGGGCCCAGTGAACAGTCTGGGGGAATCTGCTGATTCCTTAAGCTAAGCAGGTGTGTGGCCCTGTTAAGTCCCTTAGGTAAGAGACTGCTGGGAAATGAGTGTTTCCACACCTGCTGAAAGCAACTCTTGCTTCAATTGTGTTTGTAATGTGAATGTAAAATCTACTTGGCAAGAAAGTTCCTTTACAATACAAACCCCTCTTTTCCAGTTTCATAGAATGATAGACTGTTAGGATTGGAAGGGACCTTGGAGGTCTTCCAGTCTGCCTGACCCCTTGCTCAGGGCAGGAAACTGCTCTAGCATCCTTGGCAGATGGCTGTCCAGCCACCTATTTGAAAACCTCCAGCAAAAGGGAGCC
Organism: Hemicordylus capensis; assembly: GCF_027244095.1. Lineage (NCBI taxonomy): Eukaryota > Metazoa > Chordata > Lepidosauria > Squamata > Cordylidae > Hemicordylus > Hemicordylus capensis. The sequence goes on from NC_069657.1 coordinate 147,435,266, forward strand.
CACCACGGCACGAGGCAGATTGTTCTGTGGTTGGACAGCTCTTACAGTAAGGAACATTCTCCGAATGTCTAGCCTACATTGGCTTCCTTGTGATTTCCACCCATTGGTCTGCCCCCAGTTCTGCCCTCAGGAGCAACAGACAACAGATCTGCTCCTTCTTCTTTGTGACATCCCTTCAAATATTTGAAGACAGCTGTCATATTTACCCTCAGTCTTCTCTTCTCCAGGCTAAACATACCCAGCCACTTCAACCATTTCTCATGCTTTCCAGACCCCCTCACCTCTCACCATCTTAGTTGCCCTCCTCTGAACCCATTCCAGTTTATCAACATCTTTCTTAAACTGAAGGGGCCAAAAACTGGACATGGGATTCCAAGTGAAGCCTGACCAATGCATAATCAAGTGGGGGTGATTTCCCTTTTTCAGTAACAACGATCAGGAGTAGCATCAATAGCAGGAGAGAAGCTCAAAGACTACTCAGAATCCACATGTGAAAATGCCCTTTGCTTCACATATAGTTAAGTCTACCTCCAACTTACTTTGGTTGATCTTAAGCTTCTTTTAACATTCTGCATGCTCAAAACCACCTAGCTGATGACAATATAAAGCAGTATCATTTACACTTTTAAAATATGTGAATTTATCACTGTTGTATTCCTTGCGGTGCCCAGGCCTGAATATTCCTTTGGTGCTCCATGTTGTGAGTGAGCCTCAGTAATGCTTACTTCGGGGTCTTAGGACTGACTGTAGACTCTCAAGTAGAAAGTTATCCACAGGTCATGTGACATGCTAAGCATACCCTGAGTCTCTTGGGATCTCTCCAAATTATATGGCACTGATTAACTTCATGGAGTCAAGGTGCCCAGAGTGTGAGTTAATTCAGTTCATTCCAATGCTCCTTAAACTACACAGCACTTAGGAGACATTTAGTGTAAAAGAAGGCTCCTCTGTGATGGGGTTATTAGGATGGACATGGTCAGGATTGCCTGGTGCTTTGCATATTAAGAGAGCTTTGGTGAAAATGATTATTGAGGCAAAAGCAGAACGTTAACGGCTTCCCTGTTTGTTCTGGCAGACCCCCCAGTGCGGATTGTAGGGCGTGATGAGCTGCAAACTCACCACTGCTGCCTGGCTTCAGAGGACCTGGTGCTGTCAGTAACACTGTCATGCCCTGGAGGGGAGGTGAAGTGGTACAAGGACGGGGAGAAACTGCAGGACACGGACCGTGTGCGGCTGGAGCAGGATGGGGCCCGCCATTCGTTGGTGATTCTGGGAGCGGAACGCTGTGACGCAGGGGAGTATCTGTGTGACAGTGGTGATGACAGCCTCATCTTCTACACCAGGGTCGAGGGTAAGGCCTGGGCCTGATGGGAGAGGGAGGAGAAAAGATCAGTTGTGAACAATTGCCTTTAAAAAAAACACACCAACTCCAAAACGATTTTGTCAATACAAGGAATCCAGTCTATAATATGGAATGTGCATCATGTCCCAGCTTACAGATTGGTTCAATACTATTTCAGGAATCTAAGTTCAGTAGTGGGGGAGGTGGGGAGGGGTTTTATGTGAATGCATCCTTCCATATACATTTGTAAAAGGTCGAGTTATTCACATTCATTACATAGCCTGTACCAGCATCCGACAGAACGATTTTGCCTTTGTTTCCCATTTCCAGCAACTACCATTCTAGCTGCTGTTGTTATCATGTTGCTCACTGATTCTCAGTGTCTTGGTTAAACAGAACCTCAGGAAGCTCCTAGTCATATTATAACAGGAGAAACAGTAAAACTCATATTATTATAATTTCTTCAGTGCTTTAAGACAGTAAGATTTCATGTGTTGTTCACTTCTGCAGAGCAAACAGCCTGCCTGTCCCCTCTGCTTCACAGAGCAACTCACCTTTCCTCTGAAGTGGGGCCCATATGAATGTGTTGCCACTGACAGGGGTGGATTAAGCTTTTTGTCACCCATAGGCAAAAAGGCTTTTGCCACCCTTTTACCTTAAACAAAAAAGGTTTGCCTTTTTAAAAAAATAATGTAAAAGAGAGGGGCTTTCTCCTCGCCCACTCTATTTTTGCTGCAGCAGCCGCTGCCCACAGAGAAGGGTGACAAAATTTGAGGAGGGGCAAAATTTGCTGCTCCTCAAATTTTGCCACCGTAGGCAAATACCTATTCTGCCTCTCTGTTAATCCACCACTGGCCACTGAGCTTTTGGGGCCCTGCCATTTAAAGGAGTCCCACCCCACTGGAACCCAGAGCTGCCTCGTAGCAGAGGAGAAGTAAGGTGGACCTGACGCTGGTTGCTTCTTTCCTTCTTGGAGCAGCAAAGCACAATGTTGTCTTTGTTTGTCCCCCCCCCCCCACTATGTGGTGTTCCTTTGCATCTCCTGCTCTGTCTCATTTGTTCAAGTGTCTGTATTTGACTGCTTGTGACTACCTGAGCGGTGGAGGTGGTGCCTTTCTTTAGACCAACAAGCCCTGTTTCTGCCTTGCACTGTGACACTTCTCTCTTTCTCTGTTTCCTAAGAACCTCCCATCTCTATTGTGGGGAACACAGGGGTGCCCGAGCAGCACTCCTTGGCAGCTGGAGATGCTCTGGTGTTGGCTTGTCAGGTGTCCTTGCCTAGCGCTGCTGTGCGCTGGCTGCGGAATGGAGAGGAGCTAGTATCCAGCAAACGCATCCGCATAGAAGCCCATGGAACACACCGGCAACTCACCATCTTTGGAGCCAAACCAGGAGACTCCGGCTCCTATGTGTGTGATGCAGGCACTGACCAGATGGTGGCCATGGTAGAAGTGGCAGGTGAGACCTCCTCTGAAAAAAGGCTGGCAGGCAAGGGTTGAGAGTCAAATACTGTGTTTCCCACTCTCTCTTCAAGGGAAGGGAAGCTTCGCAGCTGGGGTGATGTGTACGAGTGTGAGATTAAAAAGGCCCTGGTCGCTCAGCTGTGAGTGGAAGATGTAGCTTTAGGGAAACAATAATGCCTCTCATTAATTGTTTTATGGTAAGCACTCCAAGCAGCAGTATGCTGGAAGGGTGGGAGAGAAATACATAGATGAATACATCTCTAGGGCTCTCCCTTGCAATATGACAATAATATCCACAAAGTTAAAAAAAATGTAAAGTGTGCTGTCAAGTTGATTTCGACTCCTGACGCCCACAGAACCCTGTGGTTTTTCTTTTGGTAGAATACAGGAAGGGTTTACCATTGCCTCCTCCCACGCTGTATGAGATGATGCCTTTCAGCATCTTCCTATATTGCTGCGGCCCAATATAGTACTAGCGGCAATTCGAACCGGCAACCTTTTGCTTGTTAGTCCAGCATTTCCCCTCTGTACCACCTTACAGAGCCGCTAAAACTGATTATTGAGATAACGTCTACGAAGTGCTTAGAACAGTTTAAAATGCTCTATGAGTGTATCTCCTTCCTCTTCCTCAGCCTCACTCCTTTGTGATTAGTACAAAAAGCTGAAGCGTTGCTCCCATCTCCAGGCCCAGACGTAGACTGAGGATACTGCAGTGGGGCAGACAATCAGTAGACGGAGCAGGCTGCTTCTCCGATGATTCACACTCTGCCAGTGAGAGGGTTAAATTTAACTCTGGCTAACTCCCTGGCGCCACTCCTCCTGCACTTTCTGCCAACAATTGCTACCCGCTCTGAAAGCAAGGGAGGCTGTATTGACTGGAGTGTTCTTTTTTAAAAAAAAAAAGTGTAAAGGAGGGAACTGGCAGGGCCCAGCCCTAGCAGGACAGGACAGGTGTTTTGAGGAGAGGCAGGGAAATACCCCAGTTGTCTCTGCCAAGAAGGTGAAGTGCCAGTAAGCATGAGCAGTGTCTTTTCCAGCCTCTGGGACTGGGCACTGTGCCCTTTTGGGAGGCGAGGAGGAAGCCAAAGGTGCAGGGTGGGGTGCAGGGCACTGAGACAACTACTGGAGACACCCTGTCTTTTCCAGCCACTGGGACTGGGCACTGTGCCCTTTTGGGAGGCGAGGAGGAAGCCAAAGGTGCAGGGTGGGGTGCAGGGCACTGAGACAACTACTGGAGACACCCTGTCTTTTCCAGCCACTGGGACTGGGCACTGTGCCCTTTTGGGAGGAGAGGAGGAAGCCAAAGGTGCAGGGTGGGGTGCAGGGCACTGAGACAACTACTGGAGACACCCGTAGAGTGGCTGGAGATCCCCCCTGGAGCTGTTAGGTGCTCCTCACAGCTGCTAGTGCTCTTGCCCTACTGCGAAGGCCTGGTGCTGCAGACTTGGTGCTGGGCTAACTTCTCCCCATTATACTCAAATGCATGTAAAAGAGCCCTGAGCTCTCTTTCATCTTAAGAAAAAGAGCTTTGGGAGGGAGTGACTGAGAGCAAGGAAATAGTGGGCGTGGCAGTGTAACCCTTTCCCTGCCATGTCCTGAGTCCAACTCACCCTTGTGGGGTTCGGCATGCAGGCAAACATGCACTTTGAACCATGCACAGAGAAAAGCAGCTTGAGGGTGGCGGGAATTTGGAACAGAGAAACTGCAGTCAGGAAAAGGGTTAGGTACCCACCTAATGGCGCAGTGGGAAAATGACTTACCTAGCGAGCAAGAGGTTGCTGGTTTGAATCCCTGCTGAATATGGGAAACACCTATATCGGGCAGCAGCGATATAGGAAGGTGCTGAAAGGCATCATCTCACACTGTACGGGAGGAGGCAATGGTAAACCCCTCCTGTATTCTACCAAAAGAAAACCACATGGCTCTGTGGTCGCCAGGAGTTGACACCAACTCAAGGACACAACTTTACCTTTACCCCCTGCCACCTGCTGTTTCAAATTCTCCTTTTCCAAAGCTGCATTAAAAAAGAATGGCACTGCTAATAAGCATGTTTGTATATAATGCATAGTTAGCCTCTTACCAGCAGGGCTGTGTATATCCTGTGATGCTTAGAATCAGAATAAATAAATAGAAATTCTTTATCAAGATAATCCAGATCCTCACAAAGAACAGTGAACTTTTGCAGCTTGTGCTAATTATGTAAATGAATTGCTTGTTTTGCATAATTTATTTTGTACCTGCAAGTTAGGAGGAGGGCAAGGAACTATGTGCATAAATGGAGTCCTGCCACTGACCATGAAACCTTAGAGCCCTTTCAGGTGGTGGTTTATTCCATCATGAACGTTAATTGTTATGGAGGATTTTACACGGTCCTCCGTACTCTATCCTGTGTGAAATTTTCTGTGTTCCCATGAACCTGTTCCCACCTATTTCATTTTGTTGCTCAGTTATTTTAACTTGATCATGCTAGCGGCACAGCTTCCAAATCCCAAGACCATGCCCCATTTCTTCTGCACCTGAGTGGACCTTTGCCACTTTACTTCTTTTTATTGCGCTTTGCATAAGAACAGACCTGCTGGATTAGGCCCAAGGCTCATTTAGTCCAGTATCCTGTTTCACAGAGTGGTCTACCAGATGCCTCTGAGAAGCCCACAGGCAAGAGGTACGGGCATGCCGTCTCTCTGGTTGATGCTCTCGTGCATCTGGTATTTTGAGGCATCATGCCTCTGAGGCTGGAGGTGGCCTACAACCACCAACTAGTAGCCATTGATAGACCTGTCCTCCATGAATTTGTCCAAGTCCCTTTTAAAGCCATCCAAGCTAGTGGCCATGACCACATCCCATGGCAGAGAATTCTATATATTAATTATGTGCTGTGTGAAAAACTACTTCCCTAAATTTCCTGGCCTTCAGTTTCATGGGAAGTTTCTAGTGTTGTGTGAGAGGGAGAAAAATTCATCTCTATCCACTCTACTCCATGCATAATTTTATACACCTCGATCATGTCTCCCCTTAGTCTCCTCTTTTCTGCAGCCCCAGATGCTGTAGCCTTGCCTCATAAGGAAGGTGCTCCAGGCCCCTGATCATCCTGGTTGCCCTCTTATGCACCTTTTCCAGTTCTACAATGTCCTTCTTAAGATGTGGTGACCAGAAATGTATGCAGTACTCCAAATGTGGCTGCACCATAGATTTGTATAAGGACATTCTAATATTAGCATTTTTATTTTCAATCACCTTTTAAATTCAGTTCTTTTTAAAACCAAGGTGAGTATGATCACTAATACAATCTCCCCCATTTTTATTTTTATTTTAAATAAAAGCTTGTCCCCCATTCGTGTTTACTCAGATGTAAGCCTCACTGCTGTAAATGGGACTTCCTCCCCAAAAGAGGCTGGAGAGGAGAATCATGAGTTCTGAGGTAGGGCTGAGCATTTGTTTGTATGCTAAGCAAAGGTGGTTGGTTTTAAATATTGTTCCCAGCTTGACTGTTCTGATTGCAACAATTTAAATGATAAAAAGTGAAGCCTCAAAAAAACAAAACAACCAAAAAACCCAAACACCCACACCTAACTGCCTGGAATTTGGGTAGTATAATGCCCTCATAAGGGTCTATTGTGCATGCAGTTTTCATCCCATTCTGACAGGAAACAAAAAGATTCTAAATGTTTTCATAATTTCCTATAATTATTGATGGCCGAAGCAAAAATAAGAGTAGTAGTAGTAGCATTATATCACTTATTCTCTCTCCACCTAGTCCAGGGGTGTGAAAACTTGACACACACACACACCGCCCCCCAGCTATTGCTGAACTACAACTCTCATCATAAACAGCCACAAAATTGGCAGAGACAAGTTTGCCCACCACTGCCCTAGTCAAAAGAGAAGAATCGCAATTTTACTTGGGGGGGGGGAGGAGTAAATGTGTGGTCTAAACAGTAAACCTATGCATATTTACTCAGAAGCAAAGTCCCACTATGTTCAATGGGATTACTTCCAAGAAAATCTACATAGGATTGTAGCCAAATCATTAAAGAAGAAGGTACTGAGGGAGGAAACTATTTCAGGAATTGATTAATTAACAATCAGCAATAATTTCAGAGAACAGGAGACACTTAAAACCACATTAAACATTTATTCTTTTATTTGTTTCTTCCTTTTCAAGCTCAATGGGAGCTTCAGCAATTATTGGGTCTCTGTCCTGGATAAATGTGGCAATTTGACCAGGATTACCTGGGAAATCTACATTCTCACAATCAAGTTTGTGGGGCTCAGCAATCCTAGTCTATCTTTAACCAGGATCGCCATGATTGTGGAAACACAGCATTTTATTGTTCAAATGAAAGGTGAAACATGCTGAATTTTTCACCCACTTGAAAATTAAGTACTTCTGTACATAGATGGCCCAAGACATTCTAGTTCCTGAAGCAGAGAATCCAAATTGCACCCCCACCTGCATCCCATCAGTGTAGACCCATAGTGGTGATGGTGGTGGTGGTGATGAAAGACAATTGCAGTTTGGCTACGTGTCTAGGATTTCCTGTTACTGATATTAGTGGTGCTGTGTCCAAAATGCTACTAATTGAAGGAAGTCACACATGTTGCTGTCTGGAAATGTGCCATATGTACGAGGCAAGTTCTTTACCAGCGTGATGGGGCAAAACGGTTCAAGCCGGAATGGTATCAGCCATGGTTGTAGCTTAAATCAAGCTCTTTTGACCGCTTCAGAAACATTGACGGGCAACTCCCCTTTCTCTTTCTCTTAGCACCCCCGGTGCGCATTGTGAATAAGAACGATGCCCAGGTGCCTCTTGAAGTGCAGGAGGGAGAGACCGTGACACTGGTGGCCCGGCTCTCTCAAGAGAAAGCCTCTGTCCAGTGGTTGAAGAACAGGCGGCCGCTTTACCCTGGGCCACGAGTGGTTGTGAGCAGTGAGGGGCCAGTGCGCTGCCTCACCATCAGGCAAGCAGAGCCAGGAGACAGCGGCATCTTTAGCTGTGAGACTGGAGATGATGAAGTGCATTTCACAACATGTGTGCGAGGTAAGGTGGGCCTACTCTCTCCACTGGTTTCCAGTGGAGAGGAAAGGGGCCATAGCCCAGTGGAAGAGCCCCTGCTTGGCATGCAGTAGGTCCCAAGTTCAGGCCCTGACATCTCCAGAGAGTGGGAAGGGAAGGACCCTTGTCTAAACCTCTAGAGTGTTTCCACCAGCCGGTGTAGACTGTACTGAGCTAGATGGAGCAGTGGTCTGACTCAGCAGAAGGCAGCTTCATATGCCCTCATATCCACATATGGGGAGATTGGAATCAGCAGGAGCTTCCAGCACCAAGCTTTTCCTCATATCCATCTTCCTTACATTCCCGGTAGACTGCAACCAATGAGGACATAAGATGAGAGACCTTGGAGAGTGGGGAGGTGGGGCTTTGTGAAGCACAATGATGAGGCGGGGTGGGTGGGTGGGGAGCATGTCTGTGTGTGGTGCTAAGAATCATAGGGTGACTCTGTGTGCGCAGCCTGAAGGGCCTGCCCCCAATGTTGTCCTTGGGGTTTCTCCTCCTCCCTTTCAGCATGAGGCAGAGAGGAACTCCACAGACTAAAAGCAGGAGGGGCTGACATAGACCTGGAAGATGTGATAAATGACAGGGGTCTGTCTTCGGGTGCCACCGGTTCATCTGGTGGCGACCTGGGATCAGGCCTTCTCTGTTGTCGCCTCTAGATTGTGGAACATGCTCCCCATGGATAGAAGAGGATTGTCTTCCTTGGAGGCCTTAGGAGAGCCTTAAAGACCCATCTTTTAAACCTGGCTTTTAACAATATCTAGTTTTAATGTTATCTAGTTCTAATTGTCATTTTCATCTGCTTTTAATTGGTGTTTGGTTTTAATTGTTATGTATTTTTGATTTTAATGTAAACCACCCTGAGCTACTTTTGGAAGGGCAGTATATAAATCAATCAACCATTCAAACAAACAAACTGAAGGAAGGGGCCAGAGGGAGAAGGAGACCGAGGCAACACCAATGGGTAAGGTGTGGAGTGAGGATGAAAGACCCCCTCGGAGATTTCCTTCCATCCTTCTCCTTCTTTCTGTTGTGTCTCTTCTTTGCCAGAGGCCCCAGTGCTGTTTGTGCCGAAGCCAGAACACCCAGAGAAGGTGCTGGTGCTGGAGGGGGGCAGTGCAGTGCTCTCGGCCATCGTCTCCAAGGAGCTGGCTGTGGTGAGCTGGGAAGGACCCCGAGGCGCCTTGGCGGCAGGCGACCACTGCCAGCTGCGCAGAGAGGGCCGGGTGCACAGCCTCCTGCTTAGCAACGTGAGCAAGGCTGACGCTGGCGAGTACATCTGCCACTCCCGTCACGACCAGCTGCATTTCGAACTTAGTGTCAAAGGTGAGGGGTCTGTGCGACGGAGCAGGAGGGGTGGTCCACTATGAGGTGGAATGCACTTAAGGGGGCAGCAAGTGGGGGTGGGTTGAACCAAAGGAATACGGCCTGATCAGGAGGGGTTGCTAGATTCCGTGGGGGTTGCCCTGCCTTTATCTGTCATGTTGGAGGGGGACTTTGGTCAGGTTCGACTTCTGCTGCCGCCATAGAGTTGCAGCTGTGGAAGAAGCCATCCCCACTGGCAGGGCTGGCTTCAGGGGTTGCCATTTTTGGGTAGCTGCTGAGGCCCCAAGAGCCTGGGACTCCTGAGCTACTACCACTGAGGAGGAGGAGGAGCAGCCTGTCCCCACTCTTATGGCAATGATGAGTATTTCCCCCAGGACTGGGCCCCCTTTGCTGACTCTCTCACTGCCACGCTGCAGCTTATGGCAGTGGCAACAATTCCTTTCCAGCCACTGCACAGAGGTAGAAGGCAGGCAGTGGCTGCAGCTGCTCCTTGCTGCTGCGCATCCTAGTGAGCAGCTGAGGATGGCAGCTAGGGGCAGCAGCCACCACTGCCTGCCCGCTCTGCCTCTGTCTGGGATTGCTGCTGCTGCTAACCACCATCACTGCTTGCTTGGCTGGACAGCAGCAGCGCCGAGTGAAGGAGGACCCACCAGGGGCTCTCTTGCTGAGGGGCCCCCACACCTGTAGCCAATCTGGTCTGCTGACATTCTCCCTTGTATGCAAGGGCTGAAGGAGCCTGCTTCTTTGGAGTTTGCCAAGCGGAGGATCCTGTATTTCCAGGGAGTCCGTTTGTATTGTCATGTGCTCCCCACTTCTCCAAGTGGCAAGAAATTCTAGGGGCAACACTACCCAGCCTATGGCTTCCCGTGGAGGAAGGATCACTAGAGTCTTGTGATTGTAATATTTGGTTTATTTACAAATATACAAGTTGAACATCAGGCAGAGGCAGACAGTGGGCGTTCCTGCCAGGCAGCAAGTCTGCTATTTCATATTGGATTCCCAGAAAGAAGTCCTGAATTCCATAAGGCACTTCTAGCAATCCGCTCTTTTTCTCAGCTCTCCCTAGCTCTATTCAAATATAATAGCCCACTCAGATGTTTAAAATCGTGCTGCTGTAACCATGTACAGTGGTGTGAATGGGGAGGAAGTCCCAGCTCCGCCCTGTCAATCACCACCTCTCCCCACTGCTCATGCTTACAGTGGGGCTTGTCTGAAGAGGGAAGTGCGCTTGTGTGATTGCGAGGCTAGATCAATCCAGTTGACCTATGGATGCATACGAGTGTATAGTGTACACAGATACAGGTCTGTACACAGAAACAGTTATTCACACATTGTGTTGAACACAAGAACAGCAGTACACTTCCCATCTGTACCATGTGTCGGGATGCCATGTTACCTGGTCACTTGGGTGGCCCTGTGGAGTCTGGAGAAGGGCGTGGCATCTCTCCTCTGAGGATTCCGTTCCCTCTAGGGGGCAGTGGGGATGAGAAGGGCCCAGGCTGGTTGATCCCAGTGGGGTTGAGAGGGCAAGGCCGGGAGAGCTCTAGGGAGACAGCTCTAGGGAGACAGCTAGGTTGGGTGTGGCAGGAAACAGGAAGCAAGGTCAGGAAGGGGGCAGGACATAGGCTTTAAGCCCTGTCAGCTCTGCACTGGGGTATTTAAAGATGTCAGCTGATGAGGAGGAGCTGTTTCTGAGTAGGGGAGCCAGGAGTTCTCCAGAGGAGGGAACTGGCTGAATGCAGCAAGCTAGGAGGAGGACGACTCAGGTGACAAGCTAACCTCCTCCCCTGGCTGTTCCTGAGGCTGACTTTTTGCAGGGTGCTACAGTCATTCTGGAGTTCAAGAAGGGCTAGTAGCCAACCTCTTCCCCTGGGAGTCTGACACCATGCATTTGAGGCACCTGTACCCAGGTCAACTGTTAAAATGAATGCAGGTACAGTCATTCACTCAAACACATGAACCTATGTATCGACATCTGTACACTTGTACCACATAATATCTGAATAGGGCTTTTGTCTCCTAGAAGCTGCAAAACTGTTGCTTCTTTATCTTCACACCCCAGACCACTCTCCCTTTAGCTTTGGGGCAAGGAGGTCTCACATTCTGAAGCTGCTCCTTCCAGAACACTCCAGAGCCATCTCTGTGCATCTCCCAGCCATTAGGAAATGTTAATGCAGACACCCTGGCCATTAACAGAAATCTGCCTAACTACAAAATCGGTTGACCAGAAGATTACATTCTTTATAAATGTCACATTTTATTGACACCGTGAGGAAAGTCTCCCCAATACTCCAGTTCTCCCAGCTGTGCTTTGCTGACTGGGGCATGCTGTACCATCTAGGAGACAGTGGTGAGAAGGGGAGAGATCAGGATGAGAGAACTGCCAGTATAATTGCAGCTTTTGTCATCTCTTTGAGTGTTCTTGCTATAAAAGAGACAAACTTCTGGCCAGTTTAAGAAGTTGCTAGTAATTTTTTATAGAGTGGGGACGGTCAAAGAGCCATGATAAGAAAATGGATCTTTCATGTATGCAGGCACTGTATTCCCAGTTACCAGATCCTTGGGAACAAACAACCTGGGATGGCCATCACCTTCCTCTCTGTTCGTAAGGTTCCAAAAGTTTCTGCCCAACCTTGGAAACAGAATGTGAGAAGTATATTTGTTCTGATCCCAGGAGTGAGAAGTATATTTGTTCTGATCCAGCAGACAGTGCATAGTTTTAATTATTGTCATTGCTCTGCTTTTAACCAACAGCAAGTTCTCAAAGGTGTTTATATAGAAAAAGGAAAAAGATGATTCCTGAAAAGACTAAAAAGAAACACAAGGTTAGACATCAGTGACAGCCTCTAGAAAAACATTACGCTGAGCACAGGGAACTGTGATAGGGAAGGTAGCAAACAAAGCTCCAGCTGTGCACAGAGTCGTCTTCCACATGCACATGTCTCTCCTTTGGACGCCTGCCTAGATCTGGATTTGTGCAGTATATTGGTCAGAGCTGACTTTGCTTTGGAGGGCCTACAACTCCGAACATGTGCTTGGCATGCAAAGCATCCCAAGCTAAATCTCTGGCATCTGCAATTAAAGGGATGCCTTTACATTTAGGAACAACCTAAAGGTTGTATGAGGGCTTAAAGAGAAGCTGCTAGTCAGCACTGACAGTAATCAGCTAGATGGAACAATGGTCTGATTCAGTGTAAAGCCGCTTTGTCTCTTCAGGCTTACCATTCCCCCCCCCACCCCTCTGGGGAGCAGCCTGTACATTCTCCATGGAAGCGAAAATACCTCCTTTGCCGACACACAAGGTTTTCTGTCCCTTGGTTCAGCAACAGATGCTTTGGGCATGGTGTGTGACTGGAACAGTTCAGCCCCACTTCTGCCAAGACTGTAAGGCAGGAAGGCTAGTTCCCTGTGCTCAGATTCTGCAACTGGCATAAATAAAGCACATTTGCATGTGCTTGCTTCATTTCCTCATGTATTCAACAATGTGAAGGAATGAGGAATGACTTTGGAGGCAACAGGTATGTAAGAACATAGGAACATAGAAAGCTGCCTTATACCGAATCAGACCCTTGGTCTATCTAGCTCAGTATTGTCTACACAGACTGGCAGCAGCTTCTCCAAGGTTGCAGGCAGGAGTCTCTCCCAGCCCTGTCTTGGAGAAGCCAGGGAGGGAACTTAGAACCTTCTGCATGCAAACATGCAGGTGCTCTCCCCAGAGCAGCCCCATCCCTTGAGGGGAATATCTTACAATGCTCACACATGTCGTATCCCATTCAATTTCAAACCAGGGAGAACCCTGCTTAGCAAAGGGGCCAATTCATGCTTGCTATACTGAGGGACCTTAAAGACCAAATTGAAGACAGATCATCCTGGAGAGAATCTATCTATGTGGTTGCTAAGAGTCGACATCAACATGATTGCACTCAATCAATCAATCACCACAATTCATGCTTGCTATCACAAGAACAGGCAGCCTTTGAGTTGGGGCTGAGAGGAGTGCAAGTGCAAAAGGTTTTTCTTTCTGATCTTCATGGAAGTATTCTCTGAATCTTTGCCCATCTGTCCTCCAGATGGGCAAAGATTCAGAGTGGTAAAACTGCAGTGGTAAAACGCGCAGTGGTAAACGCGCAGTGGTAAGAACTGCCGCCCTGTAACCAGAAGGTTACAAGTTCGATCCTGACCAGGGGCTCAAGGTTGACTCAGCCTTCCATCCTTCCGAGGTCGGTAAAATGAGTACCCAGAATGTTGGGGGCAATATACTAAATCATTGTAAACCGCTTAGAGAGCTCCGGCTATAGAGTGGTATATAAATGTAAGTGCTATTGCTATTGCTCCCAACATTTCTCTGTTACCACGAGGGAGGAAACTGAGCAACAAAGTTTGCTGTGGCTCTTGGGAATGCTGCGAGTTGCAGCATAGTCAGGATTCCACGCAGGTTTCCAAATAACCCTCTGCCCCCAGTCAGTAGGATAGCCTATATTTTGCTTGTTGCTGAGGTCTGCTCCCGACAGCCACCACATTGTTCTTTGCCCTCCTCAGAGCTGCCGGTGAAATTTGTTCGAGGACTGTGTGATGTGACAGCACTACAGGGGGAGACGGTGCTGTTCTGGTGCGAACTGTGCAAAACCAAGGGAGATGTCCTGTGGCTGAAGGATGGGCAGGAACTGGTACCCAATGAACACCAGGAGATCCGGGCAGAGGGACGGGAGCGTTCGTTGACCCTGAGCCATGTGGGACCGGAGGATGCTGGCGAATACTCATGTGAAAGCAAGGATGACCGCACCCTGGCTATCCTCACAGTACAGAGTGAGTCCTACCGGTGTCCTTAGAAGCACTGTACTCCCATTCCAAGCATCCCAGTCTACAATCCTTTATGCATCATCATAATGTGGGCTGAAGGCCAGGATCCAGCATAAAGCAAGTGTCATAGTCTTGTGCTTGGAAGCCCAGATATGTGAGCTCCTACCTGGAACTCTGGTTAAAATAAGGTATTATGACTGGGGTTTGGATACCCTGATCGGATTGCTGACAGGGTCACCAGGAGACAGTGTAAACAGACCTCTGGGGTGGGCGGGAGCTTCCCAGTGCATCCCCAGCCATCCCTAACTTGTGGCACTTCTTCCCCAGTCCCTAGGTTAGTGGAGATCATTTCTGAGCTGCACAACTTAACAGTGCTCGAGGGAGATGATGCTACCTTCAAGGCCGTGGTGTCTCCAGATGATGTAGCCCTAAAGTGGCAGCTGAATGGCCAAGACCTGATGCCCAGTGAGAGGCTGACCACAACCAGGAGCGGGCTGTGCCACACCCTCACTATACGACAATGCAGGTTGAGTGACACTGGCATAGTAACAGTCATTGCAGAAGGCCTGGTGAGTTCGGCCAGGCTCAGTGTGCAAGGTAAGAAGAAAGGCAACACCAGGCATGTGATTGTGGGGTGGTTCAAGGGAGTGGAGGATGCTGGGGATGGTTGAATAGGAATCAGGACATCTAAGTTTAGGTTTATCCCTTGGAATAAGTTTCCACTGAAATTCAAGAGTGACGTTAGCCAATAGGAACATAGGAAGCTGTCATATACTGAGTCAGGCTATTGGTCTATCTAGCTCAGTATTGTCATCACAGACTGGCAGTGGCTTCTCCAAGGTTGCAGGCAGGAATCTCTCTCAGCCCTATCTTGGAGAAGCCAGGGAGGGAATTTGAAACCTTCTGCTCTTCCCAGAGTAGCTCTATATCCCCTGAGGAGAATATCTTACAGTACTCACACTTCTAGTCTCCCTTTCATATGCAATCAGGGCGGACCCTGCTTAGCTAAGGGGACAAGTCATGCTTGGGCCCAATACCTGGGCCAGGTTTTGTCTTTTCCTGCCCCCATCCCCAATTCTGAACTTTATGCCAAGAAAATCTCAATTCTGTGGAATAAATTGTGAACACTAAGAACAGTTGCCTGTAGCTGCTTATCTGATATAAGTCAAGCTGCTTCTTTCACCCTGGAGGGCAGGCAACAGAAGCCTCATTGGAAGCCCTTTGTCTTCTAAATTTTGCCATCAAGCACTGTGTGTATAATTCTCAGACTGTATTTCCATAACTCTACAGGATCTGAGCTTAGACCTTTGCAAAACAAAATCTGAGATTCTCAAGTTGCTGAATTCTGTAGCCAGTACCAGACTCTGAGCTTGCCTCAGAGACAAGAAGCTGTGGAGCCAGTAGTTTTCAGTGCTTGGTTTCCAACTTGGGTACAAGTGTGGGATTCCCCTTGTGTGGGGAAAGAAAATAGAAAGAAAGACAGAATTTATATGGCCTTTGGGATGTTTGCACAGTGTGCGATAAAACATGCAGAATAGCCATGGGCATAATGGCTAGAATGTAGGACCTTGCACACTGAGAGAACTCTCCCTACAGAGAGCCACAGGCCGTGGCCCAGAATGCCTTGGAGTAGGGTATGTACCTGCTGGTGGTCAAGGGGTGGTGTTTCTCCTTGCAGAGGCTCAGGTGCTGTTTGTGCAGACACTGCGTGACGTGGTGGCTGAGGAGGGGCAGGACGTGCGCCTGGAGGTGGAGCTGAGCTTGGAGAGTGCTGAGGTGCAGTGGATGAAGCAGGGCATCCTGCTCCAGCAGAACACCAAGTACTGGATGGAGGCCCACGGGCACCAGCGAGCCCTTACCATCCACAGCATTGAGCTTGCAGACCGAGGCACCTACCGTTGCGAGAGCCTGCACGACCGCACCCAAGCCAGGCTGAGTGTGGAACGTATGTGCCAGCCCCTGGCATCTTTCCCATCCCTCTGTTGTCTGTTTGTAGAGTGCTAGTTCCCCTTGGCAGGGACAGCGTCACACCTCTGCTCTGTGTGTACAGCAGCTGGCACACTGTCGGTGTTAAATGCTAGTGGTTGTGCCCGGAAGGGTGTGTTGGTCTTACCAGGGTGAAATACCCACTTCTAGGTCAGGGATGGAATGAGCCTCCATAAGTGTAGGAGCCTTATATGGGGGGCAGTCCCAGGTTACTGTATCCACTGGCAGGGCCAAACTAGATGAGAGTCAGATTACAGGATTGGGCCCCACCTGTTTGTTTCATTGAATGTTAATAGCAGGGAGAGGGAGTCCTGATCCAGACTGGGACCACAGCGGGAGTGGGGCTTGAACCCTTTCCTCCTTCCAGGGTCTTGATCTAGATTCCTTCTGTTTGTCCCCAGAGGGAAGCCCTCCTTGGTACCAACCCCTGCTTTGAGAAGGGGCTGTGTGCTCTCTGTCATTCCTGGGAAGCAGGCTCTTTGGGTTGCAGACATGAATTGCACACTGACCTCTCTCCACCTCTTTCCCTCGCACTCCAGCCCGCAGGGTGATGGTGAAGAAACCTCTGTTGGACGTGGAGACTATTGAGAAGGAGACAGTGACATTTGAGCTTGAGTTATCTCATGCCAACGTATCTGGGGTCTGGACACGTGATGGCATCCGTGTGAAGCCCACCTCCACTTGCCGAGTCAGTGCCACGGGCTGCATCCACAGTCTGACGCTGCTGGGGCTCACGCTAGATGACTCGGGCACCGTGGCCTTCACTGCCGACACTGTGCGGAGCAGTGCCCGCCTCACAGTCCGAGGTACTGGGGCAGGGGGAGGCCATGCAGAGCTCTCCCGGGTTGTCCAGCAGAGCTGCCCCGGGTGGTGAGGAGTTTGATTCAGGCTCCTTCCAGTTCAGACCAATCCCCGGGGACTTTGTTCTGCTGCGATGCTTTTAATGGGTTCTTTGCGGACAAAATCTCCTATATTCAGGCTGACTTGGACTCCACTGTTTCTGCAGAGTCTATTAAGGTGGTGTCCAGCAATCCCTCTTGCAGTATTAGATTGGATCAGTTTCAATCTGTGATGCCTGAGGATGTGGACAAGCTGCTTGGGGCAGTGCGGCCTACCACTTGTTCTCTGGATCCTTGCCCGACTTGGTAGCTTCTGTCTAGCAGGGAGATTGTTGGAGATGGCTTAATTAATATCATTAACTCATCGCTGAGGGAGGGTAGGGTGCCTCCTTGTTTGAAGGAGGCAATTATTAGACCACTTCTTAAGAAGCCTTCCCTAGATCCCTCAGTGATGGATAGTTATAGGCCAGTCTCCAATCTCCCATAGTTGGGCAAGGTGATTGAGAGAGTGGTAGCGAACCAGCTCCAGGCAGTTTTGGAAGAAACCAATTATCTAGACCAGAAGATCTCAACTTTGGGTCCCCAGATGTTATTGGACTTCAATTCCCATAATCCCCAACCAAAAACCACTGGGGCTGGGGATTATGGGAGTTGAAGTCCAATAACATCTGGAGACCCAATGTTGAGAATCCCTGATCTAGACCCATTTCAAGCTGGCTTTAGAGTGGGCTATGGGGTTGAGTCTGCCTTGGTCAGCCTGATGGATGACCTTTACAAGGGAATTGACAGAAGGAGTGTGACTCTGTTGGTTCTTTTGGATTTCTTGGTGGCATTTGATACCATCAGCCATGGTATCCTTTTGGATCGCCTGGGAGAATTGGGGATAGGAGGCACTGCTTTGCAGTGGTTCCGCTCCGATCTCTCAGGCAGATTCCAGATGGTGGAGCTTGGTGACAGTTCCTCTTTAAAATGGGAGCTATTATATGGAGTCTCTCAGGGCTCCATTCTGTCACCAATGCTTTTTAACATTTACATGAAACCGCTGGGTGAGGTCATCAGGAGATTTGGTGCAGGGTGTTATCAGTATGCTGATGATACCCAAATCAATTTATCATCATCATCATCATCATCATCATCATCATCATCATCATGAAATGGCACTCACTCCTTAAATGCCTGCCTACAGGCAGTATTGGGCTGGATGAGGGATAACAAATTGAAGCTGAATCCAAGCAAGGTGGAGGTGCTCATTGTGAGAGATCAGAATTTGAGGGATGAGTTAGATCTTCCTGTGCTGGATGGGGTTACATTCCCCCAGAATGAACAAGTACCCAGCTTGGGAGTGCTCTTGGATCCAGGCCTCACCTTGGTATCTCAGGTGGAGGCTATAGCCAGGAGTGCTTTCTATCAACTTCAGTTGATTTGACAGCTGCATCCATTCCTTGAAGAGAATGATTTTGAAACAGTGGTGCATCAACTGGTAACCTCCAGGCTCGACTACTGCAATGTGCTCTATGTGGGGCTGCCTTTGTATGTAGTTCAGAAATTTCAGTTAATTCAAAATGCAGCAGCCAGATTGGTCTCTGGGGTAACCTGGAGAGACCATATTATGCCTGTCTTAAAACAGTTGCACTGGCTGCCGATATGTTTCTGGGCAAAATACAAAGTGCTGGTTATTACCTTTAAAGCTCTGAACGGCTTGGGTCCAGGCTACCTTAGAGAGTGCCTTCTTTGGTGTGATCCCCATTGCTCACTGAGATCATCTGGAGAGGTCTGTCTCCAGTTACCACCAGTACATCTGGTGGTAAGTCGGAACCATAGCTGCTCCTGGGCTGTGGAATGTACTCTCAGAACATATCTGCAGTTTAGTCTCGCTGTCGGCCTTTAAGAGAGCCCTAAAAACTTACTTGTTTGGCCTGG
Organism: Hemicordylus capensis; assembly: GCF_027244095.1. NCBI lineage: Eukaryota > Metazoa > Chordata > Lepidosauria > Squamata > Cordylidae > Hemicordylus > Hemicordylus capensis. Next base: position 147,453,996 of record NC_069657.1, read on the forward strand.
CCTTCCAAAGTTTGTAAATTGGTTTTTAAAAAAAAGTATTTTAATTAGTTTTAAATGGTTTTTGAATTATTTTTATATTGTTTTTGCATTGTGTTTTAAGTGGTGTGTGTTTTTATGTCTTTTAAACTTTGTTGTACACCACCCAGAGCCTTTGGATGGAGCGGTTTATAAATTGAATGAATGAATGAATGAACGGAGGTCAGGAGGAAGTAATGGAAGGGAAAAATGTCTGGTGCCGATGTCTGGTCTGTTCCGGAGGGGAGGGGAGGGGAGGCTGCCTGCACATGCCCCTCCCTTCACTCATGCAAGCCATGTAGGCTGCAGCCCAGTGCTGTAGCTCCCTGCCTTAACTGCTATGTGGATGTGCAGCAAGGCCCTTGGACCTGAGTTCTCCCCACAGCTGTGCAAACCCCCCAGGTTCACTATTCCTCGCCCCAACACAAAAGTGCCAGCTGACCCAAAGAGCTGTGTTGTGCAACAGCAGCAAAGACAGCTCCCAGGTCCACCTCTGCTGCATTTCAGGAGATGTGCCTCTCCCCTTTCACACAGGCATCGACCACAGCAGACCCGAAACCAAAGCCTGACACGGCTTCCGTGCCATGTTCAGTCTGAAGCAGCTCGGACCAGGGGCAGGTTGAGAGTGCAGTAGATGGGGGTGAGGTAGGCGGGTGGGTGATCGTCCTTCCAAGTCAGCTTGGGCAAGGGCTGCAAGCGGGTGTGCTGTGCCAAGTCAGGGGGAGTGTCCTGGAACATAGGAAGCTGCCATATACTGAGTCAGACCATTGGTCCATCTAGCTCAGTATTGTCTTCACAGACTGGCAGTGGCTTCTCCAAGGTTGCAGGCAGGAATCTCTCTCAGCCCTATCTTGGAGAAGCTGCCAGGGAGGGAACTTGGAACCTTCTGCTCTTCCCAGAGCGGCTTCATCCCCGAGGGGAAGATCTTGCAGTGCTCACACCTCTAGTCTCCCTTTCACATGCAACCAGGGCAGACCCTGCTTAGCAAAGGGGACAAGTCATGCTTGCTACCACAAGACCAGCTCTCCTCCTGGCTTGGCTAAGTTCAACCTTTTGACGGGGCGATGGCTTTTCATCCTCCCTGTGGGTGCATCTTTGTGCCACCTGTGCCCACCTTTGTCTCTGTCCCTGCAGAACCACCTGTCGCCATGCTGCGCCTTCCCCAGGATATGGGCATCCCTGAGACGGGCTCAGCCACCTTTGAGTGTGAGATCTCCCGGCCCTTGGCTGAGGTGAAGTGGTACAAGGTGAGGCTGCGGCGACCTCCCGCACTCCCCCACCCTTTCGCTTTCCTGGGCCTACCCTACACTCCCCAGAGCAGCAGCCTGCAAGAGGGTGAGCCAGCTTCAGAGCTCCCTGCAGACCTGACCATGGTGTTCAACCCAGGTGGGGCTCTCCTGCTTCCACACCCCTCTGCCTTGCTCAGCCCTTGACCAGCCTTCTGCTCTCTCTCTCTCTCCCTGGCTCCCGTAGGATGGGGAGGAGATCCAGACAGGGCCCAGCTGCCGCATGTACTCAGTGGGACGCCGGCGCCTCCTGCAGCTCAGCCACTGCAGCCTTGAGGATGCGGGCGAGTACACCTGCGATGCTGGCGACTGCCGCGCCTCTGCCAAACTGCGGGTCTTTGGTATGGATGACCTGGGCTGGAAATGGGAGCAGGGCCAGGAGGGGTGGGTTGGGCCATGCCAAGTGCCCTCTGACTTCCCATTCACAGGGGTCCATGGGCCTCTGTCATGTGCTGTAGCCTCCCTCTCCTGCTTCCCTGACATCTGCCTCTTGTGCCCTGGAGGTGGGTGGGCTGGTGATCAACTACATTGTGAGGAATCAGACTCTTGTTCTGGAAGCTTGTACAGCTTGTACAGGAAGCCAGGTCTAGGATAAACATTCTGTTCTTTTAAAAGTCTTCCTGGCTAGAAGAGCATTTCGGCAAAGGCAAAGCATGCCCAGGAGGGGAAGCCTGTGGATGTGTCTTCCTTCAGAGCTTTCAAGAACACATTTGACAGCCTTCTGGTTCAGTTTGTTTTCTAAGTATCTGATATCCCGTTAGGACAGGGGACTGGACTAGAAAGGTGATGACTCATTGGAGGAGGTTGCCTTCCAGCTCTGTGGTGAGCTAGTGAGAAAGCAGGCTGCGCTAGGAAGGCTGGAAGGAGAAAACCCTGTTTGCTTCTCAGGCCTTCGTCAGAGCCAAGGCTTAGCCCCAGGAGCCACTTGTAATGCCAGGGTCTGCCCAGCGGTTGGAGAAGCCATAATAAAGATATGAATGTTTCTGAGCGTGCGAAAAGCACCGAGGAAGGACAAGCAGTTCCCACATGTCTGGAATCAGAGGGAAGGGCTTCCAAGCCAGTGGGTGTGACTTCCAGGCATGCTTGAGCCCTGCCGGATGTCTCTCATGCTAGAAATTAACCATTGCAGCCCCTGCCAGGGTATGGTTCAAAAGTCACTCCATTAGGGAACCCTGGATTGATAGTTTTAAGATGGGGACTAGGGACCTCTGAAATTCAGTTCCCTCACCAGATCACAATTCTAAGGATTCTTTCTGGGGAAGTAATGACAACTAAACAGACTCAAAGTGAGTATGTCAGTGTAGATGTGCCCTGGGACAGCTTCCCCCAACCAGAGGGCTCTTGCTGGGGCACACAAGTGTGCTGCAGGAGGACACTGGCCACCAGTGTGCTGTGTGCTGTGCTGACTCGCTCTGAGCCTTAAAGCCCCATCCTTTTAGCCTGGTTTTTAATGATATCTAGTTTTAATTTTAATTTTATTCTGTTTACATGGGTTGTGTGTGTGTGTGAGAGAGAGAGAGAGAGAGAGAGAGAGAGAGAGAGAGAGAGAGTGTAAACCGCCCTGAGTCACTATAGGAAGGGCAGTATATAAATTGAATGAATGAAGGAATGAAATAATGCACTGGGAAGAATGTGTCCTTCCCAGTGCATTTTGAGGCAAGTTGGCTGCAAAAGCAGGGAGTTTAAACCCACTTGAAATAAATAAATAACTAAACACCATGCAGCAACTTTGCCACTGCAAAAAACAACTTGTAACTGACTTGGGGGGGGGAGTGTGCCCCCCTTTTAATTTAAGTATGTGTTGGGATGCAGAAGGTTGGGAAACACAGCCCCAAGGGATCTAGTGACACTCTCTTAAGCAAACTGAGCACTAGCAAGCTCTCTGATGGTGAGGAATTTCCTTCTGATGTCTAGCCTAAATCGGCTTCCTTGTCGTTTCAACCCATTGGTTCAAGTCCTGCCCTGAGGAACAACAGAGAACATGTTTCCTCCTACTCCTCCCCCTCCCCTCCCCCCTCCTCCTTCTATGTGACAGCCCTTCAGATATTTGAAGACAGCTCTCATATATCCCATAGTCTTCTCTTCTGCAGATGAAACATACCCAAACCAGTGTTCCCTGTAACAGAGATTTCCAGACGTTGCTGACTACAGCTCCCAGAATTCTCAGCTGCAGTGGCGTTTGGCTGAGGATTCTGGGAATTGTAATCAACAGCATCTGGGAATCTCTGTTACAGGGAAAACTGACCCAAACCCTTAAACCATTCTACATAGGATTTGGTTTCCTGAGCTCCCGCCATCTTTGTTGCCCTCCTCTGAACCCATTCCAGTTGATCCAGCTCCTATGATCTTAGGGCATGTATTTACTGTTACTCGTCAGCTCTGACCAAACCATGGCTGGGGATTCACAGGCATGTAATTGTTGGTCAAATGGGATTTGTCTCCTTGGTCCAATATTGACTGGAGATAGTCCCTTGGCTAGGGCGAGAGAAAGGGCAGGTTCACTGTTCTCAGTGGAGCCTTGGGAGCCTGCATGAAACCCAGTAGGCAATGTCAATCCCATGGCCCTCTCTCCCTCTGTAGAACGCCAGGTTCAGATTGTGCGAGAGCTGGAGGATGTGCGCGTGCGGGAGAATGAAAATGCTGTCTTCATGTGTGAGGTGTCGCTCGAGGAGGTGAAAGGTGAATGGTTCCAGGATGGGGAGAGAATCAAAGTCACCAGCACAGTGAAAATACGACAGGAAGGTATGTGAATCCTTTTGGTCTTGTACTGATTGTGGTGCTGGGTGCATGAGTCCCTAACTGCCTAGGTTTCCCAGTGCCACAGTAACTAGGATTTGCAGCTGCAAGTCCACAATATAGACTAGAGTAGATGGAACAGAAGAGAACAGATAGTCAAGTGGCGGGTGGGGGGGCAATCTCTTCTCTCTTTTCATGCTCAGTCTTAAATTTATAACCCACCACATCTGCTAGTCTGAGCCCCACAAAGACCAAAATGCTGGCATCAGAATAAGTGGACAGAACCAAGGCTGCTCCTAAACACTGAGGTGGGGTGGCAGGCTGGGTGGGACTGGGATTGCTGTGTGCATGTGGACAACACATTGGACAACTAGGGGAAATGGTACTGGAAACAAAATTTAGTGTGTGGAGAACATCAGGGCAGAATTATGCATTGCATATAGTTCCATAAATGTTTTCTTGGTGGGGGGCTTTAAAAAAAACCCCATAATGCAGCTGCTGGGACTACAATTTGTGTTGGATGATTGGCACAGGGGACTTCTTAACCCTTCCCACTTGTGCTGTTGGTTGTCTGAAAATCACCCTGAAGTGGCTTTTACCCCAGTAGGAAAAAGATTCGAGAGCATTGTTATGTAACCATGATTATATTATGCTTCTCTCTGTGAACCACTGGCTAGGGTAGGGGATATTTTGGCCAAAAATAACACAATAATGGGTTTAGAAACCCTTCTCCTGACCTGTGCCATTCTCGCACTTCATACTGGAGGCTCTGTGGCTGCATGGTACAAAGAAAAAGTTTCCCTCACAAACAATCACAGTTCTGTCCTCAAGTTTTTACAAAATAAAGTTTCTGGTCCTTAGGAGGCATCCTAAGTTGAAAAGGTGTAGGGCAGTGCCTAGTGAAATTGCAGAGGCTGGGTGGTGGTGATGGTGCTGAGGGGAGTTGGTCTTGTGGCAGTGTGCATGAATTGTCGCCTTTGCTAAGCAGGCTCCATCCTGGTTTGCATTGGGCACATTCTGCTGTAAGACCATTCCTCTTAGGGAATGGGGCTGTAGCTCAGAGATAGTGCATGTGCTTCAGGGACGGAGCCACCATTGGGTGAACAGATTCAAAGAACCTGGGCTGCCACCAATCAGGGGCCGCGCCTCGCCTCGCTGCCCCGACACACCACCAGCGTCTGACGTCAGATGCGGGGGTGCTGGTTTAGCTCCCGAGCGGGGGCCGCGAGGGGAGTTTAATGGCCACTG